>NC_066527.1:5678930-5691430 GCF_024679095.1 Eriocheir sinensis
GGAAAGAAAGGAATAAAAATGAGTAAGAGTGGAAATAATAAAATTGTTTGTTTGTTTGTTTGTGATAATTTGTTTTTGTTTTTGTTTGTTTGTTTACTTGTTTATGCAAAAAGGAAGATTCTTAAGTAATATACGATGAAAGAAGAAGGAGGAGGAGGAGGACGAGAAAAAGAAGAGAAAGGGAGATGAAAAAGGAGGAAGAGGAAGAAAGTGAAAGAGAATGGGTGAGGGAAAGAGATGAGAGGAGGAGGAGGAAGAGGAGGAGGAGGAGATAAAGAAGAGAAAGAGATGAAAAAGCAGGGAGAGAAAAAAGAGAAAGATAATGGGTGAGGGAAAGAGATGAAAGGAAGAGGAAGAGCAAGAGGAGGAAGAGGAGGAAGAAGAGGAGGAGGAGGAGGAGGAGGAGGAGGAGGAGGAAAGCGGCAGTGCGTCATCTGTTTTTTGTTTGTTTGTTTGTTTTTTGTTTATACGAAAAATAAAAATAAAGTTATGAAGCAAAAAAAGATCAAGAGAGAGAGAGAGAGAGAGAGGTGTAAACTTACGACAAATTAGAGTACACACACACACACACACACACACACACACACACACACACACACACACACACACACACACACACACACACACACACACACACACATTTTTCTCTCTTTCTCTCTCTCTCTCTCTCTCTCTCTCTCTCTCTCCTTGTTTTCTGACTTCAAAGACAAGAGAAAAGAAGTTAAGAGAAAGGAAGAGGAGGAAGAGGAGGAGGAGGAGGAGGAGGAGGAGGAGGAGGAGAGTTTTGCAACCTTCTCCTCCCTCCTCCTCCTCTTCCCTCCATATTTTCTCCTTTCCTCCTTCTCTCCCTCCTTCTTTTCTTCTACCCTCTCTATCTATTTTCTTCCCCTTTCTCTCCCTCTCTCCTTTTTCCCTCCCCCTTCTTCCTACTTCACCCTACCTCTTCTCCTCCCCCTCCGTTCCTCCCTTCACCCCCCCCTTCTTTCCCTCTCCTTCCTTCTTAACATAAGAACATAAGAACATAAGAACGTAAGGAGTCTGCAAGAGGCCGGTTGGCCTATACAAGGCAGCTCCTGTACACTCAACCCCACCTTACCTCACCATCCATGGCTTTATCTAACCTCTTCTTGAATGTATCTATGGTATTGGCACCCACAACATGGCTCCCAAGCCTGTTCCATTCGCCCACCACTCTATTAGTGAACCAATTCTTGCCTATGTCTTTGTTGAATCTGAATTTGTCTAACTTAAAACCATTGCCACGCGTCCTACCTGGCTCTTTCACTCTCAAAATTTTATTGACATCCCCTTTATTAAATCCCTTCATCCATTTATAAACTTCGATCAAGTCTCCTCGCACCCTTCGCCTTTCTAGAGAGTGTAGATTTAACTGCTTTAGCCTGTCTTCATAAGGCAAGTTCCTCACCCCCTGAATCATCTTCGTCATCCTCCTCTGTACAGATTCTAACATCTTGATATCCATTCTATAATAGGGGGACCAGAACTGAACTGCATAATCGAGATGAGGTCGAACTAGTGCTAAGTAAAGTTTGAGGATGACTTCAGCGCTATTGCTCACGCTCCTTGAGATGAAACCTAGTACTCTGTTTGCCTGATTTTTAGCCTGAATGCATTGAGCCCTAGGACGGAGGTCAGCGCTCACTAGGACTCCTAAGTCTCTCTCGCCCAGACCTGCTTAGAGGAGTGTCTTTTAAGGAGTAATTGTGTAAGGGTTATTCCTACCTACACTCAAAATGCTACACTTCCCGACATTGAATTCCATCTGCCACTTCCTCGCCCAATCATATAGTCTGTCAAGCTCATCCTGGAGAACAGTAGCGTCGCTGTCTGATTGGATTACTCTACCGATCTTGGTATCATCTGCGAACTTACTGACATCGCTACTGATTCCTGTGTCCAAGTCATTGATGTAAATAATAAAAAGCAGAGGACCCAGCACCGACCCTGTGGGACTCCACTCGTAACACTGCCCCATTCAGATTTCCTACCATTGATTTGCACTCTGCTTCCTACCACTAAGCCACGCCCTGATCCAGCTCAAAACTTTCCCATCTACGCCGTGAGCCTGTAATTTTAGTAATAGCCGGTGATGAGGGACTTTGTCGAACGCTTTACTGAAATCTAGATATAATATGTCATAGTTTTCATCTCTGTCCACCGCCTCGATTACTTTAGTGTAGAAGGACAACAGGTTAGTAAGGCAAGACCTACCCTTTGTGAACCCATGTTGTGAGTCATGAATTAAATTATGCTTTTCTAGATGGTCCCGAATGCTCCTGGCTATAATCGACTCTAACATCTTTCCCACAACTGATGTTAAGCTAATTGGGCGATAGTTTGAGGTGGCTGACTTGTCTCCTTTTGAAAATCGGCGTCACATTAGCTACTTTCCATTGATTGGGCACATACCCAGAATTTACCGACATTTTAAAGATATCGGCAAGAGGGCCACTAAGGACTTCCTTGCACTCTTTCAGAACCCTTGGGAATACTTCGTCTGGGCCCGGCGATTTGTTTTCTTCAACCTACCAATCTAATCCTGGACTACTTGCCTAGTGATGATCACATCCCTCAACTTGTCGTTCTCGTCACTCATATATCTGAACTCTCTCCGGAATGGTTGTTAGATTTTCCTGCGTGAAAACTGAGAGGAAATAGTCCTTCATCATTTGGCTCAGATCTTCTCCATTCTCAACGAGCTCGCCGTGTTTGTTTTCAACGGTCCAATTCTGTCCCTTGTTTTCGTCCTGTACAATTTGAACAAGCCCTTTGGATAGCTCTAGGCCTCGTTTGCTACCCTAATATCATAATTTCTTTTTGCAAGGCTGGTGTTCTTCTTCACCGACCTGGCTAGCTCAACATACCTACCCCTGAGGTGGATCTCTCCGTTCTTTATTTTCCTATAAATTCCTCTCTTCAAGCCTATTTCATGCTTGAGTCTGCGGGTCATCCATTTGGGGTCGTTATTTTCCTTCCTACGTGCTTGGTAAGGGATATGCTGTCTCTGACCCTCTGCAATTTCTCTAACTAAATTATTGTAGGTCATTTCTACATGGTTCCCCTGTCTTTCCGGTTCCAGCCCTGAGATCTGGCCCTCATCCAGCCCTAAGGTTTCCCAATTTACCTCCTCAAGGTGTTTTCTGAGCCCCTCATAATCAGCTCTTCTAAAATCCGGCACCAACACCGGGTTGAGTTCATGGGTCACCGCCCAGTCTAATTTAAACCTAATTTCCTTGTGATCTCTGCCACCTAATTCTCCCCCAACATCTAGCTCGCTGATCATATACTCGGTGTTAGTTAAGACCAAGTCCAGAATGTTGTTACCCCTGGTGGGCTCTGTTACTGTCTGCTTGAGAAAATTATCTTGTATTACTTTCAGAAAATCCTCAGACTCTAGATCACCCACCACGCCTTCCCAATCTATATTCCTATAGTTAAAATCCCCCATTATGCAGACATTTTTGCTCCTGCTCGCCCTGCCTACCTCTTGTAGTAATATATCAGTGTCCTGCCTGCTGAGGTTGGGTGGCCTGTAAAGAACCCCTAGAATTAGTTTGTCCTTCCCTTTGTGGACGTCCACCCAAACTGATTCTGAGTCGCCATTTGTTTGAATAGAGTTGTTAGCGGAACATTTAAGTGTGTCTTTAACATAAAGTGCCACCCCCCCTCCCCTTCTTCCCTTTCTATCTTTGTGAAACATCTGGTAACCATCTATTTCATACTCAGACATGAAGTTTTTGTTGGCAGTATCTACCCATGTTTCCGTGATAGCTATAATGTCGAATTTCTCGACACATGCTTTCCCCCTCAGTAGATCTATCTTGTTCCTGAGACTCCTACTGTTGGTGTAATAAGCCGTTAGCCCATCCTTTCTTATATCCTTTCGATTTCTCCTGCGCCCCCTAGTCCCAGTCTGCGATGCACTCCTTACCGTTCTTCTTTCCCTCTCCCATCCTTTTTTCTCTTTCCTCTTCTTTTTCTCTCCCTTTTCCTCCTTTTCTCTTCCCCTCTCCTACCCTTCTTCTTTCACTCCCCCTTCTTCGTCCTCTTTTCCCCCTCTTCCTGCACCCTTTCTTCCCCTTTTCCTCTTTCCTTTCCTTTTCCTCACTGTCCATCTTCTTCCCCTAACCCTCCTTCTTCCCTTCCCTTCTTCCCTTCTTCTTCTTCCCCTCACTCTCCTTCTTCCCCTTCTCTTCCCCCTTCTTCTTCTTCCCCTCACTCTCCTTCCCCTGCCCTTCCCCCCCTTCTTCTTATTCTTCTTCCCCTCACTCTCCTTCCCCTTACCTTCCCCCCTTCTTCTTCTTCTTCTTCTTCCCCTCACTCTCCTTCTCCTTCCCTTCCCCCCTTCTTCTTTTTCTTCTTCCCCTCACTCTCCTTCTCCTTCCCTTCCCCCCTTCTTCTTCTTCTTCTTCTTCTTCTTCCCCTCACTCTCCTTTCCATCCTTCCCTTCTTCTCCTTCTCTTCCCCTTCTTCCATTCATCCTCCCTCTCCCCCTCTTCTTCCCCTCTTCCTCACTTCTTTCCCTCCCTTCTTCCTTCCCTCCCTCCCTCTTCCTCACTTCTTTTCCCTCCCTCCCTCACTTCTTTTCCTCCTTCTCTTTCCTCCCATCATTGCCCCTCCCCTTCTTCCCCTCCCTCCCTCCCCTCTTCCTTTCTGGTGCCGCTCTGTCCAAAAGTGACGTCGCGGATTGGAATTTCCTGTCCCAATTTTTATTTTATTTTACTTTTTTCGATTCGTTATTTATTTTATTTTTCCTTCAGTTATATATTTTTTTTGTTGGCAGTTTTCACAATCGAGTTTTCCACTTATTTTCATTTTTCTTTTTTACGCATTTTCTTTTCTTTTTTTCCTTTCCTTCGTTTTTCTTAATTTTCGAATGGTGATTTTGTGTGTTTTTTTGTAATTTTTTTCATCTTTTTCTAATCTCTTGCTGTGGTGTCTCTTTTCCTCTGTACTGTCCGCTTTTCCTCTTTTCCTCTTTTTCCTCTTTTCCTCATTTATTATTCACCAACTTTCATTATCTATTACTTTCCCTCCTTCTTTCCCTTTTCCTTCTTCCCTTTCTTCATTCCCTCTCCCATCCTTCTTTCTCTTTCCTCTCTTCCTTTTCTCTCTCTTTTTCTCCCCTTTCTCTTCCTCTCTCCAACCCTTTTACATTTTTTTTAATATCTATCTTTGGTAATTTGTAATCTCTCTCTCTCTCTCTCTCTCTCTCTCTCTCTCTCTCTCTCTCTCTCTCTCTCTCTCTCAAACCGTTTTTACTTGCTTCATTTTTTTCTCGCGGTCTTCCTTTCTTCATTTTCTTCATTTTCCTTTATTTGTTTGTTTGTTTGTTTGTTCAATTATTCTGATTCCCTTGTTCGCTTCCTTTATTGGCGAGGTCTGCATTCCTTGGCATCACCGTGTGTGTGTGTGTGTGTGTGTGTGTGTGTGTGTGTGTGTGTGTGTGTGTGTGTCTCTTTATTCAATCTGTTTCTTTATATATTTTTTTCCTTCTCTTTTATTATATTTTATTGCGTGTTTGTTTGTCTCCTTTTCTTCTTTTGTCTTCTTTTCCTAGTTTTTTTTTCTTCATATAATTTTCTTCAGCGATATTTTTCTACTTGTTTTTTTCTTCTTCTTCTACTACTACTACTACTACTACTACTACTACTACTACTACTACTACTACTTTTTCTTCTATTTCTTCTTTCATTTCTTCTCTTTTTCTTCTCCTTTGTCTTCCTGCGTTTCTTCCCATTCCTATTCTCATCCTTCCTCCCTTCAATCGCCTCTTCTTTTTTTTCTCCCATCCTTTCTTTTCCTTCTTTTCTCTCCCCTCCTCCTTTTCCCTTCCTTTTCCCTTCTTAAATTTTCCTGTTTTTTCCTTAATTCTTCTTTCTAATTTCTTGTAGCAATTTTAGTTATAGTTTTATATGAGTTGTTTTCCTTTCTCTCTCTCTCTCTCTCTCTCTCAGCCTTGCCTTTAGCGGCCCTGAACGCTTCCTCACAAACAATTCCTTGAAATATGCGTGAAGGACCAACAATGACAACAACAACAATAATAATAATAGTAATAATAATAATAATAATAATAATAATAATAATAATAATAATAATAATAATAATAAAAATAATAATAATAATACGAAGAAGAAAATATTGAAAACAGAAGGAAAAGAAAAAAATAAAATGTAAAAGAAGAGACGAAGAAGAAGAAAGGAAGAAGAAAAAGATGATGATAAAGAAAGTATAGACGACGGAAAGTAGAAAGAATAAATGAAAGATAATTAAAGAAAACAACAGAGAAGACAAAAAATAGAAGGAGAAGAGAGAAGAAAAAGAAGAAAAAGAAGTAGAAGAAAAAGAAGAAGAAGAACAACAACAACCAAAAGATAACAAAGAAATAAACGAAGACAACACAAGACTAACAAACAAACAAACAAACAAACAAACACAACCTTCCTCTCCCTACCTCTTTCGCTTCATCAATTCCTCCTCCTCCTCCTCCTCCTCCTCTTCCTCCTCCTCCTCTTCCCCTCTTCCTCCTCCTCCTCTCTTCGTTTTCACTTTTCTCTTCCCTCGTGTCCTTCAGCTCCTCTTCCGGCTTGTTCTTCACCTATCTTTCTTTTTTTTTCCCTTTTTCTTCTTCCCCTTCATTCTCTTTTCATCTATATTGTTCATCCTATTTTCACCTATCTTTCTTTTCTCGCCCTTTTTCTTCTTCCCCTTCATTCTCTCTTCATCTATATTGTTCATCCTATCTTCACCTATCTTTCTTTTCTCGCCCATTTTCTTCTTCCCCTTCATTCTCTTTTCATCTATATTGTTCATCCTATTTTCACCTATCTTTCTTTTTTTGGCCCTTTTTCTTCTTCCCCTTCATTCTCTCTTCATCTATATTGTTCATCCTATTTTCACCTATCTTTCTTTTCTCGCCCATTTTCTTCTTCCCCTTCATTCTCTTTTCATTTATATTGTTCATCCTATCTTCACCTATCTTCCTCTAACCTAATCTTACCTATTCCCATCTTCCTCTTCCTCTAATCTAACCTATCCACACCCATCTATCTCTTTTCTTTACCGTCACCTAACCTGACCTATCCCATCTTTCAACTCCTATTTACTTTCCTATTCCGAATCTGTCCTTACCATTTTTATTTGCATTCTTAACCTAACCTATTCTAACCTAACCCAACCTGACCTATCTTTCTATTCCTCTTTATTTTCCTATTCCGAGTCTGTCCTTACCCTTTTTTTTTTTGTATTCCCAACCTAACCTATTCTAACCTAACTTATTTCCCTATTCTGAATCTGTCCTTACCATTTTTTTTGTATTCCTAACTATTCTAACCTAACCTGACGTGACCTATCTTTCAATTCCTATTTATTTTCCTATTCCGAATCTGTCCTAACTATTTTTTTTTATTCCTAACCTAACCTAACCTAACCTAACCTGACCTATCCCATCTTTTTATTCCTATTTGTTTTCCTATTCCGAATCTGTCCTAACTATTTTTTTTTTGTATTCCTAACCTAACCTATTCTAACCTAACTTATTTCCCTATTCTGAATCTTTCCTTACCATTTTTTTGTTTTCCCAATCTAAGTTATTCTAACCTAACCTGACCTGACCTATCTTTCTATTCCTGTTTGTTTTCCTATTCCGAATCTGTCCTTACCTTTTTTTGTATTCCTAACCTAACCTAGTCTAACCTTTTTTTTGCATTCCAAAGCTAATCTCTTCTAACCTAACTTAACCTATTCCATCTTTCTATTCCTATTTATTTTCTTATTCCGAATCTGTCCTAACTATTTTTTATTTTGTTTCTAACCTAACCTATTGTAACCTAACCTGACCTATCCCATCTTTCTATTCCTATTTGTTTTCCTAGACCTAACCTATTCTCTTATATTTTCGTATTCCTAACCTAACCTAACCTAACCTAACCCATCCTCCTTTTTCTAAACTAACCTAACCTAACGTAATTTTTAGTCCGTGAATAGTAACTCTCTCGCTTCCTTTTACCACCCAGCCAATACTACTACTACTACTGCTACTACTACTACTACTACTACTACTACTACTACTACTACTACTACTACTACTACTACTACCACTACTACTACTACTACTTACTCCGTCTCCAAAAGATGCGTCATTACCAACTCAAAAAAACAACCTCGCCTCCTAAACAGTTTCTCGCCTTCGTTGAAACCTCCCTTCCGATTATTATTCTTTTCTGGGCATTTCTGCGCCACACTATTACTGACAGAGATAATTATTAATGTGTTGGGTGAAGCCATAAATTAACACATAAGTGGTTCATAGAAAGCTCGCAAGGAACAAGGTCTGGCTGGCTGACTGGTGGTGTTGGAACTGATGTCAAGGGAACGGCCGTGGGTGGGAGAGCTTGTAATAATATTATGTTTGTATTAGATGAAGGAAATAGAGATGTCGCTTATATACCAGAGAATGCAGAAAGGAGAATGAAAAGATGCTGAAGTTGGAGAGTGAGAATGCAGAAAGGAGAATGAAAAGATGTTGAAGTAGGAGAGTGAGAATGCAGAAAGGAGAATGAAAAGATGCTGAAGTTGGAGAGTGAGAATGCAGAAAGGAGAATGAAAAGATGCTGAAGTAGGAGAGTGAGAATGCAGAAAGGAGAATGAAAAGATGCTGAAGTAGGAGAGTGAGACTGCAGAAAGGAGAATGAAAAGATGCTGAAGTTGGAGAGTGAGAATGCAGAAAGGAGAATGAAATGATGCTGAAGTAGGAGAGTGAGAATGTAGAAAGGAGAATGAAAAGATGCTGAAGTTGGAGAGTGAGAATGCAGAAAGGAGAATGAAAAGATGCTGAAGTAGAGAGTGAGAATGCAGAAAGGAGAATGAAAAGATGCTGAAGTAGGAGAGTGAGAATGCAGAAAGGAGAATGAAAAGATGCTGAAGTAGGAGAGTGAGAATGCAGAAAGGAGAATGAAAAGATGTTGAAGTAGGAGAGTGAGAATACAGAAAGGAGAATGAAAAGATGCTGAAGTAGAGAGTGAGAATGCAGAAAGGAGAATGAAAAGATGCTGAAGTTGGAGAGTGAAAATGCAGAAAGAAGAATGAAAAGATGCTGAAGTAGGAGAGTGAGAATGCAGAAAGGAGAATGAAAAGATGCTGAAGTAGGAGAGTGAGAATACAGAAAGGAGAATGAAAAGATGCTGAAGTAGGAGAGTGAGAATGCAGAAAGAAGAATGAAAAGATGCTGAAGTAGGAGAGTGAGAATGCAGAAAGAAGAATGAAAAGATGCTGAAGTAGGAGAGTGAAAATGCAAAAAGAAGAAAAGAGGAAAAGCGAAAAACTAACAGAACAGACTTAAGATTCTTTTTAGGTATCTAGATTCATTTTAGGAGCAGCGAGTAGCGGGCTTTTTTTTATTATTGTTTCCTTTTTTGTGTGCTGTCTCCTTTGTTGTAAAAAAAAAAAAAAAAGAATTGGGAGCGGTGGTGGTGGATGAGTGGTCAGCGTGTGGGCGCAGCGTACAGGAGGACGTGGGTTCGAGTCCCGCCCGCCGCCACAAGCTGGGATTTTTCAGTCACCGCCGAGTGGCCTAAGACTACCCACATGCTGCCCTGAAGACCATCTATCAACCCGAACTCTAGATTCCCTCTAAAAAGAGAATCAAAGATGAGCTCCGGGGGGCAGCATGAGCCAAGCAAGGTGGCGCCACTATAAACACTTGCCTGCGCCACAACGGGCTGGGTCGACCATCAGCCCCTTCAAGAAATTCCAGAGGCGCCATCAGTGGAAACAAAAAAAATAAAAAAAAATAAAAAAATCTGCATATATAAAACAAACAAGCACAAAAAAAAAAGAAAAAAAAATGAAAAAGCCAGAGATAAAGTAAGGAAGAAAAAAAAAAGAAGAAAATCAGACCTTCATTTTCACACACACCAACCAACAAACAAACAAACAAACAAACAAACTCACACTACAACTCCCCTTTCACCCCCCCCCCCCAAAAAAAAAAAAAAAAACACCCACCAAATTGCGCCGCGCCATTCGTTGATCTGTGCGTCTGGCGGCCCTTAGCTGGGGGGAGGGGGGGGGGGGAGGGGAGGCGCGCCCAGACAGTGCCATAAGGGGAAGAGCGCGGCGACCAGTGCCAAGGGGCTGACACTGCTTGGCACCGACACAACTAAGGGGGGGGGGGGGGAAGGGGGAGGAGGAGGAGGAGGAGGAGGAGGAGGGTGAAGGAATGAAAGTGTGGTTTCGAGGAGATAAAAAGTTAAAGAAGGTTAGGGGAGGAGGAGGACGGGGAGAGAGAGACAGAGGGAAGGGCAAGGGGGAGGAGAAAAGGGGAGGGGAGGGGAAAGGGGTGGAGAAGGGAGAGGAGGAGGGGAGGGGAAGAGAAGAAGTGGGGAGGGCGTATATAGAGAGGAGAGGAAAGGGAAAGGAAGGGAGATGAGGGAAAGGGGAGGAAGAGGGAAGGAGAGAAGAAGAAGGGGAGAGTATGGAAAAGGGAGGGGAAGGGAGAGAAAGAATGAAATTGAGGGAGGTTAAAGGGAGATAAAGGGGAGAAAGGGGAGGATGATAAAATAGGTTAGGGTAGGGGAAGAGAAGGGAGAGGAAGAAAGGGAAGAAAGAGGGGAGAGGAGAGGAGAAGAGAGGGAGAAGAGGAGGAGAAGGAAGAAAAAAAAAGGAGAGAGGGGAAAAGGGAAACTAGAAGAGGACTTAGAAAAGGGAAGAGGAGAGAGAGGAAGAGAAAGGGGAAGAGGAGAAGAGGAAGGGAAGAGAGGAAGAAGATAGCAAAGAGGAATATAAGAGGAAGGAGAAGGAAAAAGATGAGAGAAGGAGTGAGAGAAGAGGAGAAAAAGAAAGGGAAAGTAGGAGAAGGAAAGGGAAAGGAAAATTGAGGAAAAAATAGAAGCTTGGACATAAGGAGGAAAGGGAAGGGAAGGAAAGAGAGAGAAAAGGGGGAAGAAGAAGAGATAATATTTACTAGGAAGAGAAATAGGGAGACGAAAGAAAAGGGGAAAGAGGGGAGAGAGATTAAAAGGGAAGGGGAAGAGAAAGGGGAAAAGAGGGAAGGAAAAGAAGAGAAGGAGAAGGGGCAGAAGAAAACGAAGAGGGAAAAGGCGAATGAGGAAGAGGAGGAAAATGAGAGAGAGAGAGAGAGAGAGAGAGAGAGAGAGAGAGAGAGAGAGAGAGAGAGAGAGAGAGAGAGAGAGAGAGAGAGAGAGAGAGAGAGAGAGAGAGTCATTCCTTCCGTGTTGGCAAAGACTCTCAAGGCGAAAAGAAACAAAAAAAAGAAAAAAAAAGAATTGTAGGTTTATGAAGAAGAGGAGGAGGAGGAGGAGGAGGAGGGAGTTTTGGTGAATTAAAGGGGAGGAAAGGGGGCAAAATAGGAGAGAGAGAGAGAGAGAGAGAGAGAGAGAGAGAGAGAGAGAGAGAGAGAGAGAGAGAGAGAGAGAGAGAGAGAGAAACAAACATACAAACAAACAATTTCCCTCCAGAGATCTTTCCTACTTTACTTAATTTCTTTCCTCCCTTCCCTCCCTCCCTCCCTCCCCTTTCTCTCCCTTCATCTTTTCTCCTCCACCCTTTCTCTCCCTTTACATCTCTTCTCTCTTTTCTTCTTTCCTTCCTTTCTTCCTTCCCTCCTTCCTTCTTTATCTTCCATCCCCTTCTTCTTTATTCCTCCCTTCCTTCTCTCCCTTCTTCCTCCATCCCTACCTTCTCACTTTCATTCTTTCCCTTCCTTTTCTCCCTTTTCTTCCCCTCTCCATTTCTCCCTTACTTTCCGTTTCTCCTTCTCTCCCTTTCTACATCCTTTCCTCCTCTCCCTTCTTTCCTCCTCTCCCTTCTTTCCTCCTCCCCTTTCTTTCCATCTTTATTTTTTTTCCTCTCTACCTTAATCTTTCCTTCCTTCATTTTCTCCTTCTCTTTCTCTCCCTCTCTTTACTCTGTACTTCATTTCCTCCTCCACTCTCCTTCCTTCCTCCTCTCTTTCCTTCCTCCCTCCTTCCAAATCTTCTTCCGTCTCTTCCCCCCTTCCTCCCTTCCTTCTCCCTCTACATTCTTTTCATTCTTTATTTCTCTGTTTCCTTCTTCCTATAACCCCTTCATGAGAGAGAGAGAGAGAGAGAGAGAGAGAGAGAGAGAGAGGGGGGGGGGGGTTGTCGAAGTATCTGGGGGCTGTTAAAAGTATTTCTCTTGGGTGAGGAGGAGGAGGAGGAGGAGGAGGAGGAGGAATACAGAGGAATACATAGGAAGAACAGACACCAGAAGACCTGTCGGTCTATGGCGAGGGTGTCTGTTTACTACACTACTAGTAATCTACGTGTGGTAGGACAGAATAGATGAAGGCTCCTCCCCACCCACCTCTCCCTCCGGCAACGTGCCGGCAGGAAATAGTTATAAGAGAACGCCATGTACCTTTAAGGAAGAAAGGGACATGGAAATTTTACAGTAAAGAGAGAAATAAGAGGAAATTACTACCCTTAACTTACACTACT
>NC_066527.1:5701430-5716430 GCF_024679095.1 Eriocheir sinensis
TTAAGAACTTTGCCTTTTATTCTTTTCTTCGTAATTTTTTTATATATATTTCGATTTGCTTGCTTTTTCGTGTGTGTGTGTGTGTGTGTGTGTGTGTGTGTGTGTGTGTGTGTGTGTGTGTGTGTGTGTGTGTGTGTGCGTGCGTGTGTGTGCTTAAATATATGTCCTGTACGTTGATAAATTAATCTTTTATTCTTTCTATCGTTCAATGTTATTTTTTTTTATATATATGAAAAAATGTTTGCTTTTTTTGTGTGTGAGGAGGAGGAGGAGGAGGAGGAGGAGGAAGAAGAGGAAGAGGAGGAGGAGGAGGAGGAGGAGGAGGGGAAGGAGGAGAACGAGGAAGAAGGAAAAAAAATAGAAGAAAAAAATGAGAGTAAAGCAAAATGTGTGTGTGTGTGTGTGTGTGTGTGTGTGTGTGTGTGTGTGTGTGTGTGTGTTACCTGTAATTAGCGCCCGTTTCTCAGTGTGGCAGGTGAGCGGGTTAATGAGAACAGGTGTGGCACTTGGTGAACCGACAAACACACACACACACACACACACACACACACACACACACACACACACACACACACACACACACACACACACACACACACACACACACACACACACACACACACACACACACACACACACACACACAGAAGAAGATGAAGAATGCGGCAAAGAAGATGAAAAAGAAACGAAGTAAAAGGATAAGAAGAAAATAGAATGGAAATATTAGAAGAAAGAAAGAAAGGATAGAAGGGAAAGGAAAATATGAAGAAGAAAAGAAGACAATGCGAAAAAGAAGAAAGAAAGGATAGAAGAAAAAGAAAAATACGAAGAAGAAAAGAAGAAAAAAATACGAAAAAGAAAAAAGAAAAGAAGGCATTACGAAAAAGAAGAAACTAGATAGACTAAAGAAAATGAAGTAAAAAAATACGAAAGAGAAAATACAGAGAAGAAATAGAAGAAAGAAAGGATAGAAGAAAAGAAAAATACGAAGAAGAAGAAAAAAATACGAAAAAGAACAAAGAAAAAAGAAATGGATAGATTAGATAAAGTAACTTGAAACACAACACGAGAAGAAAAAAAAAGAAGAAAAAAGAAGAGAATGATGAATAGAAGTTAAAACAAGAGATCTATATAAAGATTAGGAGGAGGAGGAGGAGGAGGAGGAGGAGGAGGAAGAAAATAGGAAGTAGAGAAGAAAAGATAAAATATTAGGTCATTCATTACGTTTGATGGACTGTAAAGAAAGAAGAAGAGGAGGAGGAGGAGGAGGAGGAGGAGGAGGAGGAGGAGGAGGAGGAGGAGGAGGAGGAGGAGGAGGAGGAGGAGGAGGAGGAGGAGAAAAAGCATAAGGAAGAAGAAGAAGAGGAAGACGAACTGAAGGAAAAGAATAAAAAAGAAATAAAGAGATGAAAAAGAAGTTGAAGAGGGAGGGAGAAGTAGAAAAGGAAGAAGAGAATGAGGAAGAAGGGAAGATAGTGAAAGAAAAAGGATGGAAACGAAAATGAGAAAGAGCTAAAGAAGAAGGAGAAGAAGAAAAAAAGAAGAGGGTGAAGAGAAAGACAAACTAAAGAAAGGATAAACTGTAGAAATAATGAGAAAGAAAAGAAGAAATTGTGAAAGAAGAATAAAAGAACATTGATAAAAAAGATGATGGAGAAGAGAAGAAAAACGAGGAAGAGAAAAAGAAGAAGAGGAGAAGGAAGACTGAGAGTAAGATGGAAGAGAAGGACTTTGATAATGAAGATAGATGAGGAAGAGGAAGAAGACGAGGAGGAGGAGGAGGAAGAAGAAGGAGAAGAAGTCATTGTCTATATATATTACGTTACAAAAATATCTTCCGATCTTACGTAAAAGAGAAAGAATAGAAGATAAAATGGAAATAGAAAGAAAGGAAAAGGATAATAAAGACGAGAATAAGAATAACAAAAGAACATAAGAACACAAGAACATAGGAGTCTGCAAGAGGTATGTAGACCTGTACGAGGCAGCTCCTTTGAACCTAAGCTCCCGTGTATCTCCCGCGTATCTAACCCCACCTAATATCGCTGTCCATGAATTTATCTAATCTATTTTTGAATGTGACAGTTCTATTGGCACTCACCACATGACTGCTAAGCCTATTCCACTCATCCACCACCCTGTTAGTAAACCATTTTTTGCCTATGTCCCTGTTGAATTTATCCAGTTTAAACCCATTACTTCGTGTCCTACCCGGTTCTCTCACCAACAAAACCTAATGAATGTCTCCCTTATGAATGTCTCCCTTAAAAGAGGAAGGAAGGAAGGAAGGGAAAAAGAGATAAATTGAGAGAATAAGAATAAACAAGAAAATAATGAAAAGAGTGAACAGGGGAAGGAAAGGAAACAAGAGAGAAAAGAAGGAAAAGAAAAGTGATGAAAATAAGGACGAGAAATGAAAGAAAGATTAGAATAGATAAAAAAGAAGGAAACGAAAGAAAAAGAATAGAAATAGGAATAGAAAATGAATGAAAATAAAGGATAAAGGGAAAGAAAGGTCAGAAGAGAAAGGAAGAGAGAAGGAAGGAAAAGAGAAATGATGATAAGAAGAAGATAAAAAAGAGAAAGGAAGATGGAAAGGAAAAAGTAAAGGAAATAAGGAAAAGGAGAAGATTACAAAAGAGGATAAAAAAATAGAAAAGGGAAAGTTGTGTTAGAATGAATAAAGGAAAGGAAAGAAGAGAGAAAGAAAGAAAAGAAGATAAAAAGGAGAAGCAAAGTTAGAAAAGATTAAGGAAAGGAAACGAGAGAAAGTAGGAAAAGAAAAGAGGAAGAGGAGGTGAGCAGATGAATAAAAGAAAAGGGAGAAGAAGAAGGAGGAGGAGAAGAAGGAGGAGGAGGAGGAAGATAAAAAGGGATAGCAAGATAATAAGATAAAAGAAAATAAGTAAGAAAATAAGAAAATAATTAAAAGTGATGATAATTATTGGTGTTAAGTGAAGAAAAATTTGTCTTCGTTGAACATAAAATGACTGAAGAAAAGATTGTCTTCATTCTACTTACATTAACTGAAGAAAAATCCCTTCCCTTCTTTTTTTTTGTTTTCTTCTTCTTCTTCTTCTTCTTCTTCTTCTTCTTCTTCTTCTTCTTCTTCTTCTTTTTCTTCTTCTTCTTTCTTCTTTCATTATAAAATTAATGATAAAGTACATAATCATCTTAGAGAGAGAGAGAGAGAGAGAGAGAGAGAGAGAGAGAGAGAGAGAGAGAGAGCGTAAGGGTGTGTTGACCCCGGAAGTGTGTTGATATTCACTCTTATTGACGTCATGACACTCGCTCTCTCTTTAAAGTGAGAGAGGGAGAGAGAGAGAAAGTGGGGGGAGGGGGGAGAGAAGGGAGGGAGGGAAAGAAGAAAAAGGTGGAAGGAAGGGAGAGTAAATTAAGAGTGAGGGAAAATGACGCAGAGAGAGAGAGAGAGAGAGAGAGAGAGAGAGAGAGAGAGAGAGAGAGAGAGAGAGAGAGAGAGAGAGAGAGAGAGAGAGAGGTTAGGACTGTAGCTAGAATAAAAATAAGATACTGACACACACACACACACACACACACACACACACACACACACACACACACACACACACACACACACACACACACACGATCGATAGCTGAATAGACAAATAGATTCCGACATACATACAGAGAGAGAGAGAGAGAGAGAGAGAGAGAGAGAGAGAGAGAGAGAGAGAGAGAGAGAGAATATAAAGAAACAGATTAATAAGCTAGCACTGAAATGAGACTTATGAATGAACAACAACAACAACAACAACAACAACAACAACAACAACAACAACAATAGGAGGAGGAAACAGGAACAGGAAGAAGAAGGAATAAAGGAAGGAAGAAGATAAAGAAGAGAGGTAGAAGAGGAAGAAGAGGAAGCAGAACAACAACAATAAGAGGAAGAAAATAAGAAAAATAAGAAAAAAAACATCAGCGTGAAAAACAACAAGAACAAGAAGAACAATAATTAGAAGAAAAAGAAGAAAAAAAGAAGAAAAGAAAAACAAGAACAATATTATAATTAAGAAAACAAGAAAAATAACAACTACATCATCATCATCATCATCATCATCATCATTAGCAACAACAACAACAACAACAACAACTATGACGTCAACACTTCCCCCTCCCCCCCCCCTCCCCCCCTCCGCCCCCTCCCCCTCCCAAACATGTGCCAATCAGGGTAGACCAGTGACTCACCCCCCCTTTCTCTCTCTCTCTCTCTCTCTCTCTCTCTCTCTCTCTCTCTCTCTCTCGTCCATGAGTCACTGTTTATACGTCCTCCTCCTCCTCTTCTTCCTCCTCCTCCTCCTCCTCCTCCTCCTCCTCCTCCTCCTCCCCATGTGTCACTCGCACGTGTATTAAAGGTGAAATCACAAACCAGGTAAACTCAGGTGGGATGTTTTATTTTTATTTTTATTTGCTTTATTATTATTATTATTATTATTATTATTATTATTATTATTATTATTATTATTATTGGCTCCCTTTTTGTTGTTTTTGTTGTTGTTGTCGTTGTGCTAACTCTTGTTCTCTTTCTCGTCTTTTTTTCCTTCTTCCTCTTCTTATTCCTCTTCGTTTTCTTTTTTTTTCTTCTTTTCCTTCTTCCTTTTCTTCTATTCCTTTTTCCTCTTCATGTTCTTCTTGTTCTTCTTGATCTTCTTCTTCTTCTTCTTCTTCTACCTCTTCTTTTTCATATGCTTCTTCTTCCTCTTCCTTCTTCCTCTTCTTCTTTTGCCGCCTCCTCCTCTTCTTCCCCTTCTGTTTCGTCTTCGTCTTTGTCTAATTATTTTTATTACTTCTACTACAACTACTACCATCACCACTACTACTACAACTACTGCTACTACTACTACTACTACTACTACTACTACTACTACTACTACTACTACTACCATCATCACCACCACCAACGACAACAACAACAACAATCAAGGTGAGCTCGTAATAATAGCAGGTAATGAGTCGCCTAATTAGTCTGACCGATGACCCGCGTGATCACAGGTGAGGCTAATTAGTTACCTGGCCAAGGGGGGAGGGGGGAGAGGGGGAGGGGGAGGCGGGGGAGGAGAGGAAAATTCTACGACGTCATTTCTATTGATTTTATGTCTATGTTGTTTCTCTCTCTCTCTCTCTCTCTTCCTAGAATGTTTTGTTTTCTGTTTACTTCGATAGGTCATTGCTCCTCCTCCTCCTCCTCCTCCTCCTCCTCCTCTGCTTGTTTCTCCTCCTCTTCTTCTTGTTTTTTCTTTCTCTTTCTTTTCTTTCTTGTTATCTTCTACATCTTTCTTTTTTTTTCTTTGTCTCTATTTTCTAATGCTTTTATATTCCTCTTCTTCTTCTTCCTCCTCTTCTTTCTCCTCCTCCTCCTTCTCCTCCTCCTTCTCTTGCTTGTCTTCTTTATCCTCTTCCTTTTCTTCTTTGTTTTCATTTTCTTCCCATTCTCTTTGTTATTCCTCCTTCTCTCTTTTTCCCTCTGTTTTTCTTCTCTTCCTCCTTTACATTTCTCCTCCTCCTTCTTCTCCTCTTCTTCCTCCTCTTTCTCCTCCTCTTCCTCTTTCCGCTTCTCCTTTTCCTGGTTAGACTTTATATAGTTCCTCCTCCTCCTCCTTTTCCTCCTCTTTCTCCTCCTCTTCCTCTTTTTCTCTTCTCCTTTTCCTGGTATGACATTTTATATAGTTCCTCCTCCTCCTCCTCCTCCTCCTCCTCCTCCTCCTCCTCTTCCACTGCAGTTTTTGTTTATTCATGCATTAATTCACATCCATTAAAATAGTTATCCTCGTTTTTCTCCCTCTTCCTCTTTCTTCACGTGTTCTCCCCCTGTCATTTATTCGTTCTTGTCTCTTAATCCTGCTTCGTATTTTGTAGCTGTTTTTCTTTTCTTTCTTTCTTTATTCGTTTATTTATTTATGTTGTATTTTGTTGTTTCTTTATATATATTTTGTGTCATTATTATTGTTATTATTATTATTATTATTATTATTATTATTATTATTATTATTATTATTATTATTATTATTATTATTATTATTATTATTATTATTATTATTATCATTATCATCATCTTTGGGAATGTGTGCAAATTTTTTATCTTGTTTGTTTGTTTTGTTGTTGTTGTTGTTGTTGTTGTTGTTGTTGTTGTTATAGTTGTTGTTGAGAATATTAGTTTGAGTAATAGACAGACACACAGACAGACAGACAGACAGACAGACAGACAGACAGACAGACAGACAAAATGCAAACACACACACACACACACACACACACACACACACACACACACACACACACACACACACACAGAAGAAGATGAAGAATGCGGTAAAGAAGATGAAAAAGAAAGGAAGTAAAAGGATAAGAAGAAAATAGAATGGAAATATTAGAAGAAAGAAAGAAAGGATAGAAGGGAAAGGAAAATACGAAGAAGAAAAGAAGAAAAAATACGAAAAAGAAGAAAGAAAAGAAGACAAATTACGAAAAAGAAGAAAAAGAAGAAACTAGATAGACTAAAAAAATAAAGTAGAAGAAAACAAAAGAGAACACAGAAGAAAAAAGAACGGATAGAAGAAAAGAAAAAAATGCGAAGAAGAAAAGAAGAAAAATACGAAAACGAAGAAAGAAAGAGGAAATAGATTAGATAAAGTAAGGAGAAGAAAAAGAAGAAAAAAGAAGAATGATGAATAGGAGATCTAAAGAAGGAGGAGAAGAGGAAGAGAAGAAGAAAAAGAGAAGAAGATAAAATATTAGGTGACGAGAAATGAAAGAAAGATTAGAATAGATAAAAAGAAGGAAACGAAAGAAAAAGAAGGAATAGAAAATGAATGATAATAAAGGATAAAGGAAAGAAAGGTCAGAAGAAAAGAGAGAAGGAAGGAAAGAGAAATGATGATAAGAAGAAGATAAAAAGAGAAAGGAAGATGGAAAGGAAAAAGTAAAGGAAATAAGGAAAAGGAGAAGATTACAAGAAGAGGATAAAAAATAGAAAAGGAAAGTTGTGTTAGAATGAATAAAGGAAAGGAAGAAGAGAGAAAGAAAGAAAAGAAGATAAAAGAAGCAAAGTTAGAAAAAGATTAAGGAAAAGGAAACGAGAGAGAAAGTAGAAGAAGAAGAAATAGAAGAGAGGTGAGCAGATGAATAAAAGAAAGGGAGAAGAAGAATGGAGGAGAAGAAGGAGGAGGAAGAAGATAAAAAGGGATAGCAAGATAATAAGATAAAAGAAAAATAAGTAAGAAAATAGAAAACAATTAAAAGTGATGATAATTATTGGTGTTAAGTGAAGAAAATTTGTCTTCATTGAACATAAAATGACTGAAGAAAAGATTGTCTTCATTCTCACCACATGACTGCTAAGTGATTCCACTCATCCACCACCCTGTTAGTAAACCAATTTTCTTCTTCTTCTTCTTCTTCTTCTTCTTCTTCTTCTTCTTCTTTCTTCTTCTCTCTATCATTATAAAATTAATGATAAATGCATAATCATCTTAGAGAGCGTAAGGTGTGATAGGAAGTGTGTTGATATTCACTCTTATTGACGTCATGACACTCGCTCTCTCTTTAAAGTGAGAGTGGGAGAGAGAGAGAAAGTGGGGAGAGAAGGGAGGAGGAAAGAAGAAAAGGTGGAAGGAAGGAGAGAAATTAAGAGTGAGAAAATGACGCAGAGAGAGAGAGAGAACACACACACACACACACACACACACACACACACACACACATAGACAAATGAATGAAAATAAAGGATAAAGGAAAGAAAGGAGAGAGAGAGAATATAAAGAAACAGATTAATAGCTAGCACTGAAATGAGACTTATGAATGAACAAACAACAACAACAACAACAACAACAGGAGGAGGAAACAGGAAAGGAAGAAGAAGAATAAAGGAAGGAAAGAAGATAAAGAAAGAGGTAAGCAGAACAACAACAATAAGAGGAAGAAAATGAGAAAAATAAGAAAAAAAACATCGGCATGAAAAACAACAAGAACAAGAAGAACAATTAGAAGAAAAAGAAGAAGAAGAAGAAGAAAGAAAGAGGAAAAGAAAAACAAGAACAATATTATAATTAAGAAAACAAGAAAAATAACAACTACATCATCATCATCATCATCATCATCATCATTAGCAACAACAACAACAACAACAAAATAAGTAAGAAAAAAAACATATAATTAGGTAGACCAGTGATGATAATTATTCTCTCTGTTAATGAAGAAAATTTGTCTTCTTGAACATCCTCCTGAAGAAAAGATTCCTCCTCCTCCTCCTCCTCCTCCTCCTCCTATGTTACACGTGTATTAAAGGTGAAATGAAAATCCCTTCCTTTTTTTATTTTCTTTATTATTCTTTATTATTCTTCTTCTTCTTCTTCTTCTTCTTTCTTCTTCTTATTCCTTCTTCTTCTTTTTTCTTCTTTTCTTCTTCCATTTTCAATTAATTCTTCATAATCATCTTTTAGAGAGAGATCTTCTTCTTGACCCTTGAATGTTCTTATTCACTCTTTCTTGACGTCATGACACTCTGCCTTCTTCTTCTTTTAAAGGAGAGAGAGAGGGGAGAGAACTACTACAACTAGAAGAAAAAGGTGGAAGGAAGGAGAGTAAAAGAGGAGGGAAAATGACGCAGAGAGAGAGAGAGAGAGAGAGAGAGAGAGAGAGAAGAGAGAGGAGAGAGAGGGAGGAGAGAGAGAGAGAGAGAGAGAGAGAGAGAGAGAGAGAGAGAGAGAGAGAGAGAGAGATAGGGTCCTCCTCCTCCTCCTGTAGCTAGAATTTGACACTTGTTATCTTCTACACACTTTCTTACACACACACACACACACACACACACACACACACACACACACACACACACACACACACACACGATCGATAGCTGAATAGACAAATAGAATGAACAACAACAACAACAACAACAACAACAACAACAAGGAAGAAGAAGGAATAAAGGAAGGAAGAAGATAAAGAAGACCTCTTTTCCTTTCATTTCCTCCTTCCTTTTCTTCTCTTTCCTCTTTCCTCCTCCTCCCTCCTCCCATTTCTCACTCCTCTTTCTCTCTTCTTCCTCCATTTCTCCTCCTTTCCTCAGGTGAGATTTTATTTTTTTTTCCTCCTCTTTATTATTATCCCTCCTCTTATTATTATTCTCCTTTTATTTTTTATGTTTTTTCCTTCCTCCTCCTCCTCCTCCTCCTCCTCTTCTCTCTTTTTTTTTTCCTTTCTTCCTTCTTTTCCTTCTTCCTCTTCTTTTCTCGTTTTCTCCTCTTCCTTTTCTTCTTTCTTTTCTTCTTCTTCTCCTCTCTTAATCCTCTTCCTTTCTTTATTATTATTAGTATTATTATTTATTATTATTATTATTATTATTATTGTTATTATTATTATTATTATTATTATAATTATAATTATTTTTATTATTATTATTATTATTATTATTATTATTATATCATTAGTACGTTTGCATGAAACCTAAAATGAAATAAAAAGATGAGGAAAACGAAGCATTTTTATAATAATATAACTAAAGTGAAATAGAAGTGAAAAAAAAAAAGGACAGTAAACTAGAAACAAAATGCGTTATCCAGGAAGTTGTTGTTAGTAGATCCAGTATTGTTGTTGTTGTTGTTGTTGTTGTTGTTTTGTTGTTGTTGCTGCTGCTGTTGTTTTTGTTGTTGTTGTTGTTGTTGTTATGGTCGCTCACTTGTTTAGTTTATCCGTTTCACTGTTCATTTGTTTATCCTCATTTATCTGTTTCACTATCCATTTATCTGTTTCACTTCCATTTATCTGTTTCACTGTTCATTTATCCGTTTCACTGTTCATTTATCTGTGACACTATACATTTATCTGTTTCACTGTTCATTTATCTGTTTCACTATCCATTTATCTGTTTCACTGTTCATTTATCTGTTTCACTGTTCATTTATCTGTTTCACTGTTCATTTATCTGTTTCACTGTTCATTTATCTGTTTCACTGTTCATTTATCTGTTTCACTGTTCATTTTCCTCACTGTTCATTTATCTGTTTCCTCCTATTTATCTGTTTCACTGTTCATTTATCAGTTTCACTGTTCATTTATCAGTTTCACAGTTCATTTATCTGTTTACCATTCATTTATCTGTTTCACTATTCATTTATTCACTTACTGTTCATTTATTCAGATTACTATTCATTTGTTTCTTTACTATTCATTTATCTGTTTCACTGTTCATTTATCTGTTTCACTGTTCATTTATCTGTTTCACTGTTCATCATGTTTCACTGCTCATTTATCTGTTTCACTGTTCATTTATCTGTTTCACTATTCATTCATTTGTTTCACTGTTCATTTGTTTCACTGTTCATTTATCATTTCACTATTCATTTGTTTCACTGTTCATTTATCTGTTTCACTGTCTCACTCTATCTATTTCATATTCATTTATCTGTTTTCACTGTTCATTTATCTGTTTCACTGTTCGTTTATCTGTTTCCCTGTTCATTTATCTGTTTCACTGTTCATTTATATGTTTCACTGTTCATTTATCTGTTCCTGTTCATTATCTGTTCACCTATTCAATTATAAACTTCACTATTCATTTATCTATTCACTATTCATTTGCTATTTCTGTTCATTATCATTTTACTATTCCATTTATCTGTTTCTCTGTTCATTTATCTGTTTCTCTGTTGATTTCTCTCTCTCTCTCTCTCTCTCTCTCTCTCTCTCTCTCTCTCTCTCTCTCTCTCTCTCTCTCTCCTCTCTCTCTCTCTCTCTCTCTCTCTCTCTCCTCTCTCTCTCTACCTTCCTTATCTGTTTCACTGTTGTTATCATTTCCTGTTCATTTATCTATTTACTAATCATTTTGTTTCACTATTCATTTATCTATTTACTGTTCTATCTATTTTCACTGTTCATTTATCTGTTCCTGTTCATTATCTGTTTTCACTGTTCATTTATTCTGTTTTACTGTTCATTATCTGTTTCACCTATTCATTTGTTCCACTATTCATTTATCTGCTTCTGTTCATTTATCTGTTTCACTGTTCATTTATCTGTTTTCACTGTTCATTATCTGTTTTACTGTTCATTGTCTGTTTCCCTATTCATTTGTTTCACTATTCATGTATCTGTTTCACTATTCATTTGTCTGTTTCCACTGTTCATTTTATCTGTTTCCTGTTCATTTATCTGTTTCTATTCATTTATCCATTTCACTATTCATTTATCTGTTTCACTGTTCATTTATCTGTATCACTATTCATTTGTTTCACTATTCATTTTATCTGTTTTACTGTTCATTTATGTATTTTCTATGTTCATTTATCTGTTTCACTGTTCATTGGCCCGGTTTCACTGCTTTCATTTATCTTGTTTCACTGTCTCATTTATCTGTTTCACTATTCAGCCTATCTGTTTCACTGTTCATTCATCTGTTTCACTATGCTCATTTATCTGTTTCACTGCTCGGCTATCTGTTTCACTGTTCATTTACTCTGTTTCACTGTTCATTTATCTGTTTCTTAACTGTTCCATTTCTAGTCTGTTTCACTGTTCATTTATCTGTTTCACTGTTCATTATCTATCTGTTTCACTGTTCATTTCATCTGTTTCACTATTCCATTTATCTGTTTCCTATTCATTACTCTGTTCACTATTCATTTATCTGTTTCCTTGTTCATTTATCAGTTTCACTATTCATTTATCTGTTTCAATGTCATTTTATCTACTTCACTGTTCATT
This sequence comes from Eriocheir sinensis, assembly GCF_024679095.1. Classification (NCBI taxonomy): domain Eukaryota; kingdom Metazoa; phylum Arthropoda; class Malacostraca; order Decapoda; family Varunidae; genus Eriocheir; species Eriocheir sinensis. The sequence continues at coordinate 5,713,152 of NC_066527.1, forward strand.
TATCCTGTTTCACTATTCATTTATCTGTTTCACTGCTCATTTATCTGTTTCACTGTTCATTTTATCTGTTTCACTGTTCATTTATCTGTTTCACTGTTCATTTTATTCTGTTTCACTGTTCATTTATCTGTTTCGACTGTTCATTTATCTGTTTCACTGTTCATTTTATCTGTTTCACTATTCATTTATCTGTTTCACTATTCATTTATCTATTCTTACTCATTTATCTGTTTCACTATTTCATTTATCTGTTTACTCATTTTATCTGTTTCCACTGTTCATTTATCTGTTTCTACCATTATTCATTTATTCATGTTTCACTGTTCATTTATCTATTTCACTGTTCATTTCATCTGTTTCACTGTTCATTTATCTGTTTCACTGTTCATTTATCTAACTTCACTATTCATTTTATCATTTTACTGCTCATTTAGTCTATTTCATCTGCTTTCCATTTTATCTGTTTTATATTGTTCATTTATCTGTTTCACTGCTCATTTATCTATTTCCACTGTTCATTTATCTGTTTCATGTTCATTTATCTGTTTCACTGTTCATTATGTCTGTTTCTACTGTTCATTTATCTGTTTCACTTTTCATTTATCTATTTCTGCTCATTTATCTGTTTCTATCTGTTTCACTGTCCATTTATCTGTTTCACTAGTGTTCATTTATCTGTTTCACTGTTCATTTATCTGTTTCACTAGTTCATTTATCTGTTTCTTTGTTCATTTATCTGTTTCACTATTCATTTATCTGTTTCACTGTTCATTTTATCTGTTTCAGTGTTCATTATCTATTTCACTGTTCATTTATCTGTTTCACTGTTAATTTGGTCTGTTTCACTGTTCATTTATCTGTTTCAGTGTTCATTTATCATTTATCTGTTTCAGTGTTCATTTATCTGTTTCACTGTTCATTTATCTGTTTCACTGTTCATTTATCTGTTTCACTGTTCATTTATCTGTTTCACTGTTCATTTATCTGTTTCACTGTTCATTTATCTGTTTCAGTGTTCATTTATCTGTTTCACTGTTCATTTATCTGTTTCACTGTTCATTTATCTGTTTCAGTGTTCATTTATCTGTTTCACTGTTCATTTATCTGTTTCACTGTTCATTTATCTGTTTCACTGTTCATTTATCTGTTTCACTGTTCATTTATCTATTTCTACTGTTTCATTTATCTTCAATGTTCATTTATCTGTTCCAGTGTTCATTTATCTGTTTCATTCATTTATCTGTCTTCACTATTCATTTATCTGTTTCTTCATTTATCTATTTCTGTTCATTTATCTGTTTTACTGTTCATTTATTCATTTATCTGTTCATTTATCTGTTTCACTGTTCATTTATCTATTTCTTATCTGTTTCGTATTGCTTTTATCTGTTTATGAGCGTTCATTTATCTATTTCACTTTCATTTATCTGTTTACATTTATCTGTTTCACTGTTCATTTATCTGTTTCACTGTTCATTTGTTTCACTGTTCATTTATCTGTTTCACTGTTCATTTATCTGTTTCACTGTTCATTTATCTGTTTCACTGTTCATTTATCTGTTTCACTGTTCATTTATCTGTTTCACTATTCATTTAAGTGATCATTAATTATTTGTGTTTACTATTCATATTTTAAATTCAATATTAACTTATCTATTTCATTATTCATTTTTTCCAATTAATTTATCTGTTCAATTTAACTGTTTACTTTATCACTTTCATCATTTATTCATCTTCATCATACATTTGCTTCAGTATTGACTCACCTGTTTCCTTTATAAATTCTCGCGCTGGTTCATCTAATTTCTTTCCAGCTGTTGGTCATCAATCTCCCTCTTAGGCATCGTCTGTGGAGTCTGTTGGTCTATTATTTTTTTGTTTGTCATTTTATTTATTTATTTTTTATTTTATTTATGTGTTGGAGGATCATTACATTTTGTTGTTGATATTGTTGTTGTTGTTATTGTTGATTTGTTCTACTCCTTTCATTCTACTTTCTCTGTTAACTCACTTTTCGTTCAGTAGTAATATTAGTAGTAGTAGTAGAAGTAGTAGTAGTGGTAGTAGCAGGATGATTTTGTCATTACCGTTATCATCATCATCATCATCATTATCATCGTTCGTTTTAATTCGTGTTTCTTCCTCCCTTTCTCCTTTCCTTCCTTCCTTTCTTCTCTTCTCTCATTTTTGTTCCTTCTTCCCATCTTTATCTTTCTCTGTCCACTTCCATTCTTTTTCTCTCCATTTCTCACCTCTGCATTCTTCCTCTCCCTCCTCCTCCGCCTTCATTATATTTCTCTCTCCTCCCTCTCCTCCTCCTCCTCCTCCTCCTCCTCCTCCCTCTGTCTTTTGTTCTTTTATCCTTCTCCTTCTCCCTCAGGTACTCCCTCTCTCTCCTCTTACTTGCCTCCTCCTCCTCCACTTTTGTTCCTCAACAAAGTTCATTCTCTCTCTCTTTCTCTCCTTCACCTCCCTCCCTCCTCCTTCTTCTTTCTCTTCCCTTCCTCCTTTCCTCCCTTCAGCCTTACCTTCTTTCTTAATTATGTTCTCTCCCCCTCTCTCTCTCTCGTTAAGAATAAGATTAGTGATGCGGAAGGGAGTTTGGCGGAGCCGCTTAGGTTACGTGGAGGAAAGGGGGGGAGGGGGAGAGAGAAAAGGGGGGGAGGGAGGGAGGGAGGGAGGAAAGATGGGGGGGAAGGGAGGGAGGGGGAGAAGGGAGGGTGGGTCGTGGTTGTGTGTGTGGGGGGGGGGGTGACAGAGAGAGAGAGAGAGAGAGAGAGAGAGAGAGAGAGAGAGAGAGAGAGAGAGAGAGAGAGAGAGAAAGTAAAAAAAAAAGAGAGAGAAAACTAAGAAAGAAAAATAAGAAAAGAGAGAAAAAATGAAAATAGGTAGCTGAATGAGAGAGAGAGAGAGAGAGAGAGAGAGAGAGAGAGAGAGAGAGAGAGAGAGAGAGAGAGAGGACAGGTGAGATAGGTGAGACAGCGAAGAGACAGTCGGCGAGGGAGGTTAAAAGAGTGAGGAGGCGGAGGGGGAGGAGGAGGAGGAGGGAGGGAGGGAGGAGGAGGAGGTGTGAGGCACTAATGAAGAGGTGAAGCAAGAGATCCCATGATGAGCCCTCACCTCTCTTCCTCCTCCTCCTCCTCCTCTTCCTCCTCCTCCTCCTCCTTCTCTAAGTAACCCGAGGAAAAGGTGTCCGGGAAATGGAAATGAAAGTCAGCCAAGAAGAGGAAGAGGAAGAAGGAGGAGGAGGAAGAAGAGGAAGAAGAAGAAGAAGAAGAA
>NC_066527.1:5721430-5766430 GCF_024679095.1 Eriocheir sinensis
AGCCAGGTAGGACACGTAGCAATTTTTTTTTTTTTTACGTCTACGCCTATAACGCCGGTAGACTTGCTTAATGGGCCTGGATGGTGTTCGACCCCAGCCCGTCATGGCGCAGGCAAGTGTTTATAGTGGCGCCATCTTCTGGCTCATGCTGCCCCCCGGAACTCGTTCTTGATTCACTTGGACGGCTTCCCAGAGTCCGGGTTGATGGGTGGTCTTCAGGACAGCATGTGGGTAGTTTTAAACCACTTGGCGGTGACTGAAAATCCGAGGTAGCGGGATTCGAACCCGCGTCGTCCATCACGGGGTGAATGTGGACCCAGCACGCTACCACTCAGCCACCGATTCAGATTCAACAAAGACATAGGCAAGAATTGGTTCACCAATAGAGTGGTGGACGAATGGAACAGACTTGGGAGCCATGTTGTGGGTGCCAATACCATAGATACATTCAAGAAGAGGTTAGATGAAGCCATGGATGGTGAGGTAAGGTGGTTGAGGTACAGGAGCCGCCTTATAGGCCACCCGGCCTCTTGCAGACTCCTTACGTTCTTAGGTTCTTATACATACATAGTGAATATTTTTATGTATACATGATATCGGCGCTGTATTGTGTGTGTGTGTGTGTGTGTGTGTGTGTGTGTGTGTGTGTGTGTGTGTGTGTGTGACATGTTTCCGTGTGTACAATCTCTCTCTCTCTCTCTCTCTCTCCTCTCGACTGTTCCTTCTACTGGTTCTTTACACTGACAGAGAAAGAGAGAGAGAGAGAGAGAGAGAGAGAGAGAGAGAGAGAGAGAGAGAGAGAGAGAGATATCCTGAACAGAGCAAGCACATGAAAGTGTTGGCCTAGTCCTCAACAGATAAAGTTGTAATATAGTAGTAGTAGTAGTAGTAGTAGTAGTAGTAGTAGTAGTAGTAGTAGTAGTAGTAGTAGTAGTAGTAGTAGAAATAGTAGTGGTAGTAGTAGTAGTAGTAGTAGTAGTAGTAGTAGTAGTAGTAGTAGTAGTAGTAGTAGTAGTAATAGCGGTAATAGTAGTAGTAGTAGTAGTAGTAGTAGTAGTAGTCTTGGTATTAGAAGTAGTAGTAGTAATATTATTGTAGTTGTGGTAGTAGTAGTAGTAGTGGTGGTAGTAGTTGTAGTAGTAGAAATAGTAGTGGTAGTAGTAGTAGTAGTAGTAGTAGTAGTAGTCTTGGTAGTAGAAGTAGTAGTAGTAGTAGTAATATTATTGTAGTTGTGGTGGTAGTAGTAGTAGTATTTGTAACAGCAGCAGTAGTAGCAGAGGTGGAGGTACTATTTTTAGCAGCGGTGACTAAGCAACTCATTAACACACACACACACACACACACACACACACACACACACACACACACACACACACACACACACACACACACACACACACACACACACACACACACACACACACACACACACACACACACACACACACACACACACACACACATTTTTTGTTGCCCGTTTTTCTCATCTGGGCTAAATCAACGTGACTTACCTGTGTTTGTTAATGACTGAAAACACCTTGAAAGAGAGGAGGAGGAGGAAGAGGAGGAGGTGGAGGAAGAAGAAGAAGAAGAAGAAGAAGAAGAAGAAGAAGGAGGAGGAGGAGAGGAACAAGAACAAGAAAGAAGGATGGAAGGAAAATGGTAAAAGAAGAAAGGAAGGAAGGAAAAGGAGGAAGAAAAAGAAAAAGAGGAAGAAGATAAATAAGAAGAAAAAGAAGAGGAAAGGAAAGTGGGAAGGAAAATAATGAAGGAGGAGGAAGAAATACAAAGAGAAGAGCGGAAAAAAAAACAATAAGTCGAAGAGAAAAATAAAACAGAGAAGAAAAAAAAGAAAGGAAGAAAAAGAAAACTAACAAAAAGACAAGAGGAGCGAAAAAGAAAAAAAAAAACCAACCAGACAAATTAACAAACAAACAAACAAACAAAGATAAAAAAAAGAAAAAAATTACAAGAGGAAATGAAAACAAAAAAAAAGAAAAAAGAAAAAGAAGCTATATAAAGGAAAGAAAAAGATGGGCAAAGTGATAAAGTTAAGAAGAGGAAATGGAGAACGAGGAGGAGGAGGAGGAGAAAGAGGAGGTGGAGGAGAAAGAAGAGGAGGAGGAGGAGGAATAAAATAAGAGAAGGTCAGTTCGCTCGTTTCTTTTCCCTCCTCCTCCTCCTCCTCCTCCTCCTCCTCCAACAAGGTCTTTGCCCTGCTCACATTCCTTGGGCAATAATCAGCCTATTTTGGGTCTCTGAAAAAGGAAGATGAAAGGAAGGAAGGGAAGGAGGAGGAGGGAGGAAAGAAGATAGTGGAGGAAAGAGGGAAGAAGGAAGGAGATGATAACGTGTGTGTCCGTGTGTGTGTGTGTGAGAGAGAGAGAGAGAGAGAGAGAGAGAGAGAGAGAGAGAGAGAGAGAGAGAGAGAGAGAGAGAGAGAGAGAGAGAGAGAGAGAGAGAGAGAGAGAGAGAGAGAGAGAGAGAGAGAGAGAGAGAGAGAGAGAGAGAGAGAGAGAGAGAGAGAGAATGTAGGGAGAGTAAGAAGAATGGTAGGAGAGGGGAGAGGAAAAGAAGGTAAAGGAAAATGAATAAATGAAAAGAAAGGGAAAATTAGAGAAAGGAAAAGGAAAGGAAAAGAAGGAAAAAAGTGGTAATTGTTTTTTTTTTGTTTTTGTTTTTTTTTGCTTTACGTTATTTATTTCTAACTTTTCTATCTTATCTGTCTTTCTTTTTTATTACTCTTTATTCCCTTTTTTTTTTTTACTCCATATTATTCCTCTTCCTTCACTGTTTTCCTTCCTCTCCTTCCTGTTCTTCTTTTTCTTCTTCATCTTCTTCTTCCCCTTTTTCTTCCTCTTTTTCCTTCCTTCCTTTCTTCTACTATTTTGCTTCTTCTCCTTCTTGTTGTTCTTTTTTTCTTCTTCCTCTTCCTCTTTTTCCTTCCTTCCTTTCTTCTACTATTTTGCTTCTTCTCCTTCATGTTGTTCTTTTTTTCTTCCTCCTCTTCCTCTTTTTCCTTCCTTCCTTTCTTCTTTTACTATTTTGCTTCCATCCTTCTCTCCGGTTCTTGTTCTCCCTCCTCCTCCTCTTCCTCCTCCTCCTCCTCCTCCTCCTTCTTCATCTTCACTTGACATTGAAATTCGGATGAGCATTACAAGACTTTCACTTCATTTTCTCTTATTTTCTCCTTATTTATTACTTTATTCTCTTCATTCATCACCCACTTTCTTCATCTTTTTTTTTTCTTTATTTCTTTACTTGACGTTAAAATACAGACAAAATAGAACATTGTATAACTTTCACTATTGTTTTTCTTCTTTTCTCTTTTATTTCTCTTTATTATCTTTATTAATCCCTCACTTTCACTTTTCTGCTATTTATTTCCTCACTAGATATCACATTCACTTCATTTTCTTTTTTTCTTTTTTTTTCTCTTTTCATTCCTCTTTCACTCACTTTCTTTCTGTCTATTTTCATCTTTATTATCTTTTTATTTTCCTCTATGTCTGTCAGTCCATCACACCGCTTGTCAGTCTGTTTTTTTTAATCCCGTTTTAATCTGTTTTATTTTTCTGTTTTATTTATTCCAATGTTTTATGCGACTATCACACAAACTTGATCACGGGGGGCTGTGTGTGTGTGTGTGTGTGTGTGTGTGTGTGTGTGTGTGTGTTCAATCCCCATGTCAATTATCTCTTGTTTGTGTTGAATATTTGTTTTAATCCACTTTATCGCCGCTTTCGTATGCTGAGCGTGTGTGATGTTTGTTCTGTTCAGTATCCAGATCTTTTATATGTATCCGGATCCTGTTTTGTGTATCCGGATCGTGCGTGTGTCCGGCCGAGGCATCTGGTCAAGCCTTGTGAATCCTTGTTATACTTGTCAACCTTCCGATCCAGTCCTCTCTTGTTCCCTTGTAGCCAGTGTTTATTCGTTGATTCCAGGGTGCGTCTATTGATCCAAGTTGTAGTATATTATAGGACCTACTAATTTATTTCAGTCTACTTTAGTTTGTTTGTCCGATAGACCGTTTTAGCTCCGCACGCAGCGCCATACGCGGCCACCCGAAGAACTGTCTGGGAGGGGCTTTTCATGGTGATATCGGTTCTTTTCTGTTTCGGGATTCCGGAATACAAGTTACTGTTTGGAGCCGAATGTCCAGACAGGGTTTATGTCTTCTTATGGAGCCGAATGTACGCGTCCCAGTTACCTCGTGAACAGCTCCATACTAGCTAAAGGCACCGTGAGAGGCCTCGGTCAGTATTGTTAAACGCTTTCGGTTCTCTCATCAACTATATTCAAAGCCTACAGAGGAGATTAGTCGGGTTCTTCTGAGGGCTACTTTATGTTCCTGGTGTACTGAAGATGGGTCAAACTACCATCAGGGTCATAAAACTACAGCTGGAAATGCTCACAACTCTTACCAAACCGCCGCCATGTTGCCTCTCTTTCTATCTTCTATTGATATTTTCACGCTTACTGCTCCACTAAGCCTTGTCAAATATGTGTCCTTGGGCCCAGAAATGTTTAAAAATACGATCCTTTGTCCCCTGAATATTTCGACTTTTCGTCTTAAAATATGTTCACACACACGGCGCCGCGGTTGGCAATACTGACACTATAAAAAAGTTGGTTAGCAAAGTGTGAAGCGTCCCCGTTGCGCGCTGATGGCCAGTTGGATCTACTCGTAAGACCTTTTTAACTTGATTTCCTGTTACTTATTTAAATCGAGGGTCCTTTAATCGCTCACGTTTCCAGTTAGTTTCGATTGTTCAGTTCAAGTCTCTTTAATTGACCTTCTTTGATTTCACTCTCCAATTCCAGTCTCACCATTCCTGTCTTTCAATTTCAATCTCTTCAATTTCAATGCTTTCAATTTCAATCTCTTCAATTTCAATGCTTTCAATTTCAGTCTCTTCAATTTCAATGTCTTCAATTTCAATCTCTTCAATTTCAGTGCTTTCAATTTCAATCTCTTCAATTTCAGTGCTTTCAATTTCAATCTCTTCAATTTCAATGCTTTCAATTTCAATCTCTTCAATTTCAATGCTTTCAATTTCAATCTTCAATTTCAATGCTTTCAATTTCAATCCCTTCAATTTCAATTCTTTCAATTTCAATCTCTTCAATTTCAATGGTTTCAATTTCAATCTCTTCAATTTCAATGTCTTCAATTCCAGACAAATGCACACACAGACACGACAAACAGACACAGAAATAGAAAACACAGACAGAAAGAGAAAGACAGAGAAACAAGAGAAGGGAGAGAGAAAGACAGACCCACAGAGATGACAAACAGACAGACACAGAAATAGAAAACACAGACAGAAAAAGACAGACCCACAGACAAGACAAATACAGAGAAAACACAAACAGACAGACAGAATAAAACAAACCCAGAAAAGACAAACTAAGACAAATTTAGACATTCACGCACTTTTCTTTTTTCTTTTCTTGTTTCTTCTGCAAATTAGCGTTCCTAGTTTGACCCTTTTTTCTGGCACAGGTAAAGACAGGTAAATCACGGCTCCTAATCATTTCTAATTACCTAATCCGGCAGGTGAGGGCGGACAGGTGGGGTTGCCAGGTGAGAGGGAAAGTGACTTGCTCTTAATTCTTTTTTTTGGTCTGTGTGGAGAGAGAGAGAGAGAACAGAGTAAGAGAGCCAAATGTTCACTTAATTTAGTTTCTCTCTCTCTCTCTCTCTCTCTCTCTCTCTCTCTCACATAAGTTGAGGAAGACAGGATGAAAAAGAGATCAGTTGAATCTTTACTGCACCACGGCAACTAGAACAGAGGAGGAGGAGGAGGAGGAGGAAGAAGAAGAAGAAGAAGAAGAAGAAGGGAGGAGGAGAAGGAGGAGGAGGAGGAGGAGGAAGAGGAAGAAGAGGTGGAATAATATAATGGCAGTGATGATAGTAATAATAATAATAAAAATATGAAAAAGAAGAAGAAGAAGATGTGGAAGAAGAAGGAAAGAAAGGAAGAAAAAGAAGAAAAGAGGAAGACAAACGTTAACCAAAAGAAGATTATAATGAAATAGCAAAAAAATAAGTAAAAAAATAAAGACAAAGTTAAATATGAAAATTACGGAAGAGAGAGAAAAGAGAAGAGAAGAGGAAGAGGGAGAGAGATAGAAGGGGCGTAGAAAAATAAACAAATAAAACTAGAAAAAAAATAAAGAAAAAGAAAACGGCAATAAAGAACAATAAAGAAAATACTGACGAAAACTTACTAATAAAAAAATAAAAAGAGAAAGAGAAAGAGAAAAAGAAAAAGTAATAAAAAAATAATATCAGAAAACTTTTACGCCGAAGGAGAAAGAAAAAAGAAAAAAATATGAAATTAATTAAAAAAGAAAAGAAAAACTCACTTCGATATCAAGGAAAAGAAAAACAAGGAAAAGAAGATAAAAGAAAGTTATAAAAAAATGAAATGATTATAATTTGTGGAAGATGAAAATAATGACGATATATAGATAGATAGACAGATAGATAGATAGATAGATAGATAGATAGATAGATGATAGATAGATAGATAGATAGACAGATAGAAAATAAGTGGAAATTGAAAAGAAATAAAAAAAGTTGAACGATTGAAATTTATTGAGAGAGAGAGAGAGAGAGAGAGAGAGAGAGAGAGAGAGAGAGAGAGAGAGAGAGAGAGAGAGAGAGAGAGAGAGAGAGAGAGATTACCTTTACCTGTGTTGATTAAATTGGATCTTTCTCTCATTACTTATTCATTTTTTTCATTCACTTTCGCTTTCCGTGTTAGAGGAGGCCGCCGCGTCTACCTGTCTGTCTGTCTGTCTGTCTGTCTGTTTGTACTTGTTTTGTAATTGTTATTGATGTTTTTTTTGTTTGTTTCATCACCACCACCACCACCACCATCATCACCACCACTAACAACAACGATAACCACAACAACAACTATTTCGACTTCCACTGGTAATGTTTGTACCTCCACCACCACCACCACCACAACCACCATCATCATCACCACCACCACTACAACCTCCACCACCACCACCAACACCATCACCACCACCACCACCACCACTACAACCACCACCATCATCACCACCACCACCACCACTACAACCACCACCATCATCACCACCACCACCACCACTACAACCACCACCATCATCACCACCACCACCACCACCACTACAACCACCACCATCATCATCACCACCACCACCACCACTACAACCACCACCATCACCACCACCACCACCACTACAACCACCACCATCACCACCACCACCACCACCATCATCACCACCATCATCACCACCATCATTATCACCGTTACCACCACCATACCTTTCTCTCTGTATTACTATCATCACCATCCCCACCATCATCGTCTTTCTAACACCACCTTCATCTCCATCATCATCATCACCTCTTCACCACCACCATCATCACCATTTAAACTTACCTCTATCACCATCGTAACACCATCACCATCCCTACCGTCTTCATCTTTCTATCACCTTCTTTCAACCTTCATCACCACCATCATCATCATCACCACCTCATCACCACCACCATCTTCATCACCATTTTTTTTTAGGTAGGAGCTATGTGCAAAAAATGTTACCAATATGCTTTGTTTTCCGATGTTTTTTTTTTTTTTTATCTAAAGAATAATAGTACAAAAAATATATATATGTTACACTCAAGCAATAACATTTTTTTTCCTTTACTTAAATTAATCCGTCAAAAAATATATATTGATCTCTTCTTTTATTGTTTATTTGACTTGCTCGTTTGTCTTTGGGAGTTAATTAAGTCAAGGAACGTGAGTTAAACTATTTTATCTTTTTTATTGTATATGTCTCAGTTGTTTATTTTATTTTATTTTTATTTTATTCGACTTAAATACAGAAAGACAAGCGTAATGGAGACCTCTAACGTGTGTGTGTGTGTGTGTGTGTGTGTGTGTGTGTGTGTGTGAGAGAGAGAGAGAGAGAGAGAGAGAGAGAGAGAGAGAGAGAGAGAGAGAGAGAGAGAGAGAGAGAGAGAGAGAGAGAGAGAGAGAGAGAGAAATAAAAAACTTTGGTACATAAGCGCACACACACACACACACACACACACACACACACACACACACACACACACACACACGGGGTTTAAAGAGCGAGACTATAAAAGTAAAGACGACACACACTCTAAGAAGAAAACAAAACAAATACAAAAAAAGAAAAAAAACTCAACAAGAGTAACATCGATCAAATTACGTGGACAGGAAAAAAAAAAAAGAGAGAGAGAGAGAGAGAGAGAGAGAGAGAGAGAGAGAGAGAGAGAGAGAGAGAGAGAGAGAGAGAGAGAGAGAGAGAGAGAGAAGAGTGTAAGCTAGTGAGTGAAGAGAGAGAGAGAGAGAGAGAGAGAGAGAGAGAGAGAGAGAGAGAGAGAGAGAGAGAGGAGAGTGAGCGAGTCAACGAAACATAAAACAAAGAAAAGAATTAGCGAATAAATGAAGAAATTAATGGAGGAAAAATAAAAAGGGAGATAGAGAGAGAAAGAGAGGAGGAAGATTAAATGAAGGGTGGAAGAATAGGAAGAATTGGAGGAAAAGAAGATGAAAAGAGAAGAGAGGAAGATGAAGAAGTAGTTTAGGAGGAGGAGGAGGAGGAGGAGAGTGAGTCAGAGAGGGAAAAAAAAAAAGAAAAAAAAGAGACAGAAGTTGCAAGTGAATGAAATAGTTTAAAGGAGGTAAAACACATGACGTAAAAAAATGCATTAGTGAAAGTGTTTTGAAAGGGAGAGTGAAAGAGAAAAAAATAGGAGGCGTAACTAAGAAAAAAAAAAAGGAGGCGTGACTAAAAAAAAGGAAAAAAGAAAACAGGAAGATGAAAATAAATAAATAAATAAATAAATAAATGAATAAAAGATGATAATTGTGGAGATTTAGGAATAAAATGAAGGAAAATAAATAGATACAAAGAAAGATAAATAAAACTACCAAACAAAATAATGATACTAATGATAATAAAAACAATAAACAAGAATAATAACCAACACTACTACTACTACTACTACCACTACTACTACTACTACTACTACTACTACCACTACTACTACTACCACTACTACTACTACTACTACTACTACTACTACTACTACTACTAATATTACTTCATCATCTACTGATTTTTCCCTTTATTTCTTCATTTACTCTTTTTCCCTCTCTATCCTATCTACTTTCCTTCCCTACTACTACTACTTTTTACTACTATCTTCCTTACTATTACACTACTTCATCTTCAGTTCTCCCCTTATTTTCGTTCATTTTCTTTCCTCTCCGTCTTCCCTTCTTTCCTTCTTTCATCTTTATTTTCATCTTCTCGTAAATTATCTTCCTTTCTTTCTCTCTTTCCTCCTCTCCTTCCTCTTCCTCCTCCTTCTTCTCTCTCTTCTCTCTCTCTCTCTCTCTCTCTCTCTCTCTTCACTGGCCTGTTTTTCCTTCATTTACGCCTCAGCTTCACACTTTCCTCCTTTATTCTCTCTCTCTCTCTCTCTCTTCTTTTCTCTTCCTCTCTCTACCACCATTTATCTCCTTCTGAAGAAAACACCCCACTAAGAAACAATAAAGAAGAATAGAAAAGAGTTATTGAAGAGTAGAGGAGAGAGAGAGAGAGAGAATTAGGAGGAAGGGAACAGTGAAGCCTGCAGAGAGAGAGAGAGAGAGAGAGAGGTAGATAGACAAGAAAGAATGAATGGAAGAAAGAGTTGAAGGAGGGAAGGAAGAAGGATGAGGGAAAGAGAAGAGAAACAGGTATGAGAAGGAAGGAATAAGAGAAAGGATGGAGAGAAAAAGGGAATTAATGTTAGAGAGAGAGAGAGAGAGAGAGACATAGAGAGAGAACGGATTGATTGAATCACTGAACGCAGGCAGAGTAATGATCTGCAGACGATTGAGAAGAGAAGAGGATTTGCACAAAATTTCAGGGTCGGATAGATGGAGAAACGAGACAAGTGCCAGAAGTTGGAACGAGGAATAAGAAGTTCGAATACGAAAAAAAAGTGTTCAATGCGTCAAAGACTTGGGGTCAAAATCGCGTCAAACCTCAAATTCTCACAGCAATGCATCGATGCAGCAAATAAAGGAACAGAATGTTGGGCTTCATTAAAAGAAACTTTGTATTCAAGAATAAAGATGTAATAGCTCTACAACAGTTTAGTCAGACCCCACTTGGAATATGCGGTACAGTTTTGGTCTCCACCATGCAAAGGATATTGCTAAATTAGAAGGTGTTCAGCGTCGGGCAACGAAAATGATCCCTTCCTTGCGCAACAAATCCTACGAAGAAAGGCTTATTAACATGTTCTCTCTTGAGAAACGTCGCCTCCGAGGAAAACTGATCGAATGTTTTAAAATACTTAATGGTTTCACGAATGTAGACAGATCAACATTGTTTATGATCGATGACACTTTGCGCACGAGGAACAATGGCGTAAAGATCAGATGTAGACAAGTAAATTCAGACTGCACCAAATTTTTCTTCACCAACGTTGAGTGCGAGAATGGAATAAGCTTCCACCGTCAGTGGTCCAGTGTAACACGAGACTCCTTCAAAAATAAGCTCGACCGTCACTTCCTTCAACTTAATATCAACTAGAGTAGAAATGCAACGTTTTGGAGTCTTCTGATTAATGTAAAATCACTTGTTTAAGGACAGACCACCAAGTCTGGACCATGAGGTCTGTGAATCTGATTTTCATGGAAATCTATGTAACTCTCTCTCTCTCTCTCTCTCTCTCTCTTTCTCTCTTGTAATTTCCCTTCCTTTCTTTAATTAAATCAGTCTTCTAGATATATTACAACAATCGGTCGCTATTTTTACATATTCATACACTTAAAGTTTCGTCTACCTCTGTTAACTTCTTTATTTTCATCGTAATACTCATCCTAAGATCTCATTTACTTTTTTTTTTTTTTGGTTGATTTTATTTCTCCACACCAAGGGCTTCTATTATTATTGTACAGCGAAGGCGGCAGCTCAAAGGCGAAGTAAAGAGACAAAAATCCTCTCTGTCACTGCTCCCAGGAATAAGAGGGCAGGAGAGGGTCAGCTTCGGTTGGAGAGACGTCTTGATACTCTCCTCTTGAAATCATTTAGAGCGAAAAGAACTGGTGGAGACGATACAGAACGCCCAACCTCGAGGAAGCTGATTTAGTAGGAGAGGAGATGTGAAGTTTCCAGCTTGATACTCCCCTTTTTTAATCTGTGTGTGGTAAAAGAACTGGTGGAGACGATACAGAACGCCCAACCTCGAGGAAGCTGATTTAGTTGGAGAGGAGATGTGAAGTTTTCAGTTTAGATTTTGAGTTGGTTAGACCGAGGATGTTTAGTGTAGATGGTGACAGCTGAGTGTTGTTGAAGAATATTGGATTGGTGTTTGGAAGACTGTCTCTGGTTGCCAGGTGGAGAAATTGAGTTTTTGAGGCGATGAAGGACACCAAATTCCTCCTGCCCCTTTCAGAAAAGATGGCAAGGTCTGAAGAAAGGAAGGAAGGAAGGAAGAGAGGAAGGAAGGAGGGAAGGAAGGAAGGAAGGAAGGAAGGAAGGAAGGAGGGAAGAAAGGAAAGAAGGAAGAAAGGAAGGAAGGAAGGAAGGGAGGAAGGAAGCGGAGATCGGAAAGGAAGGAAGGAAGAAAACAGACGAGAAGGAAGTGTGTGTGTGTGTGTGTGTGTGTGTGTGTGTGTGTGTGTGTGCTGAGGTCAAACGTTCTGCAGGCTCCAGCTTAGAGTCTTGTTATTACTGTGGGGAGGGTCTTCTATTAAATGATGTTGAGTAATACAGAGCAGAGTCATAAGTGAAGAAGTGAATAGGACAGTTTGTTATGGACAGAAGATCGTTAATGTAGAACAGAAAGAGTGGGAGATGGAACAGAGCCCTGCGGAACACCACTGTAGATAGGTTTAGGGGAAGAACAGTGACCCTCTACCACAGCAGAGAAAGGAAACTGGAGATAAAGGTGCAGAGAGAGGCTTAAGGTGCCATCACACGGACATTTTATGGTGTCTTGTTGGCATCCAGCCGCCGGTACAGGTGGCGTGGAGCGCTCTTCCTAGCACACTCGCAACAGATGTTTTCGGCCTCAGCACAGATCAAAACAACCTGGATGCTAAACATATATCGAGTATAAAAAAAAGGACTTACCAGGCGTTACAGGTCCAATGTTGGGATACTCCTTCAGAGCTTCTGCTAATTTCTTGAAAGCTTCTCTCTACATTTTCTCTTGGAATAGTTTTCATCCCTGGTGTCCCACAGATTCTTGTTTTCCTTGGGCCAAATACTTTCCTCCATGGCTAGACAATGCCCACACAACAGCTGAGAGAATGTAAACAAAGACGCCCGTACTGGCTCCAAGATGACGATCACTGGCGTCTCATGATTGGCGGCGTCTACCCACCAGTACTGGCGCCAAGATGCCAGTAAAGTTGCCCGTTTGATAGCACCTTTAGAATCCTTAGAAGGGTAGTGCAGAAAGCAAAGACTTGTGCCAGACTGTTAAAACCTTTCGAGACGTCCAAGGCAACAGCAAAAGTTTGTGTGTGTGAAGCTGTGAGAAAGAGAATGAAGGAAGAAGAGGAAGTAAAGGAAAATAAGAAAGGAGAGTCTACACCATTCTCTTTTCATCTGACCTGTGCACGAGAGAGAGAGACGCTTTTCGCTCCACTTCAAGCAAACGAAATAGATAAAGGAGATAAAAGCCGAGAATATATTTACAGCAAGGTGGCGTAAAATTCGTCCCTTCTTTTCTATTATTTTTTTTCTTTTTTTTTTTCATTCTAGTTGTTTTCTGTGGTACTGATTTGCCCATTCTGTCTTTTTTTCTTTAATTATCTCTCTATTCCTATTCCTGTTTTCTGCTCTCTCTCTCTCTCTCTCTCTCTCTCTCTCTCTCTCTCTGGAGAGAGAGAGAGAGAAGAGAGAGAGAGAGAGACTGACATAAATAGCTCTTGACTCCAACTTGTCTAGGAGAACCGTGTGTGTGTGTGTGTGTGTGTGTGTGTGTGTGTGTGTGTTGCCAGCCAGACAGTGTGTGTGTGTGTGTGTGTGTGTGTGTGTGTGTGTGTGTTGGCAACCACTGATTTACGCAACCAGTTAATCTTTTAATTATTTATATATTAATTTTAAACCGATACAGGTAATTAATCATCAATATCTATGCACCTTTGCTTGTCGTAATGAAGGTTAAAATTACCCTATTTATGCCTTGTTAAGAATATAAGTTGCACGTATTTTTAATTTTTTTTGGCTATACTGGAATTGATCATATCACAAGCTTTCCCTTACATCCATATCACAAGCTCTCCTTCCCCACACCCGTATCACAAGCTCTCCTTTCTCACACCCGTATCACAAGCTCTCCCTTCCTCACACCCATATCACAAGCTCTCCTTCCTCACACCCGTATCACAAGCTCTCCTTCCCCACACCCGTATCACAAGCTCTCCTTTCCCACACCCATATCACAAGCTCTCCTTCCTCACACCCGTATCACAAGCTCTCCTTTCTCACACCCGTATCACAAGCTCTCCCTTCCTCACACCCATATCACAAGCTCTCCTTCCTCACACCCGTATCACAAGCTCTCCTTCCCCACACCCGTATCACAAGCTCTCCTTCCCCACACCCGTATCACAAGCTCTCCTTCCCCACACCCGTATCACAAGCTCTCCTTCCTCACACCCATATCACAAGCTCTCCTTCCTCACACCCGTATCACAAGCTCTCCTTCTCACACCCGTATCACAAGCTCTCCTTCCTCACATCCATATCACAAGCTCTCCTTCCTCGGCCACTCCCTTGACATTATTTGCAACACTTTAAGTCATCCAGACCCCGTTCCTCTGGCCAACAAATTTGCTCCATACTATTAACTAGCATGAAAAAGCAATGTGTTGAATGTAGGGAACGAGATCTGAATGACTGATAGTGTTGAGAGAAGGTGTGCGAAGGATTTAGGCGTGTTAGTGGGCTCTGATCTCCGTCAAAGGGCTCAATGCATTCAAACTAGAAATCGTGCAAACAGGGTACTGGGATTCATTTCAAGGAGCGTAAGCAACAGAAGCGCTGAAGTCGTGTAGGGAGAAGGTGTGCTAAGGATTTAGGGGTGTTAGTGGGCCCTGATCTCCGTCAAAGGGCCCAATGCATTCAAACTAGAAATCGTGCAAACAGGGTACTGGGATTCATTTCAAGGAGCGTAAGCAACAGAAGCGCTGAAGTCATCCTCAAACTTTACTTAGCACTATATAGTTAGACCTCATCTCGATAATGCGGTTCACTACTGGTCACCTTATTATAGAATGGATTTCAAGATGTTAGAATCGGTACAGAGGAGGATGACAAAGATGATTCAGGGGTTAAGAAACTTGCCATACGAGGAAAGACTTAGACATTTAAATCTGCATTCTTTGGAAAGATGGAGTGAGGAGACTTGATCGAGGTTTATAAATGGATGAAGGGCTTTAATAAGGGGGCTATAAGTAAGGTTTTGGTGGCAAGAGAGCCGGGCAGGACACGTAGCAAAGGGTTTAAGTTGGATAAATTCAGATTCAATAAAGACATAGGCAAGAATTGGTTCACCGACAGAGTGGTGGATTAGTGGAACAGGCCTGGCAGTCGCGTGGTGAGTGCCAATACGACAGACACATTTAAGAAAAGGTTAGATTAGGTCATGGATAGTGAGGTTGGGTGGGGTTAGGTTCACAGGAGCTGCCTTGTGTCGACCAACCAGCCTCTTGCAAACCCATATTCTTATCTTCTCGTCTTCCTCCTCTTCTTCTTCCTCCTCCTCCTCCTTCTCTTCCTTTTATTTTCTTTCATTCGTTCTTTAATTCAGTTCCTTGTCTTTTTTATTGCCCTCCTTGTTGTATAATTCGCTTTGGTTTCTATTTGTTTTTATTTTCGCTGTTTTATTTTTCGTTTTATTTTCATCTTAACTATATTCCCTCAACCGTATAATTTGACACACGTTTTGAATCACTCACATAACTTTCCTGTCCTATATCTGTCTGTGTGTGTGTGTGTGTGTGTGTGTGTGTGTGTGTGTGTGTGTGTGTACGTCATTTGGCAAGATATTTCGGCCCTTTGAATTGGTGTGCAGGTGGTGGTGGTGGTGGTGGTGGTGGTGGTGGTGCAGGTGGTGATGATGGTGGTGGTGCAGGTGGTGATGATGGTGGTGGTGGTGGTGATGACGGCAGAAAAGGGGGGGGGGAGGGGGGTTAATGTCCTGTTGGGTCAGTGCTCTCTCTCTCTCTCTCTCTCTCTCTCTCTCTCTCTCTCTCTCTCTCTCTCTCTCTCTCTCTCTCTCTCTCTCTCTCTCTCTCTCTCTCTCTCTCTCTCTCTCTCTGCCTACTTTAATCAATTTTCACTTTCTTTCCCTTTTCTCATTTATTATTTTTTTCGCTTTCATTTTGTCCTCCTCCTCCTCCTCCTCCTCCTCCTCCTCCTCTTCCTCCTCCTTCTTTCGTTTGTCTTCCTCCTCTCATTTATCATCACCTCACTTTCTTTTCCTCCTTTCCGTCTTCCTCTTCATCCTCCTCTTACTTTTTTCTCCTCTTCGTTCTTCTCCACTCCTCTTCATCTTCCCTTCCTCTTCTTGTTTCCTTTTGCTCCTCTTCTTTTTTCTCTTCCTTTCTTCTTCCTCTCTTCTCTATTTTCTCTTCCTCTTTCATTGTTCCTGCTTTTGTTTCTCGTTTTTCTCTTCTTCCTCTGTTTATTCGTCTTTCTTCCTCTTCTTTCTCCCTTCCTTCCCTTCTTCCTTCCGTCATTCATTCATTCCATTCTTCTTTATTTCCTTCTTCCCTTCCTTCCTTCCTCCATTCCTTCTATTCTCTTTTATTCCCTTTTCTTTTCTTCCTTCCGTCATTCACTCATTCCATGCTTCTTTGATTCCTTCTTTCCTTCCTTCCTCCCTTCCTTCTATTCCCATTCTCCTTTCCTTCCTTTTCTTTCCTTCTTTCCTCCTTTCCTTCCTTTCCCTTTCTTTCTTCCACTTTCTTGCCTTTTTTTACTTTCCTATTTCCTTCCCTCTTTCCTTTTTTCCCTTCAATTTCTGTTCTTTTCTTTCTTTTTCTTTCCTTGTTTTCCTTCAGTTATTCTTCCCTTCTTTGTTTCCATCTTTCCTTTCCGATCTTTCCTTCATTCCTTCCTTCCTTCCTTACTTTCCTTCCTTCCTTCCTTCCTTCCTTTCCTTTCCGTTCATTCCTTCCTTACTTTCCTTCTTTCCTTCCTTTCCTTCCTTCCTTACTTACTTACTTTCCTTTCCGTTCCTTCCTTCCTTCCTTTCCTTCCTTCCTTCCTTTCCGTTCCTTCCTTCCATCCTTTCCGCTCATTCCTTCCTTACCTTCCTTCCTTCCTTCCTTTCCTTCCTTCCTTCCTTCCTTCCTTTCCGTTCCTTCCTTCCATCCTTTCCGTTCCTTCCTTCCTTAATTTCCTTCCTTCCTTCCTTCCTTCCTTTCCGTACCTTTCTTCCTTACTTTCCTTCCTTCCTTCCTTCCTTCCTTCCTTCCTTCCTTTCCGTACCTTTCTTCCTTACTTTCCTTCCTTCCTTCCTTCCTTCCTTCCTTACTTTTCCTTCCTCCTTTCCTTCGTTCCTTCCTTCCTTCCTTCCTTCTCTTGCTCTCCCTCCTTTAATCTTATCTTTACATTTACTTTCCCTCCCTTTTTTTCCCTACCTCCTCCTCCTCCTCCTCCTCCTCTTCTTCCTGCAGCTCATTATCACCAACACCATCACCGCAAAACACAGTTGTGAGTGTGCCAGGAAGGGCATCAGCCTGTGTGTGTGTGTGTGTGTATGTGTGTGTGTGTGTGTGTGTGTGTGTGTGTGTGTGTGTGTGTGTGTGTGTGTTTGATTTGTATTCTATGTCTCTTTCTCTCTCTCTCTCTCTCTCTCTCTCTCTCTCTCTCTCTCTCTCTCTCTCTCTCTCTCTCTCTCTCTCTCTCTCTCTCTCTCTCTCTCTCTCTCTCTCTCTCTCTCTCTCTCTCTCTCTCTCTCTCTCTCTCTCTCTCTCTCTCTCTCTCTCTCTATCTATCTATCTATCTGTATATATTTATCGGTATCTCAATCTTTATCTCTATTTTTCACACACACACACACACACACACACACACACACACACACACACACACACACACACACCTTGGCACCTGCCCCCCACACGTGCACAGGTGACGCGGCCCACCTGTGGAAGCCTAATTAAGGAAACTTTGGCACCGGGAACACCTTGACGACTACGACGACTCTTGTTCTTGTTTTCGTTGTTTGTGCCTTTTGATGTTTTTTTTTTTTTTGTCTCAGTTATATTATATTTTTTTTATTGTCATTATTTTTATTACCATTTTCCTTTTTCTTCTTTTTCGCTTTTGTTCTTTTTCTTCTTTCCTTCTTCTTCCTTTTTTTCATTTCCTTTTATGGTATTCGTTTTTTTTTTTTTTGTCATTGTCGTTATCATATTTGTTTTTTTTCCTTATTATCATTACTACTCATTACCTTTCTTCATTTTTTTTCTTCATCTTTCTTCTTCATTTTCTTCTTTTTCTTCTTCTGCTTCTTCTTCTTTGGGTTCTTTCTTTTTCTTCGGCTTCTTCATTATTCATATTTATATTCATATTCATATTATTATTATTATTATTATTATTATTATTATTATTATTATTATTATTATTATTATTATTATTATTATTATTTTTTATTCTCATTATTATTTACTTCTATAGATACCTGTATTTATTTCCTTTCTTCATATTTTTTTCCGTTATCTTATCACACATATAAGTTAAACTTGCATCTTCTGGGATTTATTTTTTTCTTCAAGTTTAATGTTATTTTACTTCTTTTTCTATTAGTAATCTGTGCTCACTTCCTCCTTTTATTCCTCTCCCTCTTCCTCTTTCTCTTCATTTATTATACTTATCCTTTAATACTTTCTCTCTGATTCTTTCTATTTAATATTTTTGGCGAACTTTACCTCCCGCTTTGTCCGTTTCTGTGCCTGTATCTGTTCTGTCTGTATGTATATCAGTCTGTCTGTCTGTTTGTCTGTCTGTCCGTCTATGTGTGACTGTTTGTTTGCCTTACACACACACACACACACACACACACACACACACACACACACACACACACACACACACACGCACACAATAATCACTTAACACCTGTCTCATTTTCTTCCCCAGGTGAGTTACGACGCCGCTCAGTGCTAATTAAGAGGTGAACGAGGCGCAGGTAACCCCTAAAGACAGGTAACTCTCTTACTCTCTCTCTCTCTCTCTCTCTCTCTCTCTCTCTCTCTCTCTCTCTCTCTCTCTCTCTCTCTCTCTCTCTCTCTCTCTCTCTCTCTCTCTCTCTCTCTCTCTCTCTCTCTCTCTCTCTCTCTCTCTCTCTCTCTCTTCCTTCCGTTTTTTATGTTTTTAATTTATGGAGGTGTATAATTATGCTAAGGAAGATTTAGTGTGTGTGTGTGTGTGTGTGTGTGTGTGTGTGTGTGTTGTGTGTTGTGTGTGTGTGTGTGTGTGTGTGTGTGTGTGTGTGTGTGTGTGTGTGTGTGTGTGTTGTTAAGGTAAACATGTTAGTACTTTTTTTGTTCGTTTTAGCTGTTCTTTAGCGACCGCGTGTAAACAGTGTTATTATGGGACCACTACTACCAATACTACTACTACTACTACTACTACTTCTACTACTTTAATCGATGATGCTACTGCTGCTACTATTACTAAGTTTTTCGTCAACATTACGTCTCTTTTCTAACATTGTAAAAAAATAAATTGTTCATCTATTTGCGTCAATCTTTATTTTTACCTAAAGTTTGCATCTCGCTGGTCAGTGTGCCAGACTAAAAGTGATTGCCCATTCATCTAACTGCTGAAGCTGCAGAGACCTGAACAATCCGGGTTCACGCCTGGTAAGTCGACGTGAGTTTCGACAGGGGATGCTGGCAGCCTATGGCGAGCAGATTCTCAGGAAGACTTTTGACTCAGTGCATCGCGATGCACTCTGGGATTTCCTGCAAGTCCGAGGGACTCCTGCAAGGACTATTAGTTTGCTGACTGGCCTGTACTCTGGGACTGAGGGTGCTGTGAACTGTGTGTGCGTGTGTGGGGTATTTTGGGTGGCGGGGCGGGAGCTGACCAGCTTCTTTCCCGTGAACACGTGAGTGAGGCAGCGCCGTGTCCTTCCCCCATCGCCTGTCAACACTTGTATGGCCTGGGTACTAGGCAAGTGTTGTGGACCAGCAGACTCATTGTGGAGCATCTGTCGGCAATGCCAGGGGCACTGACCTTGTTTTTGTTGATGATGCAGTAATCCTGGCGGAGTCACCATAGAGTTTTATTGAGCGCTGCCCAAAGCTGCGGCAGACTGTCTTGAGGGGCCTGTCAGTCGGCTCAGTCCATTTTTGGCGCGGGTGAATTGAATTTTCATAGGCTGCCATCATATACGAATCTTGCTGAATAATGATTTGAAGAAGCGAATCAGTGGTTGATTAATTAGTGTCTACGCAGAATCCTGGGATATCGCTAGAAGCACTTTGTGTCTAACCGTCGACTAGTTTGTGACTTATACGAGGCCTGCTATATACCTGCATATCCGTGAACGCCAACTCCACCACACTATCTCTCCCCCGGCGTGTAGTGCGTCACCGCTGACTGATAACGTCCGTGACCCACTTCGAACCCTATCACTCCTCGCCTCCCTTACCTCCATAAAGTCTGTCCTTAATCAGTGTACCTTCGCCGCCCCACCTTGACGAGCTCACACACCCGTCAACTCCCTCTCGACCATGGACGGAGGGAGGGGGAGGGAGAGAGGAGAAGAAAGGGAGGGAGGGAAGAGGGAGGAGAGGTAGATTGTGTAAGGGGAGAAAGAGGGAAAAAGGTAGAAAGGAGGAGAAAAGGGGAGAAAGTGTGTGAGGGGAGAAAAAGGGAAAAAGGAGAAAAGGAGAAAGGAGTAGGTGTGTGGAGG
Source organism: Eriocheir sinensis (assembly GCF_024679095.1). NCBI lineage: Eukaryota > Metazoa > Arthropoda > Malacostraca > Decapoda > Varunidae > Eriocheir > Eriocheir sinensis. Next base: position 5,741,421 of record NC_066527.1, read on the forward strand.
AAGAATGATGGAAAAGGAGGAATAAAGGGGAGAAAGGAAGAAAAAAATACGAGGATAGAAAAAGACAAGAAAAAAGGAAGAAAATGCATAAATAACGAAGAGAGAGAGAGAGAGAGAGAGAGAGAGAGAGAGAGAGAGAGAGAGAGAATGTAGATAAAAGTTTTAGTAATACTCTTACATAAGTTTGTTGCTCAGAATCTTATCTTTTCGTTTCTGATTGACGGCTGTTTCTTGTGTTGATTAGGAACTGTAAATCACTGTCCTGGCTGCCTCTGTTGTTGTTGTTGTTTTTGTTATTGTTTTTGTTATTGTTGTTGCTGTTATTTTTGTTTATGTTGTTGCTGTTGTTTTTGTTATTGTTGTTGCTGTTGTCTTCGTTATTGTTGTTGGTGTTTTTGTTATTGTTGTTTTTGTTATTGTTGCTGTTGTTGTTATTGTTGTTGTTTTTGTTATTGTTGTTTTTGTTATTGTTGTTGGTGTTGTTTTTGTTATTGTTGTTGGTGTTGTTTTCGTTATTGTTGTTGCTGTTGTCTTTGTTATTGTTGTTGGTGTTGCTGTTGTTTGTAATTTCCGAATATTTTTTTTTTTTATGTTTACTTTGTCTTTTGTTTGTGTGTGTCAGTCAAAAAAAATGAGAAAATAAGAATATAAGATAAACGGGAAATATAAAAGGATTGAAAGAAAAATAATGGTGATAAGAATGTGTTTGGATTGTGAATAAATAAGAATACACACAGAAAAACAAGTGGGAAGAGAAGAATCAAGATAAATGTGTAATAGAAGATAATTTAAAAGAAAGAAAGAAAACTTGTAATGATGTTTGATTTGTTCATAAATAAGAAAAATATTTAAGAGAAGAGGAACTCAATTAAATTTAAAAGAGAAGAAAGAAGAGAGAAAAAGAAGAAAACAGGAATTAAGAAAGATTTAAAATAGAAGATTAAAGAGAAGAAAGAAGAGAAAGAAAAGAAGAAAAGAGGAAAGAAAGATTTAAGATAGAAGATAAAAGAAAAGAAAGAAAAGAAGAAAAGAGGAAAGAAAGATTCAAAATAGAACATAAAATAGAAGAAAAAAGAGAAAGAAAATAAGAAAAGAGGAAAGATTTAAGATAGATTAAAGAGAAGAAAGAAGAGAAAGAAAAGAAGAAAAGAGGAAAGAAAGATTCAAAATAGAACATAAAATAGAAGAAAAAAGAGAAAGAAAAGAAGAAAACAGGAAAGATTTAAGATAGATTAAAGAGAAGAAAGAAGAGAAAGAAAAGAAGAAAAGAGGAAAGAAAGATTCAAAATAGAACATAAAATAGAAGAAAAAAGAGAAAGAAAAGAAGAAAAGAGGAAAGAAAGATTTAAGATAGAAGATAAAAGAAAAGAAAGAAGAGAAAGAAATGAAGAAAAGAGGAAAGAAAGATTCAAAATAGAACATAAAATAGAAGAAAAAAGAGAAAGAAAAGAAGAAAACAGGAAAGATTTAAGATAGATTAAAGAGAAGAAAGAAGAGAAAGAAAATAGGAAAACAGGAATTAGAGAAAGAAGAATAGGAAGAAGGAAAAAAGAAGGAAAAGTAAGAATAAGAGGAAGAAAAAAACGTTTGAGTAAGTAAAATAAAAATACACAGTTAAGAAAATAAATGAATAAACGAGAAATGAGACAAAAAAAAGCTGAGAAAGAAAGAATTAAAACAGTTCACACACACACACACACACACACACACACACACACACACACACACACACACACACACACACACACACACACATGATTTAGGAGGCAAGTTTAGCTTCAAAATTACGACGCCGATAATTCAAAAACTCACTCGGCTCAAGTTTATTTAGAGCCGAGAGAGAGAGAGAGAGAGAGAGAGAGAGAGAAGGAAAAAAGTTAATGGACAAGGAAAGGAACAAAAAGAGAGAGAGAGAGAGAGAGAGAGAGAGAGAGAGAGAGAGAGTAAAACAAATGCAGATTATAAAAAAACAGCAAGAAAATAAAAAAAAAGAATGAAAAAGAGCAAATTTAGTGACGAGAGAGAGAGAGAGAGAGTAAAGCGGTGTGGTCTTTAAGCCAAAAAGCCACACACACACACACACGCACACACACGCACACGCACACACCTTGATGGATGGCTTAACCCCGACACAGCGACGCGACGGATGCTTAACCCCGATATTAAAACCTCAACCCTTTCTCTCTCTCTCTGTCTCTCTGTCTGTCATTCTGTTTCTCTCTTTATTACTGTTATTGTTATTGTTTTTTTCATTGTTGTTGTTTTAGTTGTAGTAGTAATAGTGGTAGTAGTAGTAGTTGTTGTTGTTGTTTCCTTGTTTTCTTCTTTTCTTCATCTTTTTCATCTTCCTTTTTTGTGGGAGAAATGAAAAAGAGGGAAAGAAAGGGTGAGGGGAAGGAAGAAGGGGAAAGAGAAAAAGGGGGAAAAGAAGGAGAAAAGAGGAAAGAACAGGGGGAGCAAAGAGGGGAAAGAGAGAGAAAGAGGGGAAAAAGGAAAAGGGGAAAAGGAAGGAGGAAAAGAGAAAATAACAAGAGGAGGAAAGAGGGGAAAGAGAGAAAAAGGGAGAAAGGAAGGAGAAAAGAGAAAAGAACAGGGGTAGGAAAGAGGGGAAAGTAGAGGAAGAGGGGAATGAGAGGGTGAAGGAAAGGAATGGAAGGAGAAGTAAAGAAAAGGGAAATGGAAGGAAGGGGGAAAATGAAAGAAAGAAATGGAAAGGAAAGAAAGGGAACGATGAAGGGAGGAAGAAAGGAAGGGAAAGGAAGAAAGGGAAGAGAAAATGGAAAGGGAGTGAATAGAAAGGAAAGAAAGTGAACGATGAAGGAAGGGAGGAAGAAAAGAAAGAAAAGGAAGAACGGGAAGCGGAAATGAAAAGGGAGAGAATGGAAGGGAAAGAGGAGAAGAAGAGAGGGAACAATGAAGGAAAGAAGAAGGGAAGGAAGGGAAAAGAGAACGGAAGGGAAGGAAAAGGAAGAAAGAGCGGGAAGGGAGAATGGAAGAAAAAGAAGAGAAAGGAGAGAGAAGAAAATTTTAAAATCGGAGGAGAAAAGGGAAGGGAAGGGGAGGGGAGAAGGGAAGGGAAAGGAGAGAAAGAGGAGGAGGAGGAAGAGGAGGAGGAAGAGGGAGGAGCAAGTTATATAATGTCATTCTATTATTTCAACCATTTTCGCCTCCTCCTCCTCCTCCTCCTCTTCGTCCTTCTGAAACCCACTCATTAACCCATAAATTCTCCCCTTTTCCCCTCCCCTCCTCTTCCTCCCCCTCCCCTCCCCTTCCCTCCCCCCCCTTGTTACCTTACACCTGGTTGTGGTTGTGGGTGGTCATGGTGGTGGTTATGGTGGTGGTGGTGGTGGTGGTGGTGGTGTTGTGGTGGTTTTGGTGGTGATGGTGGTGGTGGTGGTGGTGGTGGTGGTGGTAAGTTCATCATCATCATCATCATCACCATCTCCTCTTCCTCCTCCTCCTCTTCCTCCTCCTCCTCCTCCTCTTCCGCCATTAGAGGAATTAAAGAGACCAAGAGGAAAGAGGAGGGTCATTTTCTCTCCTCTTTCCTCTTCCTCTTTACTTCATTCTCCTCCTCTTCCTTCTCCCTTTACTCACCTTCCTCCTCTTTTTTTTCTTCTTCTTCACCTCCTTCACTTTCCTTTTCAATCTTCTCTTCAATCCTTCGCCATTTCTAGTGCCTTCTCTTCTTCCTCCTCTTCCTCTTTTCTCCTTCTCGTCCTCTTCCTCTTTTTCTACCCGAATCTCTTTTCCTCCGCCTTAAATTCTTTTCTTCTTCTTCTTCTTCTTCTTCTTCTTTTTCTTTCTTCTGCTCTTCCTCTTTCTCTTCCTCCTCCTCCTCTTCATATAACATTTCACTTTCTTCCCTTTCTCTTCTTTCCTCCTCCTCCTCCTCCTCTTCTTCTTCTTCTTCTTCTTCTTCTTCTTCTTCCTCCTCCTCCTCTTTAACTCCGTCTCATTCTCTTCTTCTTCTTCCTCTGCGTCCTCTTGTTGTTGTTGTTGTTGTTGTTGTTGTTGTTGTTGTTTTCACGGTACATCATTTTCCTCACATTCGCTTTTTATCTTTTTCTCTCCATTTTCCTCCTCCTCCTCCTCCTCTCTCTCCCTTTCTCTCCCTCTCACATTCTTCTCCTTCACTCCATTTACGCTCCTACCCTTCTCGCATAACTTTTTAATCTGTCTGTCTGTCTGTCTGTCTGTGTGTCGGTCCGTATCGTTCTGTGTTTTTTTTCTTTTTCTTCGATTTTATTTTTCCTGTTCACTGTTTTGTTGTTTTTGTTCTGTTCCTCTTTTATTTTTATTTTTTCTTCCCTTCCTTGTCTTCTTTTGTCTTATTCTCCCTCTGTGCTTTCTTCTTTTTCCTCTTTTCCTTATTCTTTTTTTTTCCTTCTCTTTTGTATTTTCTTCTTCCTTTCATTGTCTTCTTTTCACTTATTCGTTATTTTCTTCCTCTTTTCCTTACATTCACTTTTCCTTTTCCTTCTCTTTTTCTTCTTTTATCTCTCCTTTTCCTTTCCTCTTTTATCTTTCATTCCATTTCCTCTTTTCCTCTTTTCCTTTTCCTTCTTATTTTCTTCCCTCCCTTGTCTTCTTTTCTCTAATTCTCCCTTTGTGCTTTCTTCTTTTTCCTCTTTTCCTTATTCTTCTTTTCTTCTCCTTCTCTTTTTATTATCTTCTTCCTTTCATTGTCTTCTTTTCACTTAGTCTTCCTACGTGCTTCCTTCTTTTTCCTGTTTTCCATACATTCATTTTCCTTTTTTTCCTTCCTTTCTTTTTCTTCTTTCTCTTTTTCCTTTCCTATTTTTCCTTCATCTCATTTCCTCTTTTCCTCCTCCTGTCTTCCTCTTATTCATCCCTCCCTCCTTACTCTTTATTTTCCTTCCCTCTTTCTTCTTTCTGTCTGTTTTCATTTTCTTGTTTTTTCTTTTTTCCTCCTCTACTGTTTTATTTTCCTTTCTTTTATTCTAGTTTTTCTTCTTTTTTCTTCTTTTCATTGTCTTATTTTCTTATACTCTCCCTATGTTTTTTTTTTACATCTGTCTGTCTCATTTCTTTTTTATATTTTCCTCTTTTCCTCTTATTTTCCTGTCTACCGTTTATTGTTTTCACTAATCTTACTTTTTCTTTTCCTTCCATTGTCTTTTTGTCTGTACTTTCCTCCTTTTTCCTTACATTCCTTTTTCCTTCCTTTTTCCATATTTCATTTTCCTTCTTTTCCTTTAACTTTCTATTGTCCTTCATGATTTTCACTTTTTCATCTCCATTTTCCTAATATTTTCCTTTTAATTTCCTTTCTTCCTCTTTTCCTTACATTCTTTTTTCCTTCCTTTTTGCATGTTTCTTTTTTCCTTCTTTTTCCTTTAACTTTCTATTGTCCTTCATGACTTTTTCATCTCTTTTTTCCTAATATTTTCCTTCATTTATTTCCTTTCTTCCTCTTTTCCTTACATTCCTTTTTCCTACCTTTTCCATATTTCGTTTTCCCTTTCTTCCTTTAACTTTCTATTGTCCTTCATGATTTTCACTTTTTCATCTCCATTTTCCTAATATTTTCCTTTTATTTTCCTTTCTTCCTCTTTTCCTTACATTCCTTTTTCATTCCTTTTTCCATATTTCTTTTTTCCTTCTTTTCCTTTAACTTTCTATTGTCCTTCATGATTTTCACTTTTTCATCTCCTTTTTTTTCATATTTTCCTTCATTTATTTTCCTGTCATCCACTTTTCCTTATTCTTTTTTCCTTCCTTTTCCATATTTCTTTTTCCCTTTTTTCCCTTTAACTTTCTATTGTCCTTCATGATTTTCTCTTTTTCATCTCCTTTTTTCCTAATATTTTCCTTCATTTATTTTCCTTTCTTCCTCTTTTCCTTATATTCCATTTTCCTTCCTTTTTCCATATTTCTTTTTCCTTCTTTTTCCTTTAACTTTCTATTGTCCTTCATGATTTTCACTTTTTCATCTCCATTTTCCTAATATTTTCCTTTTATTTTCCTTTCTTCCTCTTTTCCTTACATTCCTTTTTCATTCCCTTTTCCATATTTCTTTTTTCCTTCTTTTTCCTTTAACTTTCTATTGTCCTTCATGATTTTCACTTTTTCATCTCCATTTTCCTAATATTTTCCTTTTATTTTCCTTTCTTCCTCTTTTCCTTACAGTCCTTTTTTCTTCCTTTTTCCATATTTCTTTTTTCCTTCTTTTCCTTTAACTTTCTATTGTCCTTCATGATTTTCTCTTTTTCATCTCCTTTTTTCTTAATATTTTCCTTCATTTATTTTCCTGTCATCCACTTTTCCTTATTCTTTTTTCCTTCCTTTTCCATATTTCTTTTTTCCTTCTTTTTACTTTAACTTTCTATTGTCCTTCATGATTTTCTCTTTTTCATCTCCTTTTTTCCTTATATTTTCCTTCATCCATTCTTCTCTCATATATTCATTTAGTTCATTTCTTCATTTATTCCTTCATTTATCCTTCATTTATTACTTATCATATATTTATTTATTTATTTATTTATCATTTATTTATCACTTATCCTTCATTTATCCTTCATTTATTATTCATTTAGCATTTATTCATTCATTTATCCTTTATCATTTATCCTTCATTTATTCCTTCATTTATTCCTTCATTTATCCTTCTCTCATAGCCATTTAGTTTATTTCCCCTTTCCGCCTCTTCCACACAGCTTCTCCTTTTCCCTTTTCATTAACTTGTCCTTTTTCCTCTTTCTTACCTCTTAACTTTTTCCTAATCGAATTCCTCTTCCTCTTTACTATTACTACTACTCTCTACTATTGTTATTGGTGACGTTATCTTTCCTAGTAGTAGTAGTAGTAGTAGTAGTAGTAGTAGTAGTAGTGGTAGTGGTAGTAGTAGTAGTAGTAGCAATAATGTAGTCGTAGTCGTTGTTTGGTAGTTATGGTGGTTATAGCGTTAGTAGTAGTGGTGGTAGAAGTAGTAATAGTAGTAGTAGTAGTAGTAGTAGTAGTGGTTAGGAAATACTAGTATATTATCTTTTATGTGGTACCAGTTAAAGTGTTGCAACAAGATCTTCACCTCCCCCTCCCTTCCCCTTCCTCCCCTTCCCCCCCTTCCCCTTCCCATACCTTCCGCCCACACACACACACACACACACACACACACACACACACACACACAGACACCCATCTCCCCTTCCCTTCCTGTCCCACCCTTCCCCTCCCCTTCCTCCCCACCACCCCACCCCATCTCCCCATATCACTCCTCCAAAAGACAGTTATGGGATGCTGCGTTGGGGAGACCTGCGTCCTCTGCTAATGGGATGGGGAGGGGGGAAGGAAGGAGGGAGGGAAGGGAGGGAGGTACAGCGGATTTATAGTGTGCAGTGAGACCAGTGTGGGGGATTGAGAGAGAGAGAGAGAGAGAGAGCGAGAGAGAGAGATGAGTGTTCTAAAGTCGATCGGACAACTAGCGAGTCTCTCTCTCTCTCAAATTCTCTTTCTATTCCTTCCTTCTTTCTCTCCACCCTTCCTCCCTCTTTTTTCCCTTTCCCCTTTTTTTCCCTTTCTCTTCCCCCATTCCCAATATGTATGTATGTATATATGTCTGTCTGTCTGTCTGTCTGTATGTATGTATGTATGTATGTATGTGCGTGCGTGCGTGTGTATGTATGTAGCGATCTATGTCTGTCTATTAACCTTCCCATTCATCTCGTGCGTGTGTGTGTGTGTGTGTGTGTGTGTGTGTGTGTGTGTGTGTGTGTGTGTGTGTGTGTGTGCGTGCGTGCCCTGCCTGGCTTAATATTTCCACCGTAAATCAGAGAAACTTTCCTCATAACTCGGGAATTACCGCTTCCGGCGCGCACACACGCACGCACTCACACACACACACACACACACACACACACACACACACACACACACACACACACACACACACACACGTCACTTACATGCTTAAATTTCCATTGACTTTTTTTTCCTTTAATTTTTTCCTTCTCTTCCTCTTATATTTCTTTTTTACTTTTTTTTTCTTTTTTTTTCCTCCTCTTCCTCTTTTCTTTCTTCTTGACTTTTATTTCTTTTTTTTCCTTCTCTTCCTCTTTTCTTTCTTCCTCCTTTTCCTTTTCTACTCATTTCTTTTCCTCACTTTTTCTTCTCATTTTCCTCTTCCTCCGATCTTTCTACACTTCTTCCTTTTCCTTCTTCCTCCACCTCCTCCTTTATCTTATTTTCCTTGTCTTCGTTCCTCATTTTCTTCTTTCATTTTTTTTATCTCCCCCTTTCTCATCTTTTTTCTTTTGTTCCCGTTTTTCTTCTCTTTCTCTACACTTCTTCTTTTTCCTTCCTCCTCCACCTCCTCCTTTATCTTCTTTTCCTTGTCTTCGTTCTTCCTATTTTCTTCTTTCATTTTTTTATCTCTTCCTTTCTTACTTTTTTCTTTTGTTTCCGTTTTTCTTCTCTTTTTTTTCCATCCTATTTCTGCTTTTCTTCTTCTTCTTCTTCCATTTGTTCCTCTTGTTCTCCTCTTTCTAGTATTTCTCTTTCTCCTCCCTCTTTTTCTCCTCTTCCTTTCCTTCATCTCCATATTTCTCTGGTTCTTCTTTTTCTTCCTCTTCTTTTTTTCTCCATCATTTTTCTTCTTTTCTTCTTCTTCCATTTGTTCCTCTTGTTCTCCTCTTTCTAGTATTTCTCCTTCTCCTCCCTCTTTTTCTCCTCTTCCTTTCCTTCATCTCTTCATATTTCTCTGGTTCTTCTTTTTCTTTCTCTTCCTTTTTTGCTCCTATTTCTTCCCCTTGTTTCCTCCTCTTTCTCCTCTTCCTCCTCCTCTCCCTTTCTGTATCTCTGGTTCCTTCTCCCGCTCCTCCTCTTCTCCTCCTCCTCCTCCTCCTCCTCCTCCTCCTCCTCCAACACTTGTTACTCTATCTCACTTATCCTCCTCTTCCTCCTCCTCTTCATGTTCTGTCCCTCCTCCTCCTCCTCCTCCTCCTCCTCTTTCTCATAAAACAAGGCCACCCAGCCCATCAACCTTCCTCCCTCCCCTCTCCCCCTCCTCCTCCCCCCTCCCCTTCCCCCCCTCACTAGCTAACGAGAGGACTCTTGGGGAGGAACTGGGGAAGAGTGACCTTTCCCCTCCCTTCCCCTCCCCTCCCCACCCCTTCCCTCCCCTCCCCACCTTTCCCCTCCCCATCCCTCTCCTCCCCTCGCCATCCTACGCCATCTCTTCCCACCCCTAACCACCCTTACCCTCCCCTCTCCTCCCCTCGCTCGGAAAGGGGAAGAGGGGAGGAAAGGGGAGAGGGGAGGGTGTATAGAATGAATGGTTTGGTTAAAGAGGAGGAGGAGGAGGAGAAAGGAGGACAGGAAGTGGAGGGGAAATGTGAGTGGAATGTTTAGGGAATGGATAAGGAAGAGGGGAAAAGGGGAAGAGGAAGAGGAAGATGGATGGGGATTAAAAGAGGAAGAGGAACAGAGAAACAAGTGGAAGAGGAGGAGGAGGAGGAGGAGGAGAGGCAAAAGGACATGAAGAGGAAGAGGAGAATGAGAAGGGAAGGAGGAAGAAGGAAAAGGAGAATAAAGAAATGTAGGTAGAAGAGGAAGGGAGAGAGATAAGAGAGGAAAGGAAGGAGAGATTGTGAAGGAAAAAGGAAGAATGGAAAGAGTAGGGAAAAAGAGAAAAAGAGAAGAGAATGAAGGGAATGAGGAAGAAAAGGAATGAATAAAAAAGGGAATGAGAAGAGGAAGAAGGATGTGAATTCTGAAGAAAAGCATAAAGATCAAGTGGCCAAAAGAGGCCAGCATCGGGTGGAGAGGCGTCTTGATACTCTCCTCCTGAAGTCGTAAGCAGGAGGAAGTACAAATGAAGGAGGGCTGTTACAGAGTCTACCAGCGGAGGGGATGAAAGAATGGTGATGCTGGTAAAGTCTTGCATCAGGAAACTGGACAGTATAGGGATGAGCATGAGTAGAAAGTCGTGTGGAGCGGGGCTGCGGGAGGGGGGGAGGCATGGAGTTAGCAAGTTCAGAAGAGCAGTCAGCGTGAAAATATCGATAGAAGATAGAAAGAGAAGCAACATGGCGGCGGAATTTAAGAGGTAGGAGACTATTAGTAAGAGGAAGGAAGATGATGACATGGAGGGCCTTAGATTGCACTGTGTCCAGGAGAGCTGTGTGAGTGGAGCCCCCCCACACGTGAGATGCATACTCCATAGGAGGGCGGACAAGGCCCCTGTATATGGATAGCAACTGTGCGGGGGAGAAGAACTGGCGGAGACGATACAGAACACACAACCTCGAGGAAGCTGAGTTAGCGAGAGAGGAGATGTGAAGTTTCCAGTTGAGATTTTGAGTTGAGGACAGCCCGAGGATGTTTAGTGTAGGAGAAGGTGACAGGTGAGTGTTGTCGAAGTAAAGGGGATAGGTGTTTTAAGATTGTAGGGGGTAGGCATTCGGAAAAAAGAAGGAAAGAAAGAAAAAAAGAAACCATTTATTTCCATACTCTCCTTCTTTTTCTTTCCCCCCCCCCTCACCCTCTCCTCCCGCCTCTCCCTCCTCCCCACTCTCGGCCAGGTGTATCGGTCATCGCCTCACCTGTTGGCCTAATAATCGCCGTGATGGAGGGCGGCCGGCCAGGTGGGAACACACGCCATTAGTCTCCTTCGGCGGCCAGGTAAGGCGTCCCCGGGCGGCGTGATTACAGGTGCAAATGATGCCTACCTACTGGGGAGAGGATCCATTAAGGGGGGGAGGGGGGAGGAGGAATGGAAAGGAGAGGGAAAATGTTGGTGGAGAAAAGGGAATGGTCAGAGGAAGGAAGGGAAAATGTTGGTGGAGAAAAAGGAGGAAAGATGGGAGGAAGGGAAAATGTTGGTGGAGGAAAAGGAGAAAAGATGGGAGGAAGGGAAAATGTTGGTGGAGGAAAAGGAGGAAAGATGGGAGGAAGGGAAAATGTTGGTGGAGGAAAAGGAGGAAAGATGGGAGGAAGGGAAAATGTTGGTGGAGGAAAAGGAGGAAAGATGGGAGGAAGGGAAAATGTTGGTGGAGAAAAAGGAAAGGTAGGAGGAAGGAAGGGAAAATGTTGGTGGAGAAAAGGGAAAGGTAAGAGGAAGGAAGGGAAAATGGTGGAGGAAAAGGAGAAAAGATTGGAGGAAGGAAGGGAAAATGTTGGTGGAGGAAAAGGAGAAAAGATTGGAGGAAGGAAGGGAAAATGTTGGTGGAGGAAAAGGAGAAAAGATTGGAGGAAGGAAGGGAAAATGTTGGTGGAGAAAAAGGAGAAAAGATTGGAGGAAGGAAGGGAAAATGTTGGCGGAGGAAAAGGAGAAAAGATTGGAGGAAGGAAGGGAAAATGTTGGTGGAGAAAAAGGAAAGGTAGGAGGAATGAAGGGAAAATGTTGGTGGAGGAAAAGGAGGAATGGAAAGGAAAGGGAAAATGTTGGTGGAGGAAAAGGAGGAAAGATTGGAGGAAGGAAGGGAAAGAGGGATTCTGAAGGAAAAGATGGGAAAGAAGAGGGAAGAAAGCGATTGTAGTTAGTGGAGGACAGGAGGAGTGGAAGAAAACGGAGGAAAAAAAGAGGAAGGAAGGACGGGAAACATGGAAACTTGGAAATACAGGCACCAACAAGCTTATTGGCTCATTATATGGTTGCCCGCTCTGGTGTTGTCATGTGTCCGCCCGTTCACTTGGTGCCGCGGAGCAGACCAAAACACTTCTATAGGCTGGTTTTATAAGACACTTAACTTCTCACATCAGCTATTTCTAAAGGTCAAAGAGGGGGTCAGTCGGGCTCTAATGAGTGTTTCTTCAGGTTCACGGTACAGAGGAAGCGTCAAACTACCACCAGGGTCATAAAACTACTCCTGGAAATGCCCACAACTCCTACGAAAGCCTTGTCAAATATGCGTTCTTGGGCGGCGAAATGTCTTGTAATACGACTCTTTGGTGCGTACGTTCAGTTAACTCCTGACGCACTTACTAATTCAGCAGGGAGGTTGTTCCAGTGGCGGATGGCTCTGTTAGGGAAGAAACTCCTACCATTGTCTGTATTACATAGATCGCTTGAATAGATGGACCGGTAGCTGTAATTCTCGTTTTGATTTGCGACTCAGACTTGGCAGCGATCAATGTTACTGGACTCCTTCAAGTACCTGAATTAAATCTCGTGAGCGTCTCTTTTTATTTTAAGGAGGGAAAGGAGTGTTAGAAGATGGGGGAAGATAAGAAGAAAGAATACAAGGAGAAAGAACGCTAATAAAGAAGGGCCACCTAATTGGATTCTTTTTCGGAGCAGCAAGTAGCGGGCTTTTTTTATTATTATTGTTTCCTTTTTTTGTGCCCTTGAGCTGTCTCCTTTGTTGTAAAAAATAGGGGGGGGGAAGAAGAGGAGGTAGAAAAGAACGAAGGGGAGGAAGAAAAATGGACGAAGATATGGCAAAAGATGTAAGATAGAAAGAGAAAGAAGAGGGGAAATTTAAGATAGGTAAAGAAGGTGAGGGCAGGGAAAAAAAGGCTTAAGAAGGGATGAAAAGGAAGGAAAGAAGGAAACTGTAAAGAATCGAAAAATAGAGAAATGAGCAGAAGGGAGAGGAATGGGAGGGAAGGGAGGAAAGGAAAGGGAAGGGGATGCAAGAAGGGAAGGGGGATTGATAATGAAGGGGAGATGTTATGATGGGACTTTGGTGATGGGGGGAAGGGGGAGGGAAGGGGGAAGAAGAGGGAGGAGACAAGGTGAGAAAGAAAGACAATAGAAGGAAAAAAAAATGAGGAGAAAAAGAAAGAATGAGAGAGAGAGAGAGAGAGAGAGAGAGAGAGAGAAAGGTGACGCAGGCTATCAAATAAGAGAATAGAGATAACAAAGATGAAAAAAAGAGAATAAATCAAACGAAAAAAAAAGGGTCTAGTTGGCGGGTGGCGGTGAAACTGTAGATGTGTGTGTGTGTGTGTGTGTGTGTGTGTGTGTGTGTGTGTGTGTGTGTGTGTGTTTCTACGTACGTGTTAATATTTGTCTCTGCCTTTCTCTTTTTTAGTTTGTCTTTGTGTGTACGTGTGTATGTATGTGTGTGTGTGTGTGTGTGTGTGTGTGTGTGTGTGTGTGTGTGTGTGTGTGTTTGTTTGTATTGGTGTCTTTGAATTAACCTTTTTAGACTTTCTACTACTACTACTGCTACTACTACTACTACCACCCTCACCCCACCACCACCAGCTGATTGTTGACACAGTGAGACGCAACCAACCCTCCCGTGACGTCACTTCCGCTCTCTCTCTCTCTCTCTCTCCTTGTCTGTGGGTGAGAGAGATGGAGATAAGATGTTGATGAGAGAGAGAGAGAGAGAGAGAGAGAGAGAGAGAGAGAGAGAGAGAGAGAGAGAGAGAGAGAGAGAGAGAGAGAGCGTAACGGTATTTGAGGATGCTGGAAAAAAGGGATAGGAATAAATATGATAAAAAAGGAGACAAATGATAATAAGGATAAGCAAATAAAGGAAGAAACAAAGAGAACAAAAAAAAAAACAAAGAAAAAACAAGAAAGAATGAAGCAAAAAACAACAGAAAAGAAGAGAATAAGAAAAGAAGAAAGACGAAAATAAAGAGAAATGCAATAAGTGGAAATTAGTAGACGGGAAACGAAGGAAAATTAAGAAAAACAACGATGATAAAATGAAAAAATAAAAAAGAAACGGAGGAAAGAAGGAAAGAAGAGGAAAAAACATAGAACGGAAACAGAAAATAGAAAGCAGTAGACAGGAAACGAAGGAAAAACTAACAAGAACAATAATAATGAAATGAAACAAAAAGAAAGGAAGGAAAGAAGGGAAGAAAAGGAAAAAAATAAAGAAAAGAAAAAAGTAGGAAGCAGTAGATAAGAAACAAGGAAGATAGAGAAACGAAAGAAAGAAATGAGAAATAAATAAATGAACAGAAGAAGAAAAAAATGAAAGAAAAAAAACAACTTCAGAAAATCAGGAAAGATAAAGAAAAAGAAAGTTAATAAATGAAAAGAGAATGGCAAAAAAAATGGAAATGAAGAGAAAATATTTGATCAGAGAAAAGAGAAAAAAAAGGTGAAAATTTTAATAATACAATGAAAGAAAAAAAATTATCGAACTCAAAATAACCAAAAAAATCACACACACACACACACACACACACACACACACACACACACACACACACACACACGATAAGAGAGAGAGGAGAGGAAGTCGATGAAGGAAGGAAGTGAGGGAGAGGAGGAGAGGAGGGAAGCGCGAATGGGATGGAAGAGGAAGGAAGAGGAGGAGGAGGAGGAGGAGGAGGAGGAGGAGGAGGAGGAGGAGGAAGGGACAGGAAGACAGGAATTAGGAAGTCACTTAATTGCAAAAAGATCAAGTAATGGTGATCTTGTTCTTTTTGTTCTTTTTTTTTGTTCTTCCTCTTCCTGGGATGGCGACAGGAAGAGAGAGAGAGAGAGAGAGAGAGAGAGAGAGAGAGATATAGAGAGCAAAGAAAGAGGAGAAGAAAAGTGGAGAGAGAAAAAGAGAAATGAAAGGAAGAAGAAGAAGGGGAGAGAGAGAAAAGAGGAAAGAGTGAAGGAAGGAAGAAGAAGGGGAGAGAGAAAAAGAGGAAAGTATGAAGGGAAGAAGAAGAAGGGGAGAGAGAAAAGAGGACAGTGAAGGTAAGAAGAAGAAGGGGAGAGAGAAAAGAGGATAGACTGAAGGGAAGAAGAAGAAGGGGAGAGAGAGAAAAGAGGATAGACTGAAGGGAAGAAGAAGAAGGGGAGAGAGAAAAGAGGAAAGTGAAGGTAAGAAGAAGAAGGGGAGAGAGAAAAGAGGAAAGAGTGAAGGGAAGAAGAAGAAGGGGAGAGAGAGAAAAGAGGAAAGACTGAAGGGAAGAAGAAGAAGGGGAGAGAGAGAAAAGAGGAAAGACTGAAGGGAAGAAGAAGGGGAGAGAGAAAAGAGGAAAGTGAAGGTAAGAAGAATAAGGGGAGAGAGAAAAGAGGAAAGAGTGAAGGGAAGAAGAAGGAAGGGGAGAGAGAAAAGAGGATAGACTGAAGGGAAGAAGAAGAAGGGAGAGAAAAGAGAGAGAGGGAAGAAGAAGAAGGGGTGAGAGAGAATATAGGATAGACTGAAGGGAAGAAGAAGGGGAGAGAGAGAAAAGAGTTAAGTATGAAGGGAAGAAGGGAGAGAAAGAAAAATCTGAAGGGAAAAAGAAGGAGAGAGAGAAAAGAGGAAAGACTGAAGGGAAGAAGAAGAAGGGGAGAGAGAGAAAGAGGAAAGAGTGAATGGAGGCAGAAGAAGGATAGATAAAAAAAAAAGAGGGAAGAAAAATATAAATGAAGAAAAAAAAAGATATGATAGGAAGAAAATGACAAAATAAAGAAAAGGAAGGAAAGAGGAAAAAATAGACAATTATAAACATCAATAACAATAACAACAACCACTAAAAATAACAATAACAATAACAATAATACCAAACAAACAAACAAAAAAAAATCAAGACAAACAAACATTTTTCACCTTAACATCTCAACATCACTAATTATATCAAGGTAAGACAGCTAATGTTACTCTTCCCGCTAATGAGAAGACGCCAGTTACCTTTCCTTTTAATTACAGGTGAGAAGAATGAGCTAATGAGTGCCGCGCAGGTAAAGTGATTAACAAGGGCAATAGGTGTGTCAGTGTGTATGTTTACCTGTCATGCTTCGAGGAGGAGGAGGAAGAAGAAGAGGAAGAGGAGGAAAATATCAAAGCAGAAGAAAAGAATGATGAGGTGAAGGAAAAACGAGAATTATGGAAGGAAAAGGAGATGGAAAAATAGAAAATGAAGAAGTAGTAGGGATATGGAAAGGAAGAAGAGGAGGAGGAGGAGGAAAGGAAGAGGAGGAAAATATTAAAGCAGAAGAAAAACAAAGATGAGGTAGAGGAAAAACGAGAATTATGGAAAGAAAAGGAGAAGGAAAAATAGAAAGTTAAGAAATAGTATGGATATGGAAAGGAAGAAGAGGATGAGGAGGAGGAGGGAAGAAAATGGTGTAAAAGGAAGAAGAAAATAATAGATAAAATGAAGGAAAAAAGAAAAAAAGAAGGAAGAGAAGAGAAGAAAAAGGATGAAAGACGAAAAAAAAAGTAGAAATGATACAAAGGACAAAAAAATAATTAAAGAAGAGGAGGAGGAGGAGGAGGAGGAAAGAGACTAACGAAAGAGGAAGAAGAAACAAGATACTAAATAAAGGAAAAGCGAAATATTAAGGAGTAGGAAGAGGAGGAAAGGATTAGGAGAGAAAATAAATTAACGAGGAAAGTAGAAACGAAGGGAAATTAAGGGAAAGCGAAAAAATAAAAGAGGAGGAGAAGGAGGAGGAGGAAAGAATTGAGTGGAAGGAAAAGAAGAAAATAAGAAAAATATGTGAAAGAAAAACGAAGAAACGAGGGAGGAGGAAAGGGTTATACGAAGGGTTGAATGAAGAGGAGGAGGAGGAGGAGGAGGAGGAGGAGGAGGAGGAGGAGGAAGAGGCGTGGAAATAAGAGAGGGGGAAGAAGAACAGAAAAAAGGAAAAGGAAGAAAAAGGGAAAACATCGATGGAAAAGAAGAAAATATGAAAAAAGATCAATTAATTAACGACAAAAACAAATATTAAAAAACACGATAAGAAAAAAAATACGTTAAAAGAAAAAAGAAATAAAGAAAATAAAAAACAGAACAGGAATAAAAGAAGGAATAAGGTGAAAATAATGATAAACAAAGAAGAAAAAGAAGAAAATAATAATAATAAATCTATCTCATTATCTCCATCTTCTATCTCTCCATCTATATTTATCTCCCCTCTCTATCTTCCATTGTTCTCTTTCTTAATCTCTATCTATCTATCTACCCATCTCTATCTATCTATCTCAATCTCTCTCTTACTCCCTCAACTATATTTTTATTTTTCTTCCTCCTCCTCCTTTTCTTCCTCCTCTTCCTCCTTCGTATATTTTTTTCCCTTCCCATTTTCCTTTTCTTTCCTCTTCCCTTCTCTTCCCCTTTCTTCTCTTCCAGTCTTTTCCTCTCCATCCTTCTTCATTCTATTTCACTTTACACCTTCCGTTCAATTCTTCTTCTTCTTCTTCTTCTTCTTCTTCTTCTTCTTCTTCTTCTTCTCCTTCTCAGTCTCCTTATTCTAATTTATTCGTTCATTCCTTTCTTCTTTTTCCTTTTTCCTTACCTCTGTTTCTCCTCTTCCCCCTCTTCTCTCCCTTCTTTTCTAATTTCTCCTCCTCCTCCTCCTCCTCTTCTTCTTCTTCTTCTTCCTATACTTAATAAAGGAAGAAGAATAGCATAACAGCAACCTCCGCTCTCTCTCTCTCTCTCTCTCTCTCTCTCTCTCTCTCTCTCTCTCTCTCTCTCTCTCTCTCTCTCTCTCTCTCTCTCTCTCTCTCTCTCTCTCTCACCTGGTTTCAATTAAGACTTACCTGTGAGTTTCGTGTTGCCTAAAATGGCGGAAACACACACACACACACACACACACACACACACACACACACACACACACACACACACACACACACACACACACTTTCATCTCGGTGCAAAATTAAGAAATAGTTTTTTTGTGTATATTTTTTTGTCTGTGTGTGTGTGTGTGTGTGTGTGTGTGTGTGTGTGTGCGTGCGTGCGTGCCTATCTGTCTGTCTAACTGAAATATCTTCCTCTTAAGTGTCACGTTCTGGGGATTAGAGAGAGAGAAAACTAATGAAAGAGAGAATGGTGTGTGTTTCCTGTTCTTTCATATTCTCTCTCTCTCTCTCTCTCTCTCTCTCTCTCTCTCTCTCTCTCTCTCTCTCTCTCTCTCTCTCTCTCTCTCTCTCTCTCTCTCTCGTGTATGGGTCTCGTATGCAGATTAGAGAGACGCAGGAGGTAGATGAGAGAGAGAGAGAGAGAGAGAGAGAGAGAGAGAGAGGTGGGGGGGGGCTCGACCATGACCCCCCTAATAAGATTTCTTAGGGGGGGGGGAGGTGTTATGAGGGAAAAACAATGGGGGGGTTTATCTTCCTCCTCCTCCTCCTCCTCCTCCTCCTCTTCTTCCTTCCATTCCATTTACGTAAACAAAGGGAAGGGGATTAGTCTCTTCTCTTCCCCTCTTCCTCCTCCTCTTCTTCCTCTCCTCCCCTCTTTATGTTGCCCCTTCTTCCCTCCTCCTCCCCTCTTCTTTCTCCTTCTCCTCCTTTATTGCTCCTTATTCTCCTTTTCTCTCTCTTATTATGTCTTTATTTTGTCTGTTTTCTCTACTTTTTGTCTTTATTTCTTTGTTTTTTATTGTTTTCTCATTCGTTGTTTGTCTTTCTTCTTCCTTTCTTCCTTTTCTTTCTTTCTATTTTATTTCGTCATTCAATTCTTTCTGTTTTGATCTATTTTCTTCTTTCTTTGCTTTTTCTTCTTTTCTAGTTTTTTTGTTTCTTTTTAGTTCTCTCTCTCTCTCTCTCTCTCTCTCTCTCTCTCTCTCTCTCTCTCTCTCTCTCTCTCTCTCTCTCTCTCTCTCTCTCTCTCTCTCTCTCTCTCTCTCTCTCTCTCTCTCTCTCCTTCACCCCTTAACCCTTCTTTTATTCCCTCCGCTCCCCTTCCTCCATTTTTTCCCTCTTCCCTCCCCTTCCCTCCCCTTCCCTCCCCTCTTCTCCCCTCCCTTCATTTCCCCTTTAACCTTCCCTTTATTTTCTCTCCCTCTCCTCCCTCCCTCCCTCCACCCACGCAAACACGCACACACGCACACACACGCACACACACACACGACCTGTCAACATGATCGTATTGTCACACACACACACACACACACACACACACACACACACACACACACACACACGAGCGGATGTATACTTGAACAGAAGGGGGAGGGGAGGTGAGGGGAAGGGGAAGAGGGAAAGGGAAGGAAGGGGAGGAGTGATATAAGAGGAAGGAAGAGGAGAGAGGAAAGGGAAGGGGAGGGAAGGGGGTGGAAAGGGGGGTGGGGGGAATAGGTAAATGGGTCACATAGGAAGGTAATTGGGAGGTAATTTAGGTAGGAGGTAAGGAAGGAAGGGAGGGAGGGAGGGAAGGGAGAGAAGGAGGGAAGGAGAGACAGAAGGAAATTGGATCAGTGTTAAATTTGTATAGATCTCTCTCTCTCTCTCTCTCTCTCTCTCTCTCTCTCTCTCTCTCTCTCTCTCTCTCTCTCTCTCTCTCTCTCTCTCTCTCTCTCTCTCTCTCTCTCTCTCTCTCTCTCTCTCACACCTGTTAATTAATCACTCACCTCACCTTTGCGTTCGCCAGGTAGAAATATTAGCCAGGTAAGGTGTGTGTGTGTGTGTGTGTGTGTGTGTGTGTATGTATGTGTGTGTGTGTGTGTGTATGTATGTATGTGTGTGTTATAGAGAAAAGGTTTACTCCTGGAAATACAAAGAAAAATGAAGTAATGAAAATGAAATGATTTGAAAACGTAATGAAAATGAAAGTGAAATAAATTGAAAAATGAGACTAAAAAAAAAAAAAAACAGCTAGACAAATAGATATAGATAGACAAATGTAGATAGATAAATGTAGATAGATAGATAAATAGACATAGAAAGGAATATAAATGAGACAATGATAAATATAGATAGCGATAGATAGATAGATAAATAGATAGATAAATAGGTAGATAGATAGATAGATAGATAGTCAAACAGGAGCATAATTATAATGACTGATAACAACAACAACAACAACAACAACAGCCAAAAAAAATACTAGGTTTGCGTGTAGAGAGAAGAGGTTCCTTAATGAGAGAGAGAGAGAGAGAGAGAGAGAGAGAGAGAGAGAGAGAGGAAGTAAAGGAGACAGGGAGGGGCGGAGGAAGGAAGGAAGGATGGAGAGAGAGAGAGAGAGAGAGAGAGAGAGAGAGAGAGGCAGGCTGGAAAAAGAAAGGGAGGAAAGGAGAAAGAAAAAGGCGGAAAGAAAAGAAGGGAAAAGAAAAGGGAAAGAAAGTAGGAATTGATAAAATAAGAAAATATGAAAAAAAAAAAATACTAATAGCTCATAAGAAGGAATTATCGATAACACACAAACAAACAAACAAACAAAAAATAATGAATAAATAGATAAAAAGAAATAAAACGAGAAAAATGAGAAAAATAAATAAAATCAGCTCATCAAAACTAATAATTATCGATAACACACACACACACACACACACACACACACACACACACACACACACACACACAACAGTATTACTCCTCTTCCTTCCCGTCCCCTTCATTTCCCTTCCCTTCCCTTCCATTTCCTCCCTTCCCCTTCATTCTCCTCCTCCCCCTTCCTTTCCTCTCTTCCTTTTTCTTCCTTCTTTTCCCCCTCTCTTTCTCCCTTCCTTTCCCGTCTCTTCTCTTCCCTCTCTTCCGTTCTCTTTTCCTTTCTTCCTTCCTCTTCCCTTTTTTTTCCTCCTCTCCATACCTTCCCTTTCCTCCTCTACTTTCTTTCCACCTTCCCTTTCCCCCACTACCCTCTCCATTCCTTTTCCCTTCCGTTTTCACCATTCCATCCTTTCTCTCCTTCAACTTCCCTTCTTTAGCTTCCCTGACTTTCTCTCCCTTTTCTTTCCCTTTATGCTCCCTCGCTTTCCTTCCCTTCCACCCTTATCATTGCCTCCCTTAGCATCCTACCCTTCCTACCCTTTCCCTTCATCTGCTCTTCCTTCCCTTCCCTTCCTCTCCCTTCCCTTTCCTTCCCTTTCCTCCTTCTCCTTTTCCTTCCCTTCCCCCTCCCTTTCTCTTCCTCTCTCTTCATCTCCCTTCCTCTCCCTTCCCTTCACACCGGATACTGCCTATTATAAAGATCTGATGTTCTCTCCCTTTCCTCTCCTCCCCTTTCCTCTCCTCTCTTCCCCATCCCTCCCCTGTCCTCCCCCCCCCCCCCCCCCAGGCAGGTGTGAGAGGGGCCATAAGCCATAAATCCACACCTGTGTCCGTAATTATGAAAAAGAAGGTAAAAAAAGGGTTAAAAATCATGATAAATGGAAAAAAAATGTATACCCATAATTAAGGGAAGCTTATAAAGGATTAATTATTATTCCTTTCTTCTTTTTTTTTCTACAGGTGAGAGTATGGAAATGTGTGTGTGTGTGTACCTGTGTGTGTTACCTGGCGACATGTACACCTGCGCCACGGCTGATTAATTAACTGTAGGTCCCTTACACGTGTCTTTCCTGTGTGTGTGTGTGTGTGTGTGTGTGTGTGTGTGTGTGTGTCCTGGTGATGGCTGTCAAAGAACCGATTTCACAGTCCAACACAGTGTCTTCGTAACAGCCCGAACCAAACTATACAATCCCATACAATCCAAAACGGTGAGGTCTTCGATGCCACACTAAATACACGAGACTTTTCCTGTATAGTTTCATCAAATTTGTGAACTTAAGTATAAACACCAGACACTATACAAGGAAATTTCGAAGGCTCTGGTATTGGTTTGGGAGCTTACTAACCCATCATGGGGAACTGTGAAACTGGCCCCAAGTGCTGGCCTGAAGGTTTCCTGGGCCGCGGCAAGGTCCAGTCGTTTGGAGCCTTGCCGGGTGACACAGTTCCGTCCATGCCTGTGGTGAGGACGTCCAGGTCACCAAAAGCTTCACATGCCTTGGTAGTTTAGTGCATAACAGTGGTGGGTCTCGCCAGGAAGTCACTCGACCGATTGGCCTGGCCCTCGGCGTTGTGGACTTGTTCAATACGAGTATAAGGGTCGTATTTTAAAACATTTCGTCGCCAAAGTTCACCTATTTGACAAGACTTTCCTATGAGTCTGGGGTATTTCCAGAAGTAGTTTTATGACCCTGGTGGTAGTCTGACCCTTCTTCTGTACCGTGAACCTAAAGAACCACTCATTAGATCACGATTGACCCCATCTTTGACCTTTAGAAATACTTGATGAGAGAAATGAAAGTGTCTTATAATCCAACCTATGGCGTTGTCGATACCTATGCAAGCGGACAAACGGCCATATTCTTAAACATTGCGGCGCCCAAGAACACGTAATTTACTAGGCTTTCGTGGGAGTTTAGGGCATTTCCAGGCGTAGTTTTATGACCCTGGTGGTAGCCTGAGCCTTATTCTGTGCCGTGAACCTAAACGAACACTCATTGGTGGTAGTCTGAGCCTTATCCTGTACCGTGAACCTAAAAGAACACTCAATTATAACCCTGGTGGTAGTCTGAGCCTTATTCTGTACCGTGAACCTAAAAGAACACTCAGTTATGACCCTGGTGGTAGTCTGAGCCTTATTCTGCACCGTGAACCTAAAAGAACACTCAGTTATGACCCTGGTGGTAGTCTGAGCCTTATTCTGTACCGTGAACCTAAAAGAACACTCATTTATGACCCTGGTGGTAGTCTGAGCCTTATTCTGTACCGTGAACCTAAAAGAACACTCATTTATGACCCTGGTGGTAGTCTGAGCCTTATTCTGTACCGTGAACCTAAAAGAACACTCATTCATGACCCTGGTGGTAGTCTGAGTCTTATTCTGTACCGTGAACCTAAAAGAACACTCATTCATGACCCTGGTGGTAGTCTGAGTCTTATTCTGTACCGTGAACCTAAAAGAACACTCATTTATGACCCTGGTGGTAGTCTGAGCCTTATTCTGTGCCGGGAACTTAAAAGAACACTCATTTTTGACCCTGGTGGTAGTCTGAGCCTTATTCTGTACCGTGAACCTAAACGAACACTCATTGGTGGTAGTCTGAGCCTTATTCTGTACCGTGAACCTAAAAGAACACTCATTTATGACCCTGGTGGCAGTCTGAGCCTTATTCTGTACCGTGAACCTAAAAGAACACTCATTTATGACCCTGGTGGAAGTCTGAGCCTTATTCTGTACCGTGAACCTAAAAGAACACTCATTTATGACCCTGGTGGCAGTCTGAGCCTTATTCTGTACCGTGAACCTAAAAGAACACTCATTTATGACCCTGGTGGCAGTCTGAGCCTTATTCTGTACCGTGAACCTAAAAGAACACTCATTTATGACCCTGGTGGCAGTCTGAGCCTTATTCTGTGCCGTGAACCTAAAAGAACACTCATTTATGACCCTGGTGGCAGTCTGAGCCTTATTCTGTACCGTGAACCTAAAAGAACACTCATTTTTGACCCTGGTGGTAGTCTGAGCCTTATTCTGTACCGTGAACCTAAAAGAACACTCATTTATGACCCTGGTGGCAGTCTGAGCCTTATTCTGTACCGTGAACCTAAAAGAACACTCATTTATGACCCTGGTGGCAGTCTGAGTCTTATTCTGTGCCGTGAACCTAAAAGAACACTCATTTATGACCCTGGTGGCAGTCTGAGTCTTATTCTGTACCGTGAACCTAAAAGAACACTCATTAGAACTCGATTAACCTCCTTTTTGGACTTTGGAAATGGTTGGTGTGTGGGGTGGAAGCATCTGAGAATACCGAGCAAAGATTCGAATCTCTTAATTAAGTCGCTTGTGCTCCCTGTCTTACTGTGTGGCTGTGAGACATGTGCCCAGTTCGACAGTCCAACACCGTGTCATTGTAAGCGCCCAAAACAAACTATATTCTCCACAGTGATCCGTTATTTCTACACAATACCAGATACTAATAAAGAGATTCCCTGTGTGGTTTCCTAAAATTTCCTTCTCCTTTTTATATCAACGCCAAACACTGGGGCTACAAGGAGTTTTCGTCGTCTTTTGTGTCTGGTTGGGAAGCTTACAAACGTAGTGTATTGGACTGTAAAACTGGCCCATGGACGCTGAACAGACATGGAGAGGCGTGTCGATGTCTTCGGTGCCAAATGCCTTCGCAGGGTCACGGGGCATCACTGGTCTAACACAGAGTCATTGTCAGCGCCCAAACCAAACTATATTCTCCACAATAATCCGTTTTTTCTAGTCAACATCAAAGACTAAAGCGACTTCCTGTGTGGTTTGCTAAAATTTCATCCTTTTTACATCACTCCCAAACACTATACAAGGAATTTTAGCGGTATTTTGTGTTTGGTTGGGGAGCTTACAAACTTGCTGCATTGGACTGTGAGACTGGCCCTTCGTGTAGAACCAGCGACTACCCCGTGACACTGAATCGAGGCCTGTTACAGCTTAGTCCGTGAACGCCAACTCCGGCTATATGGGCACGTGGCGTTCCTCCCGGGTTGTTTGTACGAGATAACCCTGGGTGGAGGAGACCAAGGGGACGCCCACGTAGCTCATGACTGGGGTAAGTTGATCGATCCTGCCGGGAGGGACTTGGGATGGACGGGGCGGCTGCGTGGACCTTGCTCGGGGGTACCGCCGGGAGAATAGACGGCGAGTGAGTGAAGCGACGCGCCCTCAGGGGTATGCTTCCTGTTAGTAGTTAGTTACCAAAAAGGGAACATTAAAATTACAATATATTATAAGGAAAAATAATAATTAAAAAAAACATGTACAAGAAAATAAGAAAGAAGAAAAATATATGATAATAATAATAATAATAATAATAATAATAATAATAATAATAATAATATTTTAGTTTGATTGTTTCTCTTTTCTTTTTTTGCCTTTACCTGATTTTTTCCCCGGTAATTATTTTATTTCATGGATAATTAGTTTCCCTTACCTGCGACCACCTGTGTTTGTGTGAGTTACGACCTCTCTCTCTCTCTCTCTCTCTCTCTCTCTCTCTCTCTCTCTCTCTCTCTCTCTCTCTCTCTCTCTCTCTCTCTCTCTCTCTCTCTCTCTCTCTCTCTCTCTCTCTCTCTCTCTCACCTGTGCTAATATCTTTTTTTTTCTTTTTCTCTTTCCTCTTCTCTCTTTGACTATATTCGCTTCTTTATCAAATTTTCTCGATATCTTTCTCTCATCTTCGTCTCTTTTTTTGTTGTTGTTGTTCATGTTTATCTCTATCTTCTTTTATCAGTGTTTTTCTAATTATTTTTTGCAACATTTTCTTTTTTTTTCATACTTTGTTTTTTTTTCTTCTTTTCTTTCATTTTGATCTTCGCATTTCTCTCAATTCTTTGCTCATTATTATCTTTTATTCTTTCTTATCTCCCTCATTCGTACCATGTTATCGCTCA
>NC_066527.1:5783930-5786430 GCF_024679095.1 Eriocheir sinensis
AGGGAAAGCTTGTAATATGGGCAACAATGCACTCTGAATAATGAATTAGAATGACACGTAATAGAGAGAGTAACAGGAAATACATGCAAATTACCTAAACAACGCCGTCATTAGTAATTACATATGCAGAACAATATATACCATTAGAATAACGCGCAGAAATACCAGGTTATCGTACGTCTGGCAGAGGAGGAAAAGTATCGTACATCTGGAAGTGGCTTGGACAGACTTGACGTTCATTGGCTGTTAACTCTCTCTCTCTCTCTCTCTCTCTCTCTCTCTCTCTCTCTCTCTCTCTCTCTCTCATGACGCAATAATAGTGTTAGTGGTTTCTCGTGTTGTCTGTGGTGTGTGTGTGTGTGTGTGTGTGTGTGTGTGTGAGAGAGAGAGAGAGAGAGAGAGAGAGAGAGAGAGAGAGAGAGAGAGAGAGAAAATTTAGTTGCTGGTATTGTGTGAAAGAAGTTAATTGAAATATTTCGAAGACTGGCTTATGTTCCTTGAGAGAGAGAGAGAGAGAGAGAGAATGTCGCATTGGGCTGCTGCAGTAAAGAATTAAATAAAGTAATTTGCTCAGTGAAAATTCAGTTTATGAGAGAGAGAGAGAGAGAGAGAGAGAGAGAGAGAGAGAGAGAGAATTAGATAACACGGTTTTAGCTAATGGAAATGGTGTTTATTTCAGAGAGAGAGAGAGAGAGAGAGAGAGAGAGAAATACCTTTAATTCTTTGACAATCGCACATGATCCGAGTGTCTCTCTCTCTCTCTCTCTCTCTCTCTCTCTCTCATTATATATCCTTCTCTATTATGTTTGTTCTGATGATGGGAAGAAAGAGGAGGAGGAGGAGGAGGAGGAGGAGGAGGAAGAGAGGGGAAAAAGAGGGGAGAGGAAAGCGAGAGGAGGAATCTCTCCTTAAGCCCCTCCTCCTCCTCCTCCTCCCCTCCTCTTCCTCTTCTTCCTCACTTGCCATTCCTCATACCATCTCCTCCTCCTCCTCCGCCACCTCCTCCCCTGCAACTGTCACCCCCAATAAGTGCCTTCTTGTTTCTGGGTTGAGGTGGGGGGAGGGGAGGGAGAAGGAAGGGGAAGGGAGGAAGGGGAAGGAGGGGTAGGGAGGAGGTGGAGGAGGAAGGGGCTGGGGGAGGAGGGGAAAGGGAGGGGGGAAGGGGTCGTGATGTAGGTGTTTTGTCTTGGCGCGTGTGAGAGAGAGAGAGAGAGAGAGAGAGAGAGATTTACATAGCTGAAAGTGACTAAAGGTTTTGTATGCTTTTCAAGAGTGCCAGACGACGAGGAGGAGGAGGAGGAGGAGGACTAGGAAACATTGGAAGCATGAAAGAGAAGGCATCAGACAGAAAGCTAGAAGGCCTACGACGAGGTTGGTTGTTGTGGTGTAGTTTGCTGGTCATTATTATTATTTTTTTTTTTACAGCAAGGGAAGCAGATTAATGGCAAAGAGAAAACAACAACAAAATCTTTAACTAACCTGCAGAACACACTAACGCCCATTGAAGTATACACAGTCGCTACGAAACCTTACTATATATGTGTGTGTGTGTGTGTGTGTGTGTGTGTAAGCTCCGAAATGTTTGAGGTGTGTTTTTTTTAGCAAAGGAGGCAGCTCAAGGGCAAAAATAAATATACGTAAAAAAAGGCCGCAATGTCGCTGCTCCCAAAAACCGAAAAGTGCAAGTATATCCAAATTAAAAACTCTAATTGGATTTGACTTGCGGAGGTGTCTTGCTACATTGTTCTTGAAAAATTTGAAGTCGTAGGCAAGAGGAAATACAGAGGAAGGAAGGCTGTTCCAGAGTTTACTTGTGAAAGGGATAAAGGAATGAAGATGCTCGTTAACTCTTGCGTAAGGAATTTGGACAGTAAAGGGATGAACTAGAGTAAAAAGTTGAGTGCAGTGGTGCCGCGGGAGGGGGGGAGGCATGCAGTTAGCAAGTTCAAAAGAGCAGTCACCATGAAAATAGAAGATAGAAAGAGAAGCAACATTGCGGCGGAATTTAAGAGGTAGAAGACTGCCAGTAAGAGGAGGGGAGTTGTTGTGTGCGTGGAGCCCCCCACACGTGAGATGCATGCTCCATACGAGGGCGGACAAGGCCCCTGTATATGGACAGCAACTGTGCGGGGAAAAGAACCGACGAAGACGATACAAAACTCCGAACCTCTTTAGAAGTTGACTGATTTCCGCAACCACCCAAATTTATGACTGTTTCATTTGCAATACATTATTTTATTACGTAGGATTATTTATATTATTCTTTCATTTACTTTTTTTCTCATTGTTGTTTTTTCTCTCTCAGGTATGTCCTTCATGCTCAATTGATGGAGACGAAGATGAGCACAGAGGCAAGGAGAGCCTGTATGTATGTATTTATGTGTATTTATGTAAGTATGTATGTTTGTTTCTTCTTGTTTGGAGAGAGAGAGAGAGAGAGAGAGAGAGAGGGGGCGGGCGGCAGCTGAAGTAGAGCAGAGGAGATAAACGTCTTCCTGAG
>NC_066527.1:5791430-5796430 GCF_024679095.1 Eriocheir sinensis
TTTCATTTTACACGTTTTTTAGCAATGTATTTCTCGAGTTTCTCCCATTCTTCTCCATGCCTCCCTCCTCCTCTTTCTCCTCCTCCTCCTCCTCCTCCTCCTCCTCGTTACGCAAGACAAAAGTTCTCAACCCGCAATTCTTCGCAACTTTTTGTCTCCTTTTTATTTTCCTTTTAGTTTAACTTTTTACTTTCGACCATTTTCCTTTTTTTTCTTTTTTTTTGCCTTTCTTTTTTTCCTCTTTCTTTATTTTCCTTTTTTTCTTTTTTCTGGTTCTTTAGCTTGTTTTTCTTTTTTCTTTTTCCTGTTTTTTTTTCCTGCTATTTTTTTCCTATTATTTTTTTTGTTTTTCTTTTCATTTATTTTCGTTCCGTTATTTTCTTTCTCTTCTGTTCTTTTTATTTTTATTTTTTCTTCTTTTGATGTTGCAAAAATTATGGTACTTGTTGTTATTGTTTTCATTATTATTGTTATTTTTTCTTTCTCTTGTTGTTAAGAAGAGAAAATAGAAGAGTATAAAGGAGGAGGAGGAGGAGGAGGAGGAAGAGGAAGAGGAGGAGGAGATGGTGGAGTTAGGAAATGTTGGTGGAGAAAGAGAAGGAGAAAGAGGTCGACGATAAATTTGAAAGAGGAAGAAGAGGAGGAGGAGGAGGAGGAAGAGGAGGAAGAGGAGGGGGAGGAGGAGGTGCACGGATCATTAAGCTGTTTAGTGACTGAATCACCCACTACATACACCTCCTCCTCCTCCTCCACCTCCTCCTCCTCCTCACCACCTCCTCCTCCTCCTCCTCCTCCTCTCAACTCTTTCCCTCACTCGTTCTCTTTCACTTTCATCCTCTCCCTCCTTTCTCTTCTCCCGTTCCCTCCTCTATCTCCTCCTCCTCCTCCTCCTCTTAACTCTCCCCCACTCATTCTCTTCCCCTCTCTGCCTCTCTTTCTCTTCTTCCATTCTCTTCTTTATCTCCTCCTCCACCTTTTCCTTCTCCTCTCACACCTCCTCCTCCTCATCCTCTTAACTCTTTCCCTCACCCATTCTCTTCCCTTTTCTTCCTCTCTTTCTCTTCTTCCATTCTCTCCTTTATCTCCTCTTCTTTTCCGCCTATTTCTTTGCCTCACCCATTCCCTTTCTCTTCATTTTTCTCCGTTTCTCTTCTCTAATTTATCATCATTTTTTCCTTCTCCTCCTTCTCTCCTCTTCTCTATTTCCTTTTCGTTCTTTCTTAATAACGTCTCTTCTATCTTCTCCCTTTTCTTTTCCCTTTTTATTTTCTCTTCCTTTCTTTCTTTCCATTCTTTTCATTATCTTCCTCCTTCTATATCTTTTCTGTATCTAATTTTCTCCCTATTTTCACATTATTTTCACCGATTCTTCCCTTTTCCTTTACTTTTTCCTCATATATTTTTCCTTTTTCCTTCCTATTTCTTTGTTTCCTCCTTTTTCCTTTTTTTCAGTTTTCTCTTTGTTTGTCTTAATTTTCCTTCCTTCCTTTCATCCTCTTCTTTCTCTCCTCTTTTTCCTTTTTCCTTCCTCGTCCTCCTCCTCTTCCTCTTATTCCTTTTTTTCTCTCCCTTCTCTTGTTTTCCTTTTTTCCCTTCGTTGACATATTCTGTTTCTATATATTTTCCTTTCATGCTTCCCTCCTCCTCCTCCTCCTCCTCCTCTTCCTCCTCCTCTTCCTCCTCCTCTTCCTCCTTTCTTTTCTCTTTGATCTGTTCTCCTTTCGCTATTTTTCTCTCCCTCCCTTTCTCTCCACTTTCCTTTCATTCTCTCTCTCTCTCTCTCTCTCTCTCTCTCTCTCTCTCTCTCTCTCTCTCTCTCTCTCTCTCTCTCTCTCTCTCTCTCTCTCTCTCTCTCTCTCTCTCTCTCTCTCTCGTTTTAATTTCTTTTTTTTCCTTCCTTTCCATCCTCTCCCCCCATCCCTATGTTTTCATCCTCCTCTTTTCCCTTCTCTCCTTCCTCCTCCTCCCCCCCTCCGTTCCTTGGAGAAATCGTGGCTGGCTATTCCCGATTCCAAGATTCCAAAATTCCTACTTCGGCGCCTAGAGAGAGAATTTAGTCCCAAAGGAGAGAGGGAGAGAAAGAGAGGGAGGGAGGGAGAGAGGAAGGGAGAGAAAGAAAGGAGGTGTGAAAGGAGGGAGAAAAACAATACAGGGACTTGACATGAAAGGGAGATGAATAGGAGAGAGAGAGAGAGAGAGAGAGAGAGAGAGAGAGAGAGAGAGAGAGAGAGAGAGAGAGAATGGTGGTAATCAAAATGTAAGAAAGATGAGAAAAGAGAAAATTGTGGGAAAAGAAAAAAAGTAAAGAGAGGAGAAAGAGAAAACAGGAATAATTGAAATGGACGAAGAAGGAAGAGAAGAAAAAATATGGAAAAAGAGAAATGAGAGAAATAGATGAGAGAGGGGAGAGAAAAAGATAGAAAATAGAAGAAATCAAAATAGAATAAGGAAGAGAAGAAGGAATTAGGGAAAGAGGAAGCAGACAAAACGATAATAAAAGGAAGATAGGAGAAAAAAAGAGAAAGAAAATAAGAAAAGAGAAAGAAAATAAGAAAAGAGGAAGAAAAAAGAGAAGGAATTAGAAAAAAAAAGGAAAGATAAAAATAGACGAAATAGAAAAGAAAATGAAGAGAGAGAGAGAGAGAGAGAGAGAGAGAGAGAGAGAGAGAGAGAGAGAGAGAGAGAGAGAAATGAAATGGAAGAGAAAAAGATTAAAAAAAATAATGCAGGAGTTTAATCAATTGAAAAGGAAAGAGAATATAAGAGAGAGAGAGAGAGAGAGAGAGAGAGAGAGAGAGAGAGAGAGAGAGAGAGAGAGAGAGAGAGAGAGAGAGAGAGAGAGCAGATCAACCCTGGCTAATTCCTAGTCGGGGCTCCACACGTGCAAATTATCCTGAAAACCACACCTGAGATTTATCCCTTGACTAAATTACCGCCTTCCCCTTCCTTCCCTTCCTTCCTTCCTCCTCCCTCCTTCCCTCCTTTCTCCCTCCCTTCCTTCCCTTTCCTCCTTCCCTTCCCTTCCCTCCCTTCCCTATCCTTCCTCAACCTCCTTCCTTTCCTCCCCTTCCCTGCCCTTCCATCCCCTTCCCTTCCCTCTCCTTCCCTATCCTTTCTCAACCCCTTCCTTTCCCTTCCCTTCCCTCCCCTTCCCTATCCTTTCTCAGCCCTTCCTTTTCCTTCCCTTCCCTCCTTTCCTTCCTTCCTTCCCCCCCTTCCCTTCCCTCTCCTTCCCTGTCCTTTCTCAACCCCTTCCTTTCCCTTCCCTTCCCTCCCCTTCCTGTCCTTTCTCAGCCCCTTCCTTTCCTTCCCTTCCCTCCTTCCTTCCTCCCTTCCCTATCCTTTCTCAACTCTTTCATTTCCCTTCCCTTCCCATCTCTTCCCTTCCCTTCCTTCCCTCCCCTCCATTCCTTCCTTCCCTTCCCTATCCTTTGTCGACCCCTTCCTTCCCTTCCCTCGTCCATCCATTTTTCTTCCTTGCCTCTATCTCTTTCCTTCCCTTCTTTTTCCTTCCCATTCTCTTCCTTCCTTTCCTTTTTTCCTTGTCTTCTCCTTTTCATCCACCACTACCCTTCTCTCCCCTTCCTCTTCCCTTCCCCTCCCTTTCCCCTTCCCTCCTTCTCTCTTCTCCCCTCATCTCCCTCTCCTTCCCTTTATTAACCCCCTCCCTCCCCTTCCCTTCCTTCCCCTTCCCCCTCTTTTACCTTCACCTTCATCCCTTTCCTCCCCTCCTCTCCCCTTCTTCTATCCTATCCCTC
Source organism: Eriocheir sinensis (assembly GCF_024679095.1). Classification (NCBI taxonomy): domain Eukaryota; kingdom Metazoa; phylum Arthropoda; class Malacostraca; order Decapoda; family Varunidae; genus Eriocheir; species Eriocheir sinensis. The sequence continues at coordinate 5,795,189 of NC_066527.1, forward strand.
CCTTCCAATTCCCTCTACTTCTATCCTTCCCTCTTCTTCCCTTCCCTTTATCCTCCACCTCCCTTCCCTTCCTCATATCTGCCCATCCCTCTCTTCCATTCTTTCTACCCCTTCATCATTTCTACCTTCCCTTCCCTTCCCTCCATATCTTCCCTTCCTTCCCTCCAATCTTCCCTCCCTTGTTTTCATCATTCTCTCTCACTTTCCTCCATCCCTTCCTCTCTTCAATCCCTTCTACTTTTCTTTCCATCCTCTCCTTCCTCTTCTCTCTTCCCTTCCTCTTCTTTTCTTTTCCCTTCCCCTCCTTATCTTCTTTCTTTCTTCCCTTCTTCATTTATTCCCTAGTTTTTTCTTTCTCTATTCCTTTTTTTCCTCCATTCTTTCATCCTTCCCTTCCTTTCCTTCTTTCCTTACTCCCCTTCCTTTCAAATTTCCTTCTTTCGTTTCTTCCTTCTTTCCCTCCTCCTCCTCCTCCTCCTCACATTCTCTATCTCTTATTTACTCCTCCTTCCTTCTCCATTTATCGTCTCCTCCTCTCTCTCCCTCCCCCTCTCCCTTTCTCTCTCTCTCCCATACCTTCCCCTCCCTTTATTTCCTCCCTTTTTTTTCCCTCCCTCTCTCCCTCATTCCCTTGTTATCTCTCGTCCAATCACGTAATATAGACAGCAAAAAAAAAAAAGGGGCGGGAAGGAAAATATATGGTAAGGAAAACAGTAAAAAAAAAAGAAAAGGGAAAGGAAGAAGAAGAAGAAGAAGAAGAAGAAGAAGAAGAAGAAGAAGAAGAAAAGGAGGAGGAGGAGAAGGAAAGAGGAAGAGGAGTATCAATATAGGCTGTTGTGTATTCGAGAGAGAGAGAGAGAGAGAGAGAGAGAGAGAGAGAGAGAGTATTGATTAGACATGACAGGTAATTGGGGAGGGTCAGGCAGGTGTATTGGAGGATGAGGAGGAGGAGGAGGAGGAGGAGGAGGAGGAGGAAAATTAAGAGGAGGATGAAGGATAGGAGACAGAAAAAGGAGAAAAAGTGAGAGGAAAGAAGGGAAGATAGGAGGAGGAGGAGGAGGAGGAGGAGGAGAGGAGGAGAAGAAGAAGAAGAAGAAGAAGAAGAAGAAGAAGAAGAGGAAGAAGGAAGAGGAGGAGGAATCAGTCAGGCAATCTCTCTCTCTCTCTCTCTCTCTCTCTCTCTCTCTCTCTCTCTCTCTCTCTCTCTCTCTCTCTCTCTCTCTCTCTCTTTTTAGTTTTCTT
>NC_066527.1:5801430-5808930 GCF_024679095.1 Eriocheir sinensis
GAGAGAGAGAGAGAGAGAGAATCACCTCAGTCACAACTCAACCATTTCAAGCAATTACTCCAGTCTTCTTGTTACTTACTCCTCCTCCTCTTCCTCCTCCTCCTCCTCCCCTCCTCATCTTCTTGACATCTTAATCACTCCCCTTGACATACTCCCCCTCCTCCTTTTCCTCTCCCCTCTCTCCCTCTTCTCTCTTTCCCTCCTCCTCCTCCTCCTCCTCCTCCATAATTCCTTTTCCATTCTCCTCCCCTCCCTTTTTTTCTTCTGTTTTTTCCTTCCTTTTTTTCTCCCTTTCCCTTTTCTTTATCTCCAATCTTCTCCTTCCCCTTTCTTCTTTTTTCCCCTATCAACAGTGGTGTCCCGCAAGGCTTTATTTTATCTCCCTCTCCTTTTTCTGTTGGTCATTAATTATCTTCCCAAAACAAACTGTCCTAACCACTCGTACACAGATGACTCTACTCTGCATTACTTAACATCTTACAACTCAAGACCCTCCCAACAGGAATTACAAGACTCTAGGCTGGTGGACGCTGCAGAACGCTTAATCTCTCTCTCTCTCTCTCTCTCTCTCTCTCTCTCTCTCTCTCTCTCTCTCTCTCTCTCTCTCTCTTTAACCTCAGACCTTGCTATCATTTCCGAGCGGGGCAGCAGGAACTTGGTGTCCTTTAATGATTAAAAAACTTAATTTATCCACCTTCCACATGGACAACGCCTCAAAAACTCAATTTCTCCACCTTCCACTTCGACAACGCCTCAAAAAACTCAATTTCTCCACCTTCCACTTGGACAACGCTTAAAAAACTCAATTTCTCCACCTTCCACTTGGACAACGCTTAAAAAACTCAATTTCTCCACCTTCCACTTGGACAACGCCTCAAAAACTCGAATTTCTCCACCTTCCACTTGGACAACGCCTCAAAAACTCAATTTCTCCACCTTCCACTTGGACAACGCCTCAAAAACTCAATTTCTCCACCTTCCACTTGGACAACGCCTCAAAAAACTCGATTTCTCCACTTTCCACTTGGACAACGCCTCAAACTCAATTTCTCCACTTTCCACTTCGACATCGCCTCAAAAACTCAATTTCTCCACCTTCCATTTCGACAACGCCTCAAAAACTCAATTTCTCCACCTTCCACTTGGACAACGCTTCAAAAACTCAATTTCTCCACCTTCCACTTGGACAACGCCTCAAAAACTCAATTTCTCCACCTCCCAGCTCGACACAATCTTCCAAACACCTATCCCCTATTCTTCAACAAAACTCAGCTGTCACCTTCTTCAACACTAAACATCCTCGGTCTATCCTTAACTCGAAATCTCAACTGGAAACCTCATATCTCATCTCTCGCCAAATCATCTTCCTCGAGGTTGGGCTTTCAGTACCGTCTCTACCACACTTTTTGGGAGTCTTCTGTCCTCATATTTCTAGAAGCAGTGCAGTAATAACGGTCTCTCTCTCTCTCTCTCTCTCTCTCTCTCTCTCTCTCTCTCTCTCTCTCTCTCTCTCTCTCTCTCTCGACTTCCACTTTTCCTCTTGCATATAGAAGTTTTGCGGACTTCATTGCAATTTTTTTCTTTTATTTTCTCTTTTTTTTTTCCTTCACTGCTTCCTCTTGTGTAAAATAAAATGCTATCCTAAATTATTTAAAATTGTTCGAGGTATGCTGGACCCCCCTCCCCCCTCCCCCCTCACTTCCCCCCTCATCTCCCACCTCAACCCCCACCCCATCCCCCCTCACCCCCACCTCAATCTCCACCCCACTCCCTCTTCACCCCACCTCAACCTCCCTCCATCCCCCCTCCCTCCCACCCCATCATCCTTAATTATCACCCCCCCCCCTTTTCCCTCCTTCCCTTCCTCCTCTTCTTTCTCTTCAATCTCTCCCTTCCCTATTCTTTCCTTTCTCTATTTTCTTCCTTTCCTCACTTCCTTAACTCCCTTTTCTTCCTATTTTCCTCCTTTTTTTCCTCACACCTCTTTCATATTCTTCTATATCCTCCCTTTCTCCCTTTCTTTACTCCCTTCCTTGTCCTACACACACACACACACACACACACACACACACACACACACAAGCTCTTCCCCCCCCACCCCCACCCACCCACCCTCACTCTAACCCCTCATTCTCTCCCACCCTTATGCTCCCTACCCCCCCTCTCCTCCCTTCCTTACCCTCCCTGAAAATGGTTTATTATCCTAACGTTGGAAATTCATCACTAATTGACTTGTTTTAATGAGTTTGCGTCCTCATTATTTTATATTATTAATTTATACATTTATTGCTCCATTCGTTCATTATTTATTCATGCTTGTAGTTATTCATCCCTTTACATATTGATTCATTTGCTTATTCATTTTATTCACTTATATTCTTATCATTGTTTTTATATTTTTTTGCTCTTTTCATACATTCATAATATTAATGTTTCTATCTTATTATCTTTATTTTTTACATTGTTTTTTTTTCTCCCTCTTCATCTCCCTCCCTTTTCTTCCCTCCCATTCTTATTCTCCCTTCTTTTGCCTCTCTCCCTTCCTCCTTTCCTTCCTTCTTCCTCTCTCTTCTCTCCCTTCCCTTCTCATTCTTAACACTTTTTCCTTCTCTCTCTCTCTCTCTCTCTCTCTCTCTCTCTCTCTCTCTCTCTCTCTCTCTCTCTCTCAAACCTGCGTGACAATTATCGGATTCCTTATTATCGTATTTTTTTTTCCCTCCCTCCTTCCTTCCTTCCTTCCTTCCTTCCTTCCTTTCTTTCTTCCTTTCTTTCTTTCTTTCTTTCTCTTCCTTCCTTCCTTCCTTCCTTCCTTTCTTTCTTCCTTTCTTTCTTTCTTTCTCTTTCTTCCTTCCTTCCTTCCTTTCTCTAATATTCTTTTCCATACCTTTCATACTACCAAAGAGAGAGAGAGAGAGAGAGAGAGAGAGAGAGAGAGAGTGCAGCCCAATCTAATTTACTCATTTTCACTTTTTATTATTATTATTATTATTATTATTATTATTATTATTATTATTATTATTATTATTTTCTCTTCTCGTGTATTCCTTTCCTTTCATCAAATATTTCTTACCTCCCTTCCTTCATTATCCTCCCCCCCCCTTTTCCCTCCTTCCCTTCCTCCTATTCTTTCTCTTTAATCCCTCCCTTCCCTATTCTTTCTCTTTAATCCCTCCCTTCCCTATTCTTTTTCTATCTCCTTACCTTCCTCACTTCCTTAACTCCCTTTTCTTCCTCTTCCTTTTCTCTCCCTCTTTTCCTTCCTTCCTTCCTTCCATTCCTCTTTCACATTCTTCTATATCCTGCCTCTCTCCCTTTCTTTACTCCCTCCCTTCCTTGTCCTCCCTCTTCATCTTCCTCCCTTTTCTTCTCTCCCACTCAACTTCTTTCCTCCGTCTCCTTATCCTCCCTTCTTTTCTCTTCCTTCTTTTCTTCCCTCTTCCTCCCTGTTCTCTCCCTTTCCTTCTCATTCTTAACACTTTTTCCTTCTTTCTCTCACACTGCCTTCTTTCCTCTCCCTCCCTTCCTCCTCCCTTTCTTCCTCTCTCCTCTCATTCTCCCTTTCTTCCTCCCTTCTATCATTCTCCCTCTTTTCCTCCCTTTTTATCAATCTCCCTTTCTTCCTCCCTTGAATCACTCTCCTCTTCCTCCTATTTTATGAATCTCCCTTTCTTCCTTCTTTCCCTCTCCCTTTCTTCCTTCCTTCTGCCATCCTCCTTTTCTTCCTCCCTCCTTCCATTCTCCCTTCTTCCCTTTTGCTGTTCTTCCTTTCTTCCTCTCTTCTGTCATTCTCATTTTCTTCCTTCTTTCCTCTCCCTCCCTCCTATCATTCTTCCTTTCTTCCTTCTACCCCCAGTTTCTTCTTCCTCTTCTCCCTCCTCTTCTCCCTCCTCTCCCTTTCTTCTCCCTCCGCCCCCACTCTTGGCCTCATTTTCTCCTCCCCCTTCCTACCCTTACCCTCCCTCACCCCTCTCCCTTTCTCTCCCTCCCTCCCTTTCTCTCACCTCTCTCCCTTTATTGATTGTTCTAGTGCATATACGTACGCACCAGCGCATTCCTTAGCTTCTGAACTGCGTAGGTGGAGGAGGAACACAAAGAAACACAAAGGAAGAACAAACAACAGCAGACCTGATGGTCCTTACGAGGCTGTTTGTGACAAGATACACTCACTAACTATCTTATCAAAGGTGGAAGATGAAGGACAGCAAAAGGCAAGCTCCTTCCCCATCCCCCCCATCCCTCCAGCCAAAGCTGGCAGAAAAGGAAAAAGAATCATGCAGCATGGAAAAACTGCATGGAAATTATGAAGGAAAGAGGAAAGAACTACCATTACTGCTACCACTAACCGGGCGATAAAAAAGGATAAGGATATCAGTATTCGAAAGAACTTAAAGTTATTAAGACAATGAGTAATATCTTTAAAGTTCTTTCGAATACTAGTTGGAAAGGAAGGAGGTGAAGGAGGAGTAGGAAGGAATGAGGAAGAGGAAGTGGAAGAGCCGGAGAAGAAAATAACTATATAGAGAAAAGATGATGATGAATTAAGAGGAGGAGGAGAAAGAAGAGGAAGAGGAGGAGGAGTGATTAGATATAGATAAAAAGGGGAGTAGGTAAGAGGAAGTAAAGGAAAAATAAGGAAGGGAAGGGAAGACAAAAATAGAAAGAGAAAGTAGAACGATAAACGAGAAAGAAAAAGGAGGGGAAAAATGTGATAACGAGAAGGAAAAAGTAGGAAAAGGAAGAGGAAAAGAAACAAGTGGAGAGAAATAAATGAGAAAAAAATTGTAAAGGGGAAAAAAATAAGAACGAATAAGGAGAAAGAAAGAGGAACAGAAGTAGGAGAGAGCAAAGTTGAAAAGCAGATGTAAGAACGAGGAGGAGGAAGAGAGAGAGGAGAAGGAGGAAGAAGAGGAGGAAGAATAGAATAGAGCAAAGTTGACAAGCAGAAGTATAAGAACGAGGAGGAGGAAGAGAGAGAAGAAGGAGGAAGAAGAGGAGGAAGAATAGAATGAAACAAAGATTGTCAAGCAGAAGTGTAAGAACGAAGAGGAGGAAGAGAGAGGAGGAGGAAGAAGAGGAGGAAGAATAGAATAGAGCAAAGTTGACAAGCAGAAGTATAAGAACGAGGAGGAGGAAGAGAGAGGAGAAGGAGGAAGAAGAGGAGGAAGAATAGAATAGAGCAAAGTTGTCAAGCAGAAGTGTAAGAACGAGGAGGAGGAAGAGAGAGGAGAAGGAGGAAGAAGAGGAGGAAGAATAGAATAGAGCAAAGTTGTCATGCAGAAGTGTAAGAACGAGGAGGAGGAAGAGAGAGGAGAAGGAGGAAGAAGAGGAGGAAGAATAGAATAGAGCAAAGTTGACAAGCAGAAGTATAAGAACGAGGAGGAGGGTAAAAACGAAGAGAAGGAAGAGAAAGAGAAAAGGAGGAGGAGGAAGATAGAGAAGGAGGAGGAGGAGGAGGGGAATAAAAAAAATAATAATAAATAATAATAAAAAATAATAGCTATTTTTCTATGCTAGTTGTTTATAGAGAAAAATAGGTGTTGATTGTGTGACCTGCTTGTTTATTTTACCTCCTCCTCCTCTTCCTCCTCTTCCTCCTCCTCCTCCTCCTCCTCTTAATATGTCTAGTATTTTTTTCCTTGTTCCCCATTTGTTTGTTTATCTATTTATCTTTTATAGTTTTTTTTTTTGTCTGATTATTTCATACGTAAAAAATAAAGTAATAATTTCTAGACAAAAAAACGAAAACAATGAAAAGAAAAACCGAAATAAAACATTAAGATCGAAAATAAACAAAAAATAAACAAAAAAACAACAGACCAAAGAAGAACAGGAAAACAAAACAAGAAATCAAAACGAAAACGAAAAACAAAAAAAGCGAAATAAAAAAAACCCCATGAAATAAAGTAAACAAACAAACAAACAAACAAACTTAGGGCAAGGTGCGGCAAGGAATCGTGAGAGAGGTCGGGGTGAGGGACCTTGTGTGTGTGCGTGTGTGTGTGTGTGTGTGACTCAACAAAGGGGATGAGGGGGGGGGGGATTACTGGAACCGGAACTGAAGAATGGGAGAGACGGAAGGAAGGAAGGAAGGAGGGAGGGAATGGAGGAGGGGAAGAATGAGGGAGGGAGGAAGGGAATGGAAGAGAAGAAGGAAGGAGAGGAGGGTGGGTATGGAGGAGGGGAAGGAGGGAGGGAGGGAAGGGAGGAGGGGAAGAAGGAGGGAGGGTGGGGCGGGAGGAGGAGAGGGAGGAATGGAGGAGGGGAAGAAGGAGGGAGGGGAGGGTGGGTATGGAGGAGGGGAAGAAGGAGGGAGGGGAGGGTGTGTATGGAGGAGGGGAAGAAGGAAGGGAAGGAATGGAAAAAAAGAGGGGAACAAGGGAGGGAAGAAGGAAGAAGATTGGGAAGAGAAGGAATAAAGGAAAGGAGGGAGGGAAGAACAAGGGAAGGAGGGAAGATTGCAGGAAGAAGGAAGAAAGGAAGGGAAGAGGGGAATGGAAGACGGAGTGAAGGAAGGAAGAAGAAAAGAAACAATAAAGGAGGGAAATAAGGAAGAAGGGAGGAAGGGAAGAATGAAGGAAGTAAAAAGAGAAGGGAAGATGGAGGTAGGAAGGAAGAAGGAAGGAAGGGAGGGAGAGAGGGAGGGAAGAAGGAAGATGTGTAGGAGGAAAGGAAGAAGGAAGGAAGGGAGGGAGAGAGGGAGGGAAGAAAGATGTGTAGGAGGAAAGGAAGAAGGAAGGAAGAGATGGAAAGGAAGAAGGAAGTAAGGTAGGAAGAAAAAACAGATAAAAGAGGTAAGATAGAGGAAGGAAGGATGGGAGGAAGGAAAACGGAAAGGAGGGAAGAAGGAGGGAAGGAAGGATGGGAAGAGGAAGGAAGGGAAAATAAGAGAAGGAAAGAAAAAAAAAGAAAACAAGAACTAGATATGACGAAGGAAGGAAAATGGAAAGAGAAGTAAAGAGAAGGATGAGAGAAATAGGAAGGAAGGAAGGATTGGAAGAGGAAGGAAGGTAGGAAACTAAGAAAGGAAAAAAGAAGAAAACAAGAACTAGAAATGACGGAGGAAGGAAAACTGAAAGAGATATAAAGAAGAGGATGAGAGAAATAGGAAGGAAGGAAGGAAGGACGAATCAATAAATGCCTAAAGTAGGAAATAGGAAGAGAGGACGGAGGAGAAAGCAAGGAGCAAAAAGATCTACAAGAACTGAATGAATGGAGGAAGAGAGGGAAGAAGATAGGAAGAGGGGAAATGAGAAGAAAGCAAGGAGCAAAAAGATCTACAAGAAGTGAATGAATGGAGGAAGAGAGGGAATTAGATATGAATTGGGGAAATGAGAAGAAAGCAAGGAGCAAAAAGATCTACAAGAAGTGAATGAATGGAGGAAGAGAGGGAAGAAGATAGGAAGAGGGGAAATGAGAAGAAAGCAAGGAGCAAAAAGATCTGCAAGAAGTGAATGAATGGAGGAAGAGAGGGAAGAAGATAGGAAGAGGGGAAATGAGAAG
>NC_066527.1:5813930-5828930 GCF_024679095.1 Eriocheir sinensis
TATTCCTCTTTTCTTCTTCTTTCTTCAAATTCCTCTTCTTATACTTCTTTCCTTTCTATTCCTCTTTTCTTCTTCTTTCTTCAAATTCCTCTTCTTATACTCTTTCCCCCTTTCTATTCCTCTTTTCTTCTTCTCTTCCTCAAATTCCTCTTCTTTTTACTTTTCCCCTTTTCTATTCCTCTTCTTCTCTTCCTCGAATCCTCTCCCACCTTATGTAGTCTCCAAAGTGCAGGACAAGATCAGGGCGTGGCCAAGCATTGGATACAAAAATGCAAGTAACAACGGTACAAACAGCGCTGCGTGAGGCGTGTTGGGATCCGGCAGGGTTCAGTATTGGGTCCGCTGTGTTGTGTTAATGAGTTGGGCGCAGATTTTCGAAGCATCGCAAGGTCGGCAAAGCAATTAAATGGTCAAAATGTTAATGTACTGAGGACGAATTTGGCAGATTGAATGACTGCTCGGGGAAGTGGCAGATGGAGTTCAATGTCGCGAGGTGTAGACAGGAATGTCCCCTTTTCTTTTTCTTTCATTATTTCTTCAAGGATTCGTAACTTCTCGCTAATTAGTTATTCATTTCTTCTTCATCATCATCATTATTATATATTTTAGGGGCTCTTCACATACCCACAAGTACATTTTTTTTCATTATTTTTCATTAAGAATTCAAAACGCTTTCACTTATTGGTAATTCATCTTTTCCTTATCATCATCATCATCATCATCATCACCCTTTTCTTCTTATCTCTATCTTTATTTCCTTTTTCTCTTCGTCTTTGTTTTATTTTCTTCATTTCCTCTTTTCCATCTTTTTCTTCTCATCTCTCTCTCTCTGTATTTCTTTTTTCTTCTCTTCGTCTCATTATCTTGTATTTTCTTCATTTCCTCTTTTTTTATCGTTTTCTTCTCATCTCTCTATCTACATTTCTTTTTTCTTCTCTTCGTCTCATTATCTCGTATTTTCTTCATTTCCTCTTTTCATATTTTCTTTCCAGCTTCTCTTTTTTATTCTGTATTTTTCTTCTTTTTCTTTTTCTATTCCCTTTCTTCCTGTATGACCTTCAACTTAAAACAACAACACAAATTTCTTCATTGGGAAAAATTTCTTTCCTTAATTGATAAAGAGAATTGTGATAATAGGAGGAGGATAAGGAGGAGGAGGAGGGAGGGAGGAGGAGGAGGAGGGATGGAGAAAGAGGATAAATTTAAGAGACTTGATTGTGTTTTAGGAAGAAATGCGCCTTTATGAGAGAAGAGAGAGAGAAGTATGCCATAGGTGAAAATTAATAAAGATTTATCATCAGTACCTCTCCCTCTCTCTCTCTCTCTCTCTCTCTCTCTCTCTCTCTCTCTCTCTCTCTCTCTCTCTTTAAGGAAATAGAGAAAATGGAAGAGTGTTTGATTCCACGAAATATAATTGAGAGGAGGAGGAGGAGGAGGAGGAGGAAGAGGAGGAGGAGGAGGAGTAGGTGGAAGATGTAAAAGTATATTAAAAGGATGAGAAATATGAGGCGGAGGAAGTGGAGGAGAATGTGGAGGAGGAGGAGGAGGAGGAGGAGGGAAAGGAAGGGAAACCAGAGGAATAGGGGAAATAGCGGTGGTAAAGAGGGAGGAGGGAGGAGGAGGAGGAGAAAGGAGGAGAGGGAGGAAAGGAGGAGGAAGGGCGGAGGAGGAGGAGGAGGAGGAGAATAAAAACAGTGTATTGTCAGGAAGTTGAGTAAATATTTGACTTGTTGAAAATATTTGAAATGTAATACTTTTGTTTATCTATCTCTCCTTCTCTTCAATTCTATTTTCTTCTTCTTTTCTTTGCTTCTCCTCTTCCTTCTTTCCATCCCCTCTTCCTATTCTTCTTTCCTGTTTTAATTTTCTTCCTTTTTTTCATTCTTCCTTGTTTCTGTTCTTCTTTTCTTCATTTTCCTATTTTATTTGTTTCTTTTCTTCCCTTCTTTTCTTCTTTTTTTTATTCGTTACTTTATCTTTTTCCTATCTTGATTTCTCCTTTCTTCTCCTTTTATCTTTCTTAATTATCTACCTTTTCTTAAATCTTTTTCCTTCCTTCTTTTTTCCGTCTTTCTTTCTTTTTCATTCTTCTTTCCTATAATTTACTTCCTTCCTCCTTCTTCTTTCTTTCTTTTCTTTCTTTCTTCCTTCCTTCCTTCCTTTCTAAAACATAATTTCCTTTATTTCAAACTTAGAAAATATAAAGTTGAAATGTTTGGGTCACGTGTGTGTGTGTGTGTGTGTGTGTTATTGTGTCCAGCCAAGAGTGTGGTGTATGTAGGAGCCAAACACACACACACACAATACATGGACACACACACACGAATAATGTGTTTATAATTTATTGGGTCTTAAAATAACTCTCTCTCTCTCTCTCTCTCTCTCTCTCTCTCTCTCTCTCTCTCTCTCTCTCTCTCTCTCTCTCTCTCCTGTCAATACCCGGAATGGACTCTTTTTAGCACACCTGTCTCCCTCCTCCTCCTCCTCCTCCTCCTCCTCCTCCGCTTCCTCCTCCTCCTCCTCCTCCTCCCTCCTTCTTCCTCTTCCCTCCTCGTCCTCCTCCTAAACATTATAATATTTGTGTCATTTCTAAGTTGATTTATTTGTTTACTTGCTTGTGTGTGTGTGTGTGTGTGTGTGTGTGTGTGTGTGTGTGTGTGTGTGTGTGTGTATGTGTGTGTGTGTGTGTGTCCCAATCTATATTCCTCGTGTTAGTCTATAAAGAAAATCTACGAGAGAGAGAGAGAGAGAGAGAGAGACGAAAGTAAAGAGAAGGTAGAAGAGGAGGAGGAAACTAGAGCAAAGGCAAGGACGAGTAGAGAGAGAGAGAATTCTTCCATCGATTAGAGCCAGAGGAGTGTCTCCAGGTGAAACTAATTAAGTCTATTGACAGGAGTAAAAGTGAGAGAGAGTGAGAGAGAGAGAGAGAGAGAGAGAGAGAGAGAGAATAGGATTTAGAACAGAAACAGAAAAAAGATGGGAATGAATGCAAAAAAAAAATAGAGAAAAAGACAGACTAAAAAAGATAACTGTTAAAAACAAAGAAAAAGAAAAAGTATGCAGAAGAAAATAAAATGAAGAGAGAGAGAGAGAACAATTTACACTCAAAAGTTAAATAATTATAATTTTTTCTATATACATTTTTATTTGTTTATTTATTTGTTTATATTTTTCAAAGTATTAAGTATTTTTTTAAGTGCAAATAAAAGTTTATGTAAGAAAGTAAATATTGGCCTTCTCTTTCCAAAAATATTCTCTCTCTCTCTCTCTCTCTCTCTCTCTCTCTCTCTCTCTCTCTCTCTCTCTCTCTCTCTCTCTCTCTCTCTCTCTCTCTCTCTCTCTCTCTCTCTCTCTCTAATTATATTCTTTTTGTTCGTTATATCTGCTTCTATTTTAGTATTTATACATTTATTCCTTTTCATCAAACTCTCTCTCTCTCTCTCTCTCTCTCTCTCTCTCTCTCTCTCACCTGTAATTAGCATGTATAAGGTAATTACACCTTTTACCTGTGAAGATTAAGTTACCTGCCCTAATGCTTCCTGTTGTAGTAGTAGTAGTAGTAGTAGTAGTTGTAGTAGTAGTAATAGTAGTAGTAGTAGTAGTAGTAGTAGTAGAAGTAAAAGTAATAATAGTTGTGGTAGTAGTAGTCGTAGTAGTAGTAGTAAATAAGAACATAAGGATAGTTTGGATAGGATAGGATGGTTTGATAAGTTCATGGATAGTGAGGTAAGGTGGGGTTAGGTCTACAGAAGCTGCCCTGTACATGCCAGCCGGCCTCTTGCAGACTTCTAAAGTTCTTAAAGTCTTAAACTAACCCTACCTAACCTCACTATCCATGAACTTATATAACTTCTTGACTGGCAGGCTTGTTACACTCATCCACTACTCTGTTAGTAAACCAATTATTTTTTCCTGTTTTTGTTGACTCTGAGGCTGGTATTGTAAGACATTCTCGCTTCTCATATCAGCTATTTTTAAAGGTCAAAGAGGGGGTCAGTCGGGTTCTAAGGAGTGTTTCTTCAGATTCATGGTACAGACAGAGGCTCACACTACCTGGGGTTATAAAAGCTACCCTGGAAGTACCTACAACTCCTACGAAAGCCTTGTCAAATATGTGTTCTTGGGGGGTCAGTCGGGTTCTAATGAGTGTTTCTTCAGATTCATGGTACAGAAGAAGACTCACACTACCACCAGGGTCATAAAACTACCCCTGGAAATGCCCACAACTCCTACGAAAGCCTTGTCAAATATGTGTTCTTGGGGGGTCAGTCGGGTTCTAAGGAGTGTTTCTTCAGGTTCACGTTCACAGAAGAAGACTACACTACCACCAGGGTTATAAAACTACCCTGAAATGCCCACAACTCCACAGAAAGCCTTGTCAAATATGTTTTCTTGGGGGGTCAGTCGGGTTCTAATGAGAGTTTCTTCAGGTTCATGGTACAGAAGAAGACTCACACTACCACCAGGGTTATAAAACTACCCCTGGAAATGCCCACAACTCCTACGAAAGCCTTGTCAAATATGTGTTCTTGGGGGGTCAGTCGGGTTCTAATGAGAGTTTCTTCAGGTTCACGGTACAGAAGAAGACTCACACTACCACCAGGGTCATAAAACTACCCCTGGAAATGCCTACAACTCCTACGAAAGCCTTGTCAAATATGTGTTCTTGGGGGGTCAGTCGGGTTCTAATAGGAGTTTCTTCAGGTTCACGGTACAGAAGAGACTCACACCACAGGGTCATAAAACTACCCTGAAATGCCCACAACTCCTACGAAAGCCTTTGTCAAATATGTGTTCTTGGGGGAGGTCAGTCGGTTCTAATAGAGTTTCTTCAGGACGGTACAGGATCAGGTTCTAATGAAATTTCTTCAGGTTCACGGTGAAGAAGACTCACTACACCACTACCAAGGGTCATAAAACTACCCCTGGAAATGCCTACAACTCCTACGAAAGCCTTGTCAAATATGTGTTCTTGGGTGGCGATGTCTTGTAATATGAATTTACTTAACTTAAACCCATTTATATGTGTCCTGATCATATTACATCTCAATCTCCCTCTTTATCTCACAGTATCTTTTCCATCTCCTATCCAACCCTTCTCTCCCTCTTCACGTCTTTACTCCATCTCCTCTTCAACCCATCTCTCCCTCCCTACTTCTTCATTCCATCTTTTTTCCAACTTTTCTCTCCCTCTCCACTGCTTTTATATGTGTCCTGAACATATGACATCTCAATCTCCCTCTTTATCTCATCGTATCTTTTCCATCTCCTCTCCAACCCTTCTCTCCCTCCCTACCTCTTCATTTCATCTTTTTTCCAACTTTTCTCTCCCTTTCCACTGCTCTCTTACCACCAAAACCTTATTAATGTCACCCTTTTCCAAGTCCTTCATCCACTTATAAACTTCGATTAAGTCTCCTCGCACCCTTCGCCTTTTCAGAGAATGCAGACTTCAATGTTTAAGTCTTTCTTCATATGGCAAGTTTCTCAACCCGTGAATCATTTTTGTCTTCCTCCTCTGTACAGATTCCAACATCTTGATATCCATTCTGTAGTAAGGTGACCAGATCTGAACCACATAATCGAGATGAGGTGATAGTAGTAGCAATAGTGGTAGTAGTAGTAGTAGTAGTAGTAATAGTAGTAGTAGTAGTTGTAGAAATAGTCGTAGTAGTAGTAGTGGTGGTGGTAGTAGTCGTTTGTAAGGTAACCCAGCAACAATTTTACCTTCCCTCATTACCTTTTTTCCTTACCTGAGACATCGTAAAAAAACTAAAAAAAAAAAAAAAGAAAAGAAAAAGTCCTATGCACCTTTGCCCTGTTTACCTCCTCCTCCCCCCCTCCTCCTCCTCCTCCTCTTCCTCTTGCGACCACAGCGCCACAAAACCAGACCACAGAACGAAAAAGACAAACCACAGAACGAAGCCCATTCTCGAGGTGTCAAAACCCGACTTGGAGACTTCGGCGCCGCGACAACTTCGGCTCAAACGACCGCCAAGACGCCCATTTCGGTTCCAGGGGCTGCCGAGGGTGCGGTATCGGCTCTCGGCTCGTTTCGGTTTCCATCAGCTCTGTTTTCCTTGTTCTCGAGTCCCGATTTCGAGGTTTTATTGCGTTTTGGACCAGGTTTGCCATGGCGGCGAAGGCTCCTCACCCCGTTTTTGGTGTCCCGCTGCGAGGCTGAAGAGGAAAGATGCAGACGTTTTACTGAATTAGGCCGTGTACGTGTGTGTGTGTGTGTGTGTGTGTGTGTGTGTGTGTGTGTGTGTGGTCATCGTTTGAACAGAAGTAAAAAAAATAGTATCGTTAAAATCTTTCTTTCTCTCATTTTCTTTTGCTTTCTTTTCTCTTTCTTTTCCTTTTCTCCTGTTCTCTTCCTTTCCTTTAATTTTTTCTTTCCTTCTCTTTTCTTTAATTACCTTTCTTTCCTTCTACATATTATTTTATTTTTATTTGATTTCTCTTGTTGGTTTTCCTTTCTCTTTTTTTTCTTTTTCATGTCCTTTCGTTTCCTTTATTTACATTCTCTCATAATATTTTCCCTCCTCTCTTCTTTCTTTTCCCTTTTTCTTTCCTCTTTTTTCATTCTTTTCCTTCACTTTTTTTCTTTTTTTGTTTTGTTTTATTTTTCATGTCCTCTTCTTTCCTTTACTTACATTCTCCCATTTTCTTTTTTCTCCTCTTCTTTCTTTTCCTTTCCTCTTTTTCCATTCTTCTTTTCCTTCACTTTTTTCTTTTTTTGTTATGTTTTATTTATCATGTTCTTTTCTTTTCCTCTATTTACATTTTCCCATTTTCTTTTCCTCCCTCTCTTCTTTCTTTCCCTTTCCTCTTTTCATTTCCTCTTTTTCCATTCTCCTTTTCCTACTCTTTTTTTCTTTTTTTCTTTTGTTTTATTTATCATGTCCTCTCATTTCCTTCATTTACATTTTCCCATTTTCTTTTCCCTCCTCTCTTCTTTCTCTTCCTTTCCTTTCCGCCTCTTTTTTTTGTATTTTGTTTTCTTTAGTTCTTCTTTTTCTTTTTCTTTTTCTTCTTCTTCTTCTTCTTCTTCTTCTTCTTCTTCTTCTTCTTCTTACTGGTTTGATTTAAACTCCCTCTTTTTCTTATATATCAATGTTCCTTTTCTTCCTTCTTCCTTTCCTTTCTTTTTCTTTCCTCATTCATTTTCTCCACACACACACACACACACACACACACACACACAATCACAATACACATAAGAGATTGGAGGTAAGGCGCTCTATTGAAAAGGAGGAGTAGGAAGAAGAAGAAGAAGAAGAAGAAGGAGGAGGAGGAGGAAGGCATCAAGTCTCTTTACATCAATAGAAGGAGAGGAAGAGGAGGAAAGGCAGGGAGGAATAGAGGAAAGCATAGAAGGGGTTGGAGGAGAGAAGGGAGAGAGGGAGAGAGGAGGGAGAGGAGGGAGAGGAGGAAGGGAAGAGGAGAAGGAGAGCCCTATCATTCTCTTTCTTTAGCTCCTCATCCTCTCCTCTCCTTAACCCACCTGTCCTGTGAAGAGCACTTGAGAGAGAGAGAGAGAGAGAGAGAGAGAGAGAGAGAGAGAGTCATCAAGTAAGCTCCCAAAGTAGTAAATATAAGTAGTAGTAGTAGTAGTAATAATAGGAGTAATATTAGTAGCTGTGTAGTAGTAGTAGTAGTAGTAATAGTAGTAGTAGTGATAGTAATAGTAGTAAACAATTATCAATTTTGTCTTTATAAGGAAAGATTTGCTGGTCTTTAACCTAAACCAAATGCGACCAAACTTTTCCGAGCCATCTAACCGAGCGAGAGAGAAAACAGACATCACCAGTTATTTCTTCCGAACCGATTCACATATCAATAGAACAACCTTGCCGCAGACACAGTTAAAATGTAAACAATGAACCGATATATTGGCCGTCCTTCATTGAGTCAGGCAAAATCAGACACAGTTAAAACGTAAGCAATGAACCGATATATTGACCGTCACTTCACTGAGTCAGGCAAAATCAGACATAGTTAAAACGTAAACAATGAACCGATATATTGACCGTCCCTTCATTGAGTCAGGCAAAATCAGACACAGTTAAAACGTAACAGGTGAACCGATATATTGACCGTCCTTTACTGGGTCAGGCAAAATCAGACACAGTTAATACGTAAACAGTGAACCGATATATTGACCGTCCCTTCACTGGGTCAGGCAAAATCACAGTTAATACGTAAACAATGAACCGATATATTGACCGTCCCTTCACTGAGTCAGGCAAATCCAGACACAGTTAAAACGTAAACAATGAACCGATATATTGACCGTCACTTCACTGAGTCAGGCAAAGTCAGACACAGTTAAAACGTAAACAATGAACTGATATATTGACCGTCACTTCACTGAGTCAGGCAAAATCAGACACAGTTAAAACGTAAACAGTGAACCGATATATTGACCGTCCCTTCACTGAGTCAGGCAAAATCAGAGCATTACAGTTAATACGTAAACAATGAACCGATATATTGACCGTCACTTCATTGAGTCAAGGCAAAATCACAGTTAATACGTAAACAATGAACCGATATATTGACCGCCCCTTCATTGAGTCAGGGAAAATCACAGTGTACGTAAACAATGAACCGATATATTGACCGCCCTTCATTGAGTCAGGCAAAATCAGACACAGTTAAACGTAAACAATGAACCTGTATATTGACTGTCCCTTCATTGAGTCAGGCAAATCGGAGCACAGTTAATATGTAAACAATGAACTGATATATTGACTGTCCTTCATTGAGTCAGGCAAATCAGACACACATGATTAATACGTAAACAATGAATTCGATATATTGACCGTCCCTTCACTGAGTCAGGCAAAATCAGACACAGTTAAAACGTAAAACAATGGAACCGATATATTGACCGTCCTTCACTGAGTCAGGCAAAATCAGACACAGTTAATACGTAAACAATGAACTGATATATTGACCGTCCTTTCATTGAGTCAGGCAAAGTCAGCACAGTTAAAACAAACAATGAACTGATATATTGACCAATACTACCAGCCAGAAAATTACAGTTAATACGTAAACAATGAACCGATATATTGACCGTCCCTTCATTGAGTCAGGCAAGTTACAGCACATGTAAACAATGAACCGATATATTGACTGCAACCTTCATACATAAAACGTGAACCAAACCATGACCGTCCATGACGTTCAATTCTTCAAGAATGCGATGAATGACGAACAAATCACATCGCTAAACAGGTAGTCTTATTATGAGCCCACAGTCTGTACGTTGCCTGCTCTTCCTGCTTCCACGTTTCCCTCTCCCTAAGAAAAACGAATAAGGAAGAAAAGAAAGAAAAAAACACGAGGACAAGAAAAGTGAATTTCCGCTCCAGCTCAGATTTCTCTCTCTCTCTCTCTCTCTCTCGTCTGTGTGTGTGTGTGTGTGTGTGTGTGTGTGTGTATGCAAATGACCGTGTGTATGGAGTGTAATGAATGGATCTCTCTCTCTCTCTCTCTCTGTCTGTGGGTGTAGGACAATGACCGTGGAGTGGGCCGAATGGGATCTCTCTCTCTCTCTCTGTTAAGTCTCCTTCCTTCCACTCAACCATTGCCTCTTCCTCCTCCTCCTCCTCCTCCTCCTCCTCTTCTCTCCTCCTCCCTCCACCACACCCCCCTACCTAGTCACTCTCCCACGCTCTGCACACACACACACACACACAGACTATTCACTCACACACACACACAGACGCATTCACCACATTCTCACACCTGTAAATAATTATACTCTCTCTCTCTCTCTCTCTCTCTCTCTCTCTCTCTCTTCCTCAAATAATTGTACTCTCTCTCTCTCTTTAATGTTGTTTTATTTTGTTTTTTGATTTTCCTTTATTTTCTTTTGTTTTGTTTTCCTTCCTTCCTCCTGCTCTTACTATCTTCTTCGTCCTCCTCCTCCTCCTTTCTTTTTTTAGGTTTCTTTCATTCACTAAGTCTGTCATTCTGCTTTGTCCCACCTCTCTCTCTATCTCTCTCTCTCTCTCTCTCTCTCTCCTTTTTCACTGTGGTGTTCTTAAACCAATTAGTGGTAAGAAGGGATTTGGGAGGGATCTTAAAGAAGAAAAAAGAAATATAAAAATATATTACTTAGAAAAAATGATACAAGA
Source organism: Eriocheir sinensis (assembly GCF_024679095.1). Classification (NCBI taxonomy): domain Eukaryota; kingdom Metazoa; phylum Arthropoda; class Malacostraca; order Decapoda; family Varunidae; genus Eriocheir; species Eriocheir sinensis. The sequence continues at coordinate 5,824,082 of NC_066527.1, forward strand.
AGAAAGAGAGAAAAAAAAGGAAGGAGAAACGGAAAGAAGAAAATATATAACGTTAACAAAAATGATATGACATGAAGAAGAAAAGAGAAGAAAAAGAAAGAAGAGAATGAAGAAAAAATAGATTACGTAGAAAAATGATAAAACAGAAGGAGAGAAAGAAGAAAGAAGAAAAAGATTGATATAATAGAAGTAAAGGAAGGAAGGAAAGAAACTATAAAAAATGAGAGAGAGAGAGAGAGAGAGAGAGACGAGAGAGAGAAGTTTACCATTTGCTTTTCATAAGTGCAGAAAAATAAAGGAAAATAAGAGAAAAAAATATTGATGAAGTAAAAATAATAAGAAAAAGAAAAATAATAGTAATAATAATAACATTGTTTTCTTTTTTGTCTTTTTTCTTTTTTTTGTTTGTTTTCCTAAAGTGGATCAGAGGTAAAGTTTTCTCTTATTTCCTACTCTCTCTCTCTCTCTCTCTCTCTCTGTTGGCTTCCTCTCTCTCTCTCTCTCTCTCTCTCTCTCTCTCTACATGAAAAAAAATTACGTTAGACAGGAGGAAATGAAAGGAGAGTAGGGAGGGAGAGGGAAGAGCTTTTGAGAGAGTAGAAGAGAAGGAGGAATAAGGAGAAAGAAAGGAAAAAGGAAGAAGGTAAAAAATAGGAAAAGGAAGAGGAGGAATAGGAGAGAAAGGAGATAAAGATGAAAACAAAACAAAAAGGAAGAGAGAGAAAAGGGAAGAAAAGAAGAAAGAAAATGGAAAAGGATAGGAAGGATAACATGAGAAATGTTATGTAAGAGAGAGAGAGAGAGAGAGAGAGATGAAAGAAAAATCCCAGACATGGTGAGATTCTCCTTCCTCCTCCTCCTCCTCTCCTCCTCCTCCTCCTCTTCATGCGTGAATGTAAACAGGAAACTACCTCATCCTGTTTTCTTCGAGGGCCTCTTTATTTATTTTTATTCATGTTTTCTTTTTCAAATTAGGGAAAAGGAAGGAAGAAGAGACAAGGGAATGAAGGAAAGAAGGATGTGGGGAAAAGAAGAGGAAGAATTATGGGTATGGAAGGAAGAAGAAGGAGAGAGAGAGAAGATACAGGAAGAGGAAGGGGGAATGGGAAGGAGGAATTAGAAATATAGATGAAATGGAGAAAGATGAGAAGAAGGAAGGATTGGAGGAAGAAAGGAGAATGAAGGGAGGAAAGTAAAGTAAGATAGGATGAAGAAGGGAGGGAAGAGGAAAGATAGGAAGGAAGGGGAAGAAAGTAAGAATGTATGAAAGGAAGAAAGGTGAGAAGGAAGGAAGGATGGAGGGAAGGAAGAAGGGAAGAATGAAGGAGAAATGGAGGAAAGGACGTAAAAAAAAAATGAAGGAAGGAAAGAAGAAGGAAGATATGGTAGAAAAAGGATAGGATGAAGATAAGAGAGAGAGGGAAGAACGTAAGGATGGAAGGAGGAAGAGAGGGATGGAAGGAAAGACGAAAGGAAAAAGGGAAGGAGAGAGGAAAGGAAGAAAGGAAGAATGAAAGGAAGGAAGGAATAAAGGAAGAATGAAAGGAAGGAAAGAAGGAAGGAAGGAAGAAACGAAGAATGAAAGGAAGGAAGGAATGAAGGAAAAAAACGAAAAATGAAAGGAAGGAAGGAAGGAAGAATGAAAAAGGAAGAAAAGGAGAGAGGAAGGATGAAGATGGGAGGAACCGAAAAAGAGAATAAAGGAGAGAGAGAGAGATTTATCTTCGCATTTCCATACCATTAAGTAAATCCATTTGGAAATCTGGAGAAATGACATCATGGAGACTTCCTTCCCTTACCTTCCTTTACTTACCCTTCCCTTCCTTTTCCTATTCCTCCTTCTCTTCCTTCCTTCTTCCTCTTCCTTTTATTCTCTTGTTCCTTTTATCTCCTTTTATCCTTCCTTCCTTCATTTCTCTCTTTCCCTCGTTCCTTCCCTTCTTACCCTTCCTTCTTCCCTTCCTTCCTTCTCCTTTCTCCTCTTCATTCTTCCTTCCTTCCTTCCTTCCCTTCCTTCCTTTCTCTTCCTTTATTCTCTTGTTCCTTTTATCTCTTTTCATCCTTCCTTCCTTCATTTCTCTCTTTCCCCGTTCCTTCCCTTCCTTCCTCTTCCTTCCTTCTTCCCTTCCTTCCTTTTCTATCTCCCTTCTCTTCCCTTCCTTCTTCTTCCTTTATTCTCTTGTTCCCTTTTATCTCCTTTTTCATCCTTCCTTCCTTCATTTCTCTCTTTCCCTCCGTTCCCTTCCCTTCCCTTCCTTCTCTTCCCTTCCCTTTCCTTCTTTTCTTCTCTTCCCTTTCTTTTTCTTTCCTTTAGTTTATTCCCTCCCCTTCTCTTCCCTTCCTTTTCCCTTCTTCTCTTCTTCCCTTTTTTCTCCTTTTCATTCTCCCTTCCTTCCTTCCTTCCTTTCCCTTCCTTTCCCTTCCTTCTCTTCCCTTTCCTTTGTTTTCTTCTTCCTTTTTATCTCCTTTTCATCCTTCCTTCCTGCATTTCTCTATTCCTTCCTTCCTTCCTTTCTTCTGTTCTTCTTTCTTCCTTCCTTTCTCTTTTTCCTCTTTTATCTTCTTTTCATCCTTCATTCCTCTCTTCCCTTCCTTTCATTTTCCTTCCTTTCCTTCTTCCTCTCTTCTGCTAAATTTTTTTTTATTTCTTTCATATTTTTCTCTCCTTTTCCTTTCCTTTCCCATCCTTTTCTTATTTCTCCTTCTTCTCTTTCTTCCTTTCCTTCTATCTTTTGTCTTCATTCTCTTTCTTCATTAGTCTTCAATTCTTTCTTTCTTCTCACTGTTCCTTTCTTCTTTTCCCTCTTTCTTTGTTTTCCTCTCTTTTCTTGTTTTTCCTGATTTGTTTTTTTCTTTTATTTTTTCACACTTTTTCTTTCTTCATTGTCTCTTTTCTCCTGTTATTTGTTTTTCTTCCACTGTTTTCTTCCTCTTTCCTCTTCAGCTTTTCTTCTCTCTTCTTCTTTCTTCCGTTCTTCTCCTTCCTTTTCTCTCTCTTACTTTCTGCTTCTCTCTCTCTCTCTCTCTCTCTCTCTCTCTCTCTCTCTCTCTCTCTCTCCTATTTGTATTAAGGTAAGGTAGAAGCAAGGGAGAGGGGGAGGGAAGGGAGGGGAGGGGAGGGGTCGAGGGTCACCTGATAGAATGTTAATTAATTTCTCAGGTAAGTTTTCAGGTGATTTTTTTTTTATTATTTTTTTACTTTTTTTCTTTCATTACTTTTTTTTTTACTTTCTTATTATTTTTAGTTTCTTTTCCTCCGTCTTTTTTTTTTCTTCTTTCTCGTTTCTTCTTTATCATATATTTTTGTCTTTTTCTTCTTTTTCTTCATCTAGTTCTTGTTTTACTTCTTGTTCTTGTTCTTGTACTTGTTTTCTTCTTTTTCTTCTTATTTGCATTATCATCGTTTTCTTCTTCACTTTCTTCTTCTTTTCTTTCTTATCTTCTTTTTTTCTTCTTCATCTTCATTATCCTCCTCATTATCATCGTCATCATTTTCTTCTGTTTCTTCTTCATCTTCTTTTTCTTCTTCTGCTTCCTCTTCGTTATCCTCCTTCCCATTATCATCATCGTTTTTTTATATTCTTTCTTCTTCTTCTCTTCTTCATCTTCTTTTTCTTCTTCTTCCTCTTCATTATCCTCTTCCTCATTACCATCATCATCATTTTCTCCTTCTCTTCCTCTTCCAATTCTCTCTTCCTTTCTTCCTTCCCCCTTACACACACACACACATACAAGAGAGAGAGAGAGAGAGAGATTACTACCTCTACAACTATGTGCTACTTCTAACCATCATCATCATCATCATCATCATCATCATCTGCAACGTCCATTTCTTCAGCCAACAGCCAATCAGATTCACGTATTTTTCCCGCCATTTCTGCGTCGACCAATCACGTGCCTCGCCTCCCTTCCGCCTATTCAGCCAGCCAATCAGCGTCCGCCTTTCCTTCCTTCTCACGGCGAACAAAGAAGAAAGAAGAAAGTGAAGTGACCTTATTTTTCTCTCTCTCTCTCTCTCTCTCTCTCTCTCTCTCTCTCTCTCTCTCTCTCTCTCTCTCTCTCTCTCTTCCTCTCTTGTCTCTTCTTCCTCCTTCGGTTCTTCCTCCTTTTTTCTTCTTTTCTTCCTTTTGCTTCTCTTTCATCCTCTTTTTCACTTTTCTTTCTTTCATTATTGTTTTTTTATTTCTTGTTTTCATTTCTTTGTTTTCTTTCTCTTCCTCTTTTTCTCGTTTTGTTTTTATTTCTCTCTTTCTCCTTTTTTCTTCTTTTCTTCTTTTCTTTCTTTCATTATTATTTTTTCGTCTTCATTTCTTTGTTTTCTTTCTTTTCCTCTTTCTTTCTCTCGCTTCCCTTTTATTTGTCTTCCTTTTTTCTTCTCTTCTCTTTTTTTCTTCTTTTCTTGCTTCGTTTACTGTCTCCTTTTCTTTATCTGTCTCATTCTCTTCCTCTTTTTCTCTTTCTTCTTTTTTTATCTCCCTCTTTTTCTCTTTCTTCTTTTTTATTTTCCTCTTTTTCTCTTCTTCTTCATTTATCTTCCTCTTTTTCTCTCTTCTTCTTTTTATCTTTCTATTTTCTCTCTTCTTTCTTCTTTTTTATCTTCCTCTTTTTCCCTTCCCTATTCTTCATTCGTTTCTTTCTTCCATCAGTTTTTTTTTATAATTTCTCCATTTCTTAATTTGTCTCTTTTTCTTCCTCTTTTTTTTCTTTCTCTCTTCCTCTTTTTGTATCTTCCATTTCCTCTTCTCTTCCCATCATTTTTCTTCTTTTGTCTTCCATCTTTATTTTTCTGTCTTCATCTCTTTGTCTCTTCCTATTTTATCTTCTCTTTTCCATTTTTTTCTCGATTATT
>NC_066527.1:5838930-5856430 GCF_024679095.1 Eriocheir sinensis
GGAAGAGAAGGAGGAGGAGGAGGAGGAGGTGGAGAGGTGGAGGAAACGTTAAGAGTTGGAAGAGCATAAAGATAGGAACAGAAAAAGTGGATGAAAGTAGGAAGAGAAGAAGAAGAAGAAGGAGGAAGGAAGAATAAAAAAGGAAGGAAAAAAATATATAATGGAAAGTAAAGAAAAAAAGGTAGAATAAGCAAAAGAAAGGGAAAATAATGAGAAAGAAGGGAAACAAATGAAGACGAAGGAAGGAAACCGAAAAAAATTATATAGCGAGAAGGGAAGGAAGGGGAACAGGAGGAAAGGTGAGAGAGGGAAGGGAGGAATGGGAGAGGGGAAAAAGAGGAATATGGGAGGAAGGGAAGAAAAGGAAAGAACGAAACAGAAGGGAAAAAAAGAATAGAGGAAGAAGAAATGAGAGGAAGAGAAGGAGATGGTTGGAATGGGAATAGGAATGGGGAAAAGGGGAATGGGTAAAGTAATGGGGAGAGGGTCGTTGAGGCTTTAATAGTGATGGTGATGATGATGGGTGGTGATGGTGGTGGTGATGGTGATGATGGGTAATGGTGGTGGTAATGGTGGTGATAATGGAGTGGTGATGGGTGATGATGGTGATGGTGATGGTGGTGAATGGCTGAAGTTTTAGTGAAGGGAGAAATAGTGGAGTGTGATGGTGGTGGTGAGTGTAGAGGGTTGGTGATGATAAGGATGGGGTGTTGGTGGTGAGGATTTGGTGATGGTGGTGGTGATGGTGATGGTGATGATGATGATGGGGTTTTGGTGGTGAGGATTTGATGATGGCGGTGGTGATGGTGATGGCGATGATGATGATGGGGTTGTGGTGGTGAGGATTTGATGATGGTGGTGGTGATGGTGATGGTGATGATGATGATGGGGTTTTGGTGGTGAGGATTTGGTGATGGTGGTGGTGATGGTGATGATGATGATGGGGTTTTGGTGGTGAGGATTTGGTGATGGTGGTGGTGATGGTGATGGCGATGATGGTGATGGGGTTTTGGTGGTGAGAGGATTTGATGGTGGTGATGGTGATGATGATGATGGGGTTTTGGTGGTGAGGATTTGGTGATGGTGGTGGTGATGGTGATGGTGATGATAATGATGGGGTTTTGGTGGTGTGGATTTACTGATGTTGGTGGTGATGGTGATGGTGATGATGATGATGGGGTTTTGGTGGTGAGGATTTGATGATGGTGGTGGTGATGGTGATGGCGATGATGGTGATGGGGTTTTGGTGGTGAGGATTTGATGATGGTGGTGGTGATGGTGATGATGATGATGGGGTTTTGGTGGTGAGGATTTGGTGATGGTGGTGGTGATGGTGATGATGATGATGGGGTTTTGGTGGTGAGGATTTGGTGATGGTGGTGGTGATGGTGATGATGATAATGATGATGATGGATTTTGATGGTGATGGGTTTTGTGGTGGATGATAATGATGATGATGATGACAATAGTTTAAGAGATCATGGTGATGGTGATGAATGAATGCAAAGGTCAATAGTGGTGATGTTAACAATGGATTAGTGGCGATGGTGGCGGTGCAGGGAATCAAACTATATATGGAAACGCGGAACAGAAGGCCTATTGGGTCATTATGAGGTTGCCCTTTCTGGTGATTTAATTTTTTGTGTTGCCTATAGCGCTGGAAGGCTCTCTTAACGGGTCTCTTGGATGGCCCCAGTCTGGTAGTGGCGCAGGCGAATTTTATTTATAGTGGCTGCCGTGATGTGTGACTCCTGCCTGACCCCCGGTGCTCCTCTTGACTTAACCCGTCCGCTGCGATTGGCATGGATTCGGCTTTCACTGGTAGCCTGGTAACATATAGTCCCAGGTCCTTCTCTGCCTCTGTGGTGGATAGTGGAGTGTTTCCCATGTGGTATTGGTGTGCTGGATATCCCTTCACTGGTAGCCTGGTAACATATAGTCCCAGGTCCTTCTCTGCCTCTGTGGTGGATAGTGGAGTGTTTCCCATGTGGTATTGGTGTGCTGGATATCCCTTCACTGGTAGCCTGGTAACATATAGTCCCAGGTCCTTCTCTGCCTCTGTGGTGGATAGTGGAGTGTTTCCCATGTGGTATTGGTGTGCTGGATATCCCTTCACTGGTAGCCTGGTAACATACACTCCCAGGTCTTTCTCTGCCTCTGTGGTGGATAGTGGAGTGTTTCCCATGTGGTATTGGTGTGCTGGATATTCCTTCACTGGTAGCCTGGTAACATATAGTCCCAGGTCCTTCTCTGCCTCTGTGGTGGATAGTGGAGTGTTTCCCATGTGGTATTGGTGTGCTGGATATCCCTTCACTGGTAGCCTGGTAACATACACTCCCAGGTTTTTCTCTGCCTCTGTGGTGGATAGTGGAGTGTTTCCCATGTGGTATTGGTGTGCTGGATATCCCCTCCCATGGTGCAGGACTTTACATTTTTCCTCATTGAGTTGTAGCAGCCACTTTTTGTTCCATTCCTGTAGCTTGGTGATGTCTTCTTGTAGGAAATCCGCGGTGAAGGGATTAAGTCGCTGAAGTTAGTGTTGGATGAAGACCTGGGCAGCATGAGGGTAATCACTCCTGACGCAACGCAATAACGGTCGATTCGATTTTTAAGTTGATGGTATTCACAATTCCCTCAGAAGGAAGGTTGTTCCAATGGCGGATGACTCGCTTTGAGAAGGACCTCCTGCCAGTGTCCGTCCTGCATCACCTCGCTTGAATGGGTGGCGGTGGCGGGGTAACGGAGGTGGTAATGATGGGTTTGGTAATTTGGATGGAAATGGGTGGGGGGATAATGGGGTGGTGATGGGGGCAGTAATGGAGTGGTTCCCTTTGCCACAATAGGCGTACAGGTGAAGGTAGTTTATGGCAACCCTTAATTAGTGCATCGGCGGCGGCCAGGTGCAACGCGAACACACCTGAAGGGGGGAGGGACAGGTAAGGGGGGCAGGGCAGGGGGGAAGGGGGGGAGAGATTAAGGATATTTGAAAGGGTAAAGAGAGATACTGGATTGGATGAGAGGGGAAATGGGGAGGAGAGAGAAGAAAGGGGAAGGGTAATGAAGGGAAAATAAAGGGGGGAAGAGGAGGAGGAGGGGGAAAGAGGGAAGGGGAGGAGGAGAGGGAGGGAGAGAAGGGTGTAAGGATATTTGAAAGGGTAAAGAGAGGGATAGGACGGGAGGGGAAAGGAGGAAGGAAAGGGAAGGGAAAAAGGGGGAGGAAGGGAAGGAGAGGAAAGAGGTAGGAGAGAGACAGATGGGTAGAGGATATTTGAAAGAGTTGATGAATAGGATAGGAGGGAAAGGGAAGAGGGGAGGGGAAAAGAAGGGAAAGGGAAGGGGAGGAGAAATATTGAGGAAGAGGAGGAAGATAGAGTAATTAGATGTTTGAAAAGGAAGGGAAGGAAAGGAGGGAAGGAGGAGGAGGGACTAAGAGAGGAAAGGAAAGGGGGAAGGAGAAATAAAGAGAAAGGAGAGAGAGAGTAAAGGAAGGGAGAGGAAGGAAAGGTTAGAGGAAAAGAAGAGGGGAAGAGGAAGGGAAGGATTGAGGAAGATGAGAAAGTGTGAAAGAGGAGGAGGAAGGAAGAAGGAAGAAAGAGGATAGGGGAAGGAAAAGAGGAGAGCGAAGAAGGGGAGAAGGAAGGGAGAGAGGAAAGGGGGAATAAGGAGGAAGAGGAAAACGGAAGCTGAGGAGGAGAGAAATAGGAGGGGAGGGGAGAGGAGGAGAGAGATAGGAGGGGAAGGAAAGAAGGAAGAGGAGGAGAAAGAAAGAGGAAGAAGAGTAAAAGGGTGAATGTAAGATAAAAGAAGAAGAAGAAGAAGAAGAGAGAGAGAGAGAGAGAGAGAGAGAGAGAGAGAGAGAGAGAGAGAGAGAGAGAGAGAGAGAGAGAGAGAGAGAGAAGGGGAAGGTGTGTGTGTGTGTGTGTGTGTGTGTGTGTGTGTGTGTGTGTGTGTGTGTGTGTGTGTGTGTGTGTGTGTGTGTGTAGTTATAGAGATAGAGAGAGAGAGAGAGAGAGAGAGAGAGAGAGAGAGAGAGAGAGAGAGAGAGATTTAAAATCGATCAAGGGAATGTTTTTGGTCGGGGCTATAACCCCCCCTCCCTCCCCTCCCTTTTTTCCCCGGGGACGAGGGAGGGGGAGCTGGAGGGGAGGGGGGAGGTAAAAGGAGAAAAGTTTGCAATATATGGTAATGTAAGTGTCTGTCTGTCTGTCTGTCTGTCTGTCTGTTTGTTTTGTTTATTCTTTCTTTTTCCTCTGTTTTTCCTTTTTTTATTTTTCCTTTTTTTATTTTTCCTTCTGATTTTTCTTCTGTCTGGAGGAGGAGGGGTTGGAGGAGGAGGAGGAGGAGGAGGAGGAGGGAAGAAGAAGGAATAGAAGAGGGGTATAAGAGGAGAGAGAGAGAGAGAGAGAGAGAGAGAGAGAGAGAGAGAGAGAGAGAGAGAGAGAGAGAGAGAGAGGATTGGGGGATAGTCTGATAGGGAAAGAGAGAAAGTGAAATGGAAAAGAGGAAAGAAAGAAGAAGAGAGAGATAAAAAGAAGGGAAGGAGAAGGGAGATAGAAGGAGTAGAGGAGAAATGGAGGGAGAAGGGAAAACAGGAAACAGGAGAGAGAAGAAAGAAGGAGAAAAAAAAGAAGGGAAAGAAGAGGGGAAATAGAAGGAGTAGAGGAGAAATAGAGGAAGAAGGGAAGAAGGAGAACAGGAGAGAGAGAAGAAAGAATGAGAAAGAGAAAGAAAGGGAAAGAAGAGGGGAAGAAATGGGAGTAGGGGAGACAGGGTGTTAGTTGAGGGGGTAGAGGAGAAAGGGAAAAGGAAAACAGAAAAGAAAGAAGGAGAAAGAAGAAGTGTAAGGAAAGGGATAAAAGGGGGTAGGGGGGATAGGGGGGTTAGTGGAAGGGGTAGGGGAGAAGGAAAACAGGAAAGAGAAGAAAGAAGGAGGAAGAGAAAAAGAAGGAAAGGAGGATGAGAGAAGGGGAAAAGGAAAACAGGAAAGAGAAGAAAGAAGGAGGAAGAGAAAAAGAAGGAAAGGAGGGGAGAAGGGGAAAAGGAAAACAGGAAAGAGAAGAAAGAAGGAGGAAGAGAAAAAGAAGGAAAGGAGGATGAGAGAAGGGGAAAAGGAAAACAGGAAAGAGAAGAAAGAAGGAGGAAGAGAAAAAGAAGGAAAGGAGGATGAGAGAAGGGGAAAAGGAAAACAGGAAAGAAAAGAAAGAAGGAGAAAGAGAAAAAGAAGGAAAGGAAGATGAGAGAAGGGGAAAAGGAAAACAGGAAAGAGAAGAAAGAAGGAGAATGCGAAAAAGAAGGAAAGGAGGGGAAAAGGAAAAAAGGAAAACAGGAAATAGAAGAAAGAAGGAGAAAGAGAAAAAGAAGGAAAGGAGGATGAGAGAAGGGGAAAAGGAAAACAGGAAAGAAAAGAAAGAAGGAGAAAGAGAAAAAGAAGGAAAGGAAGATGAGAGAAGGGGAAAAGGAAAACAGGAAAGAGAAGAAAGAAGGAGAATGCGAAAAAGAGGGAAAGGAGGGGAGAAATGGAAAAGGAAAACAGGAAAAAGAAGAAAGAAGGAGAAAGAGGAAAAAAAGGAGAGGAGGAGGGAAATAAAAAGGGCGGGGGGATAATGTGATTTGACTAATATGTTGATTCTTTTTTTTTCTTCACTCCATTGTTGAAATTGTTGACAAGTGGAAGAAAAAAAATAATTGAATAAAGGAAGGAAAGTTTTTAAGATTTTGGTTGTTACTATTATTGATTTTTTTATTATTATTATTATTATTATTATTATTATTATTATTATTATTATTATTATTATTATTATTGTTGTTGTTGTTGTTGTTTTGCTTCTTATTTTGTTTGTGTGTTACTTCATTCTTTTTTCCTTCCTCTATTCCTCTCTTTCTCTTCTCCTCTTCCTATTTTCTTCCTCACCTTCTCTCCTTCGTTCCTTTCTTCCCTCGTTTTTCCTCCTTTTCTTCTTTTATCATTTCTTTTTTATACATTATTTCCTTCCTTCTTCCTTCCTTCCTTCCTTCCTTACCCTCCTTCCTTCCTTTCTTTCATTCTGCCATACCTTCCTTCCTTCCCTCCTTCCTTCCTTCCTTCCGTACCCTACTTCCTTCCTTCCATTCTTCCTTACCTTCTTTGCCTCTTCCTTCCTTCCTTCCTTCCTTATCCTCCTTCCTTCCTTTCTTACTCTCCTTCCTTTCTTTCATTCGTCCATATCTTCGTTCCTTCCTTCCTTCCTTACCCTCCCTTCCTTCCTTTCATTCTTCCATACCTTCCTTCCTTCCTTCCTCCCATACCCTCCTTCCTTCCATTTTCCTATGCCTTCCTTCCTTCCTTCCTTTCTTTCTTCCTTCCTTCCTTTCTTTCTTCCTTCCTTCCTCCTCTTCCATCTACTTTCTTCTCCCCTTCCTGGGCCAGAAAAAATGAGAGGGGAGAAGGAAAGTGAGAGTGAGAGAGGGGGAGAGGGGAGGAGGAGGGGAAGAAGAGGGGGGGGAGGGGTACAGGCCGCCACGTCACTCATCTCAAAGTGAAGAGGGGAAAGAAAGGGGAAAAAAGGAGCTACGTGCTGGGAAATTAAAAGAGGATAAAAAACGGATTAGGAAAAGGGGAAAAAAAGTGTATGAGATTGTATGAGGAACAGAAGGAAAGGGGAAGAGGAGGAGGAGGAGGAGGAGGAAGAGGAGGAGGAGGAGAAAGAGGAAGAGGAACAGAACACAAAGAAACACAAAGGAAGAACAAACAACAGCAGACCTGCTGGTCCTGACGAGGCTGTTTGTGACAAGCTACACTAACTATCTAATCAAAGGTGGAAGATGAAGGACAGCAAAGGCGAAGGAAGGAGGAGGAGGAAGAGTAACAGAAGAAGGAGGAGGAAGAGGAATAGAAGGAGGAGGAATAAATACATAGGAAAACACTGGAAGAACAGACACCAGAAGACCTGTCGGTCTATGGCGAGGGTGTCTGTTTACTACCGCTACTACTAGTAATCTACGTGTGGTAGGACAGGACAGAATAGATGAAGGCTCCTCCCCACCCACCTCTCCCTCCGGCAACGTGCCGGCAGGAAATAGATAGAAGAGATCACCATGTACCTTTAAGGAAGAAAGGGACATGGAAATTTTACAGTAAAGAGAGAAATAAGAGGAAATTACTACCCTTAACTTACGCTACTGGTAACCTAAGCTGTGGGGGAAACTAATGTCTTCAGGTTGTACTCGTGCTGCAGGCTGCCTGAGACAACGAAAAAGGGTCAGTAACAGTGTATGGAGTTGAGTCATAAAAATAAAAATAAAAATAAATAAATAAATAAAAGCTAGTATTAAATTGGTCTGTTCACGATGGGGTGAGATGTAGTTTCAGGGGTTACCGGTAGAGGCTTGATCCTCGTTTACCTTCGGTACAGGGGTACGCTCCAGTATCCTGTTAACCTTACTGTTCCCACACCTCACTGCCTGAAACATGAAAAAGGGTCAGTAAAATCTTATATCCCTGAAGTACTTATCCAATGAAGACTTGAAGCTATTAATACTCTGTGCGCTAACTACTGACGGTGGGAGTCTATTCCAGTGATCGACGACTCTATTATTGAAAAAACTTCTGCACGCCAATGTGTTACATCGGTTTCCCTTCAACTTCATACCGTTGCTGCGTGTTATTGTGTTGGTGTCTCTCTGAAATAGACTATCTGGGTTAATATTGTAGAATCCATTAAGGATTTTGAACGCTTCAATTAAGTCCCCTCTTATCCTTCGCTTTTTTAGGGAAAACATATCTAAACGCTTTAAACGCTCGTCATATGGCAAGTTTCGGAGCGCTGGAATTTGTTTGGTTGCTCGTCGCTGTATCTTTTCTAGCAAAACTTGATCTTTGATAAAGTTCGGTGACCAGAACTGAACGCCGTATTCTAGGTGTGGTCTTACTAATGCTAAATATAATCTCTTCATAAGTTCGGGTGATTTATAATCAAAGTTTCTTGAGATTAATCCCAACATCATATTGGCTTTTTTACTCGCTGCAGAACATTGATCACTCACTTTAAGAGTGTTACTGATAATGACACCAAGAACAGAAGGAGGAGGGGGAAGAGGCACAGTAAAGGGAGGAAGAAGAAGAAGAAGAGGAGGAGGAGGAACGGAGGAAAAAGAGGGAAGAAAGAAAAAAAAGAAGGATAAGTAGAACAAAACGATAAATAAGAGAAGGAAAGTGAATAAAAAGAGAGAGAAAAAGCGACGAAGAGAAGAAGGAAAAGGTGATGGAAAATAAAAAAAAAGGTAAAAAACGGATTAAAAAAGGAAAAAAAAAGATTACATGAGTGACAAAATTAGGAAGAGGAGGAGGAGGAGGAGGAGGAGGAAGAGGAGGAAACATGGAAAGACAGGCAACAGTAAACATATTGGCTCATCACGAGGTTGCCCGCTCTAGTGATTTAATACGCCCGACACTCACTCAATTCCACATCGGTATAACGTTCAGTTCACTCCTGACGCAGCGAAGTAACGGTCGATGCGATTCTTAAAGGAGGTGATCGTTTCCCCACTAACTACTTCTGCAGGGAGGTTGTTCCAGTGGCGGATGACTCGGTTTGAAAAGAAAGAAAAAATCACCTCACCTCGCTTGAATATGGATAGACCGTTGTTTCTAATTTTGGAGGTGTGTTGTAGCTGGAATAAGGAGGAAGAATGGAAAGCAGACGAAAGCGAAGAGAAGGGGAATGAGGAAGAGAAGGCGGTGGGATAGTTATGAAAAGATGAACAAGTATCACAGAATGGGAAAAAAGAAAAAACGTAAAACAACTATTATAGCAAGTTGATTGAAAATTTGAACACACTCTCTCAATTTGAAGAAGAAAAAAAACGTAAGAAACAATTATAGCAAGATGATTGAAAATTTGAACTCTCTCTTTTTCAATTTGAAGAAAAAAACGTAAAAAACAATTATAACAAGATGATTAAAAATTTGAACACTCTCAATTTGAATCTCTCTCTCTCTCTCTCTCTCTCTCATATGCGGAGGAGGAAGAGTAACAGAAAGAGGAGGAGGAAGAGGAACAGAAGGAAGAGGAGGAAGAGGAACAGAAGGAGGAGGAGGAAGAGAAACAGAAGGAGTAGGAGGAAGAGGAACAGAAGGAGGAGGAAGAGGAAGAAGAAAAAGAGGAGGAGGAGGTTAATTAGAAGGTGTTCAGCGTCGGACAACAACGATGATCTCTTCCTTGCGCAACAAACATTAGGGAGAAGCTCTCAACCCTCAACTTGTTCTCTCTTGAAAAACGTCGCCTCCGAGGAAAACTGATCGAATGTTAGAAAATACTCGGCGGTTTTACGAATGTGGACAAATCCAAATTGTTTATGATCAATGACACGTTCCGAACGAGAAATGATGACACAAAACTTTGATGTAAATAAGAAAATTCAAACCACCAAAATTTTCTTCACCAACGTTGTAATGCGAGTATGGAATAAACTCCCGCCTTCTGTGGTCCAGTGTAACACGATTGACTCATTTAACCAGGTAGCTGCGGGGGTCATATTTCTTAGGTTAGGTTAGGTTAGGTTAAAGGCCCCTCTAAGCAAAATAATGAGAAAGAATCATCACTCACGCAAACCATTTTATAATATATATCAACGCATATGTGATCAGTTTATGCATCATCTATTTTGGGAGGTTTATATCATGGCAGAAATTTGGCCCATCGCTGGTACACGGTAAAGCCACAAATTTGGCCCGTCGCTGGTACACGGTAAAGCCACAAATTTGGCCCGGCGCTGGTACATTTGGTAAACCCATAAATTTGGCCCTTCGCTGGTACACGGTAAAGCCACAAATTTGGCCTGTCGATGGTACACGGTAAAGCCACAAATTTGGCCTGTCGCTGGTACACGGTAAAGCCACAAATTTGGCCCGTCGCTGGTACACGGTAAAGCCACAAATTTGGCCCGTCGCTGGTACACGGTAAAGCCACAAATTTGGCCCGTCGCTGGTACACGGTAAAGCCACAAATTTGGCCCGTCGCTGGTACACGGTAAAGCCACAAATTTGGCCCGTCGCTGGTACACGGTAAAGCCACAAATTTGGCCCGTCGCTGGTACACGGTAAAGCCACAAATTTGGCCCGTCGCTGGTACACGGTAAAGCCACAAATTTGGCCCGTCGCTGGTACACGGTAAAGCCACAAATTTGGCCCGGGTTAAAAACAAGCTCAACTGACGTTCACTAAAGTAGAAATGCAAAGTCTTGGTGAAACTAAACATTAAATTTCATATGATTCCACTTAGGTTAAAGGACACACCACCTAATCTGAACCAAATGTCTGTGTGGTCTGAATATCTATGTGAGTCCCAGGTGATGACAGGTAAGGTGGGGCAGCGGGCCAGGTGTGAGGGAGTCAGCGTAAGGTATCAGTTCGGGTTAGTCCAGGTGAGTGTGTGACTAATCAGGCGCGCCGGCCAGGTAAGCTCAGGTGCTGGGCTCATTAAGGCGGCCACTGGTGTTTCTCCACGGGTACTAATTACTAACGTTTCCGCCAGGTGAGGTAATTAATTAGGCGTGTGTGGGGGGCGAGTTTTTATTTATTTATTTATTTTTGTTTTCTTTTATTTTTTTCATTTTTATTATATATGTTTTTAGCTATTCCTTTATTTACATATTGTCTGTTCAGTTATTTGTCTTATTGTTTTATTTATTTTTCATTTATTCGATTTGATTTGATTTATTTGTGTGTTTTGTTCTCATTTTTTTCTTTGTATTTTTTTTTTCTTTTTATGTCTTTTTCATGTTCATCTTTTCTCTATGTTGATATTCTTCTCGTTGTTTAATTTTCTTCTTTTCTTTTCTCTTTTCCCTTTTCTTTATTATCATTTTTTATTGTTATTTTTTCTGTGCATTCGTATTTTTTTCCCTTCCTTTTCATATTTCCCTTATTTTTTCTTTTTCCTTCTGTTCTTTTCTTCTTCTTACTAATTTCTTTTCATTCTTTTCCATCTTCTTTTCTCTCTCTTTCTTCCTTCTTTTATCTACTCTACAGATTTGTTCCTCTACTCTACTTCCTGTTTTCATTATTTTCATTTTTTCCTTATTTTCTTTTCTCTTTCAATTTTCCTTCCTTAAATTCCTTTCTCTTTTCCCTCCCATTCTTCCTTCCTTCTGTTCTTTCTTTCTCTCACTTTTCCCTCCTTCATTCCATCTGTCTTTCCCTTCTTCCTTCTTTCCTTCCCTCCTTCCTTCCTTCCTTCCTTCTGTCCTTTCTTCCTCTCACCCTTCCCTACCTCCTTCCTTCTTTCCTTCTCTCCTTCCCTTCCTTCCTTCCTTCCTTTCTTCTGTCCTTTCTTCCTCTCACCCTTCCTTCCTTCCTTCTATCTTTCCCTTTTCCCTTCTTTCCTTCCCTTTCTTCCTTCTCTCCTTCCTTTCTCCCTTCCTTCCCCCTTTCCCCCCTTTCTCAAATACCTCCCTGTATACCTCAAACCTTACCCTCTCCTCCTCCTCCTCCTCCTCCTCCTCCTCCTCCTCCTCTTCCTCCTGACATTGTATGGAGTGATGGATGTCTCAGTACCTATTCTTCCCTCCCTCTCTCCCTCCCTCCCTCTCCCTCCCTCCCCCCCTCCCCCCCCTGTAACACGCACCTCCCTCCAATACCTGGTTACGTTACACTCTGTTGCTTCTCCCTTTGTCGCCCTCCCTCCCCCCCCTTTGTTACTCCCCTATTGTTACTCTCCCTGCCTCTCTCTCTCTCTCTCTCTCTCTCTCTCTCTCTCTCTCTCTCTCTCTTTCCTTTCCTTTCTTTTCCTTCGTTTTCTTTTCTCTTCGTTTTTTTATGTTGATTTACTTTTCCTTCTTTCTTTCTTTCTTTCTTCCTTTCTTTCCTTTCTTTCTTTCTTTCTTTCTCTCCTTCTTTTTTTCTCTCAAAATTATGTGAGAGAATCGTAAGTTTTTGTGTGTATTTTGAGAGAGAGAGAGAGAGAGAGAGAGAGAGAGAGAGAGAGAGAGAGAGAGAGAGAGAGAGAGAGAGAGAGAGATGGGAGAATATTTGCCAGTTTGAAAATTTATGATCCATCTTTCTGACTCCTTCCTCCTCCTCCTCCTCCTCCTCCTCCTCCTCCTCCTCCACTTCATCCTCTTCTATTTCTTTTTCTTCTATGCTGTATATTTTTCCTCTTTTTTTTTCTTTCCCTCCTTCTTTCCTCCTCTATCTTCCTCCTCCCTCCTCTTCTCCCCTCCTCTTTCCTCCTCTCCCATCCTCTCTCCCTTCTTCCCTCTCTCTGTTTGTCCTCTCATTTTCTGATTCATGGAAAAGAAGAGACGTAAAGAGAGGGGAGAAAATTAAGTTAAAAGAAAGAAAGAAAGGAAGGAAGAAAGGGAGGAGGAGATAAAGAAGGAAGTAAGAGAAAGCGAAGGAAAAAATAGAAAGGCTGAAAAGAGAAGGGAGAAAAAAAAAATTAAAAGAAGGAAAAAAAAGATGAAAAGAGAAAAAAAAGCTAAAAGAAAGAAAGAAAGGAAGGAGTAAAGGGAGAGAGATAAAGAAGGACGTAAAAGAAAGAGAAACAAAAAAACATAGAAAAGTTGAAAAGAAAAGGTAGAAAAAAATGAAAGCTGAAGATGAAAATAGAAAAAAATAAAAAAAATAAATGAAAGGAAATATAGACACGTAAAAATAAGTAAAAAAAAAAAGGAGAAAAAAAGTGAAAATAAAAACCATAAGTAGAAATAAATAAATGTGAGAATGAGGGAAAGAAAAAAGGGAAAAAAAGAAAAGGGGAGAAGAGAATGGGATGAAAGTGCTTAAACTCCCATGGGAAACTAGAGGGAGAGGGGAGAAAGGGGAGAAAGGGGGGGAGGAGGGGGATGAAAGGGGGGAGGAGGGAGATGAAAGGGGGAGGAGGGAGATGAAAGAGGAGGAAGGGGGGGGAGGAGGGGGAGGAAGGGGAGGAAGGGGGGGAGGAGGGGAAACCATTGAAGGGAGAGAGAGAGAGAGAGAGAGAGAGAGAGAGAGAGAGAGAGAGAGAGAGAGAGATGAGAAATAGGTAAAATAGAAAGGGAGAAAAAAGAAAGTAAGATTTTATGGAAAGAAAAGGAATAGAAGAGGAGTAAGAGAAATAGAGGAGAAAGAAAAAGAGTGAAGAAGAGAGAAAGGAGAGAGAAAAAGAGGAGAAGCAGAGAGAGAGAGAGAGAGAGAGAGAGAGAGAGAGAGAGAGAGAATTTCACTTATTTTATTCTCCTCTTTCCTCCTTTCTCCTCTTCCTTCCTCTTTCTCCTTCCTTCCCTTCCTTCCCTCTCTCTCTCTCTTCAAATATGCTCTTCATCTTTTCAAAACAATTTATAAAAGCGAGTTTATGTCCATCTTGTCATTCATCAACTTTTCTTTCTTTTCTTTCTTTTCTTAATTTTCTTTCTTTCTCCTTTCTTTATTTTCTTTGTCTGCTTTCTTTAACATTCTGCGTCTTTTTCCTCTTTCGTTAAATATGGTTCTCTTTTTTTGTTTATTTATGAGAGAGAGAGAGAGAGAGAGAGAGGGTAAATAATCAATGAAAAATGTAGAAGAGGAAGAAAACGAAAGATGATTAGGGAAAAAAGAAAATAGAAGAGGAGGAGGAGGAGGAGGAGAAGGGAAAGAAAGAGGAAGAAGGAAAATGATCAATAAAAAAAGGGAAAAAAGGAAGAAAGCGAAAGGGAATAAAGGGAGAGAAAAAGAGGAGGAGGAAGAGGGAGGAGAAGAGAAGAAAGACGAAGAGGGAGTTGAGGAAGAGGAGGAGGAAGAGAAGAAAGAGGAAGAGGGAGAGAAGAAAAAGGAGGAGGAGGAGGAGGAGGAGGAGGAGGAGGAGGAGGAAGGGTGTGAGGAGGAATGGAGAAGAGAGGAGAAGGGAGAGGGAGGAGGAGGAGGAGGAGGAGGCGGAGGAGGAGGAGGAGGAGGAGGGAAGGAGGAAGAGGAGGAGGAGAGGAAAGAGGGGAAAGGTATAGATAAAGGGTACGTTGTCTCCTCCTCCTCCTCCTCCTCTTCCTCCTCCTCCTCCTCCTCCTCCTCCTCTATTCAATTACATTCCTAAACAACTCAATTGCAATTAAAATTCCTGGGAGGAGAGAGAGAGAGAGAGAGAGAGAGAGAGAGAGAGAGAGAGAGAGAGAGAGAGAGAGAGAGAGAGAGAGGGGGGGGGGCGAGAAAGAGTTTAAAAGGAAAAAGGGAAGGAAGGAATGAGAAAGAGAGAGGAAATAAAGGAAATGAAGAGAAAGATGAGAAGAAAAGAGAGAGAGGAGGTACAAAAAAGAAGAAAAGGAAGACATGGAGGAAAATGAGAAGAGGAAAAGAGAAATAATGAAGGAAGAAAATAGTGCAGTGAAGAAGAAGGGAAATAAATAAAGATAGAAAATAAGCAAATGAGAAAAGAAGGAAGAGACGCATAGGGGAGAAGAGGATGGGAAACAGAGATAAAGAGAAGAGCAGAAAAAAGGTGAAGAAAAAAGAATAATAATAAACGAAATAAGAAAAAAAAGAAAGAAAGATGATTGTAAGGGAAACAGGAGATAGAGGACGAGGAGACTGATTACAGCAGCAGGAAGGAAAGATGGAGTGAGTAGATAGGAGAGAGAGAGAGAGAGAGAGAGAGAGAGTCCTTAGGTTCGCAGGTGACAGCCTTGCTAAGGTGGTCGATCGTTCAGACAACTCCTTGCATAACGTTTCTTGTTCTGCGGACCATCACGGCCCTGCTCTCCCTGCCTAAGGTTTTTTGTAAGACAATATTTTCTATTTTTTTCATTTGAAATGTAAGATAAGAAATGTACGCACACACCTGCATCGCAACACTCCTCACAGATGCGACACTCTTGAACAAGTTGTTCCGTAGAAGTGGCACCGTTCCATGGGACGCGTTCCTCTGCACGGTGATTTAGTCAGCTGCGAGCCGTTCCTCTCAGTGTGTTTGTGGTGCTTCTTGGCACTCCTCAGGCACTGTTGTCACCCGTCAACGACAGTCACTGTTCAGCGGGTGTTGAGAAATGCACCCGGAATGTACGTCAACTGAACGTCGCTGAACATTTGAGTTTGATCACGACGCTGTGTACTCGCTCTGTGCTCACAGAAAATCGCCATCACCCGGCTTGGCGCCTCCCTTGACACGACGTCTGCTGCGGGAGTTGGTGCCTGGACGCGTCTGCCCTTCGTAGAAATACCTTGGTTCGTATCTGGGCGAGACGTGGCTGCTGGCGTTGTGCTGGCGGTGCTGTGAGTGGCGGCCGTTGGTGTAGTTCTGTGCAGCATTCCGGCCACTGTTTTGCTGGAAGGAGTCGTTGCTCCGCTGTGTCGTCCTCCCGAGGCGCCGAGGTGCGCCACGCAGCGAGTTAGAGGCGGATCTAACGGGCTGCTGGTGAGGCCTCGAGGTGAAGTTTGGAGACTGAGACTGAGCGTCCTTCACTGGCCCTTGCTGTGGCGTCACTGTTCTTTGCTTCGTCTTTTGCAGCTGAGAACGAATGCTGGAGAGCGGCACGCCATACTTGAAGTAGTCGTGGCCACAGTACAGCTCACGATCCTTGACGAAAGTGTTCAGGTTCTGGAAGTCAAAGCGGAGACACTTATGAGCGGTGCTGGCCGCCTTTCCTTTCTTGAGGATCCCTGTGAGATGCTGTGGCCCAGTGTGTTTGTTGTCTGCATCTGTTGGTTCCTCTGTTGCTGTTTTCTGAGGCTCTGGCAGTTTGTTCACTGCCTCCTTTGGTGGCTCTCTCTGTGGCTTCACTGTTCTCTCCTTCGGCTTTTGCAGCTCAGAACGAATCATGGAGAGAGGGAAGCCGTACTTGAAGTAGTCGTAGCCACAGTACAGCTCACGATCTTTGACGAAAGTGTTCAGGTTCTGGAAGTTGAACCTGACCATTTTCTTGGCGGGGTTTTGAGCTTCATCCTGCTTCTTGAAGCTACTTTTGAGGAGCTTCTTTGGTGCATCGGTAACGGCCTTGCTTACGCTGGAAGGAGCGTGCCCAGCAGTGCCTCGGTGCTCGGAGGGGAGATCCTCGCACACCTCCTTTATCTTTTCTCTCAAGGTTTCAGTCCTCTTGTCAAGGGTCTCCTTCTGGGTCCAGTCTTTTGCTGCGACTGTTTCATCCACTGGCTTGGCGACCTTCTCTCTCTTGACCAAGTGGATAGTTATGACGAGGGTTTGAGGTCTCCTGACAGTCCAGTCTTTTGCTGCGACTGTTTCATCCACTGGCTTGGCGACCTTCTCTCTCTTGACCAAGTGGATAGTTATGACGAGGGTTTGAGGCCTCCTGACAGTCCAGTCTTTTGCTGCGACTGTTTCATCCACTGGCTTGGCGACCTTCTCTCTCTTGACCAAGTGGATAGTTATGACGAGGGTTTGAGGCCTCCTGACAGTCCAGTCTTTTGCTGCGACTGTTTCATCCACTGGCTTGGCGACCTTCTCTCTCTTGACCAAGTGGATAGTTATGACGAGGGTTTGAGGCCTCCTGACAATGGCCTCCTCTCCCCCCCCTCCCACCACCCCGTCAGCATCCCGGGTGTCGGAGGGGAGTTCCTCCTCCACCACAGGGAGAGGCTGAGCCGTGTTCTTCAGGCAGACGAGGCTCAGGGACGCTTGTCCCTGTTCGCCCGCATCCTCCTGGGCGTCCGCGTGTTTGGTGTCCTCCACGAAAGAGTCGAGGTCGTCGGGTGGGCTGCGGCGTGCCCGCCTGGCGAACAGCCAGTCGAAGCACCCCCAGCACTTGGCCTTCTTCATTTTTTTGTGTTGAGTCATTTTAATGTAAATGAACAATGTTTAGCAGGAACGTGCAGGTCACCAACCTTGTCCTCTTCTAGGATGGTTTGCTCTCGGCGTGTGTCGCCTTGGCTCCGCCGGCCACTGGCGGGGACGCTCAAAGGAAAGGCTGAGAGCACAACGCTGGGACGATGGGACGTAATGCAGGTGACGCTCTCTCTCTCTCTCTCTCTCTCTCTCTCTCTCTCTCTCTCTCTCTCTCTTCATTCTTTATTTTGTTCTTATTTTCATTACCTTTTCTATTTTTCCTTCAGTTCCCTTCGCTCCCTTCCTCTCTTCCCTGCCTCACTTTTATCTCATTTACCCTTTTTACTTTCCTTTTCTTTCCTTTCCCTGTCTGTCCCTTCCCTTCTCCTTTTACTTATCTTTTTACCCTTCCCTTTATTCTATTTCCTTTAATTTTCTTTCCTTTCCCTTCCCTTTCCTTCTCTTCCCTTCCCTTCTTCTTCCTTACCCATATTTTCCTTATTTTCCCTTTCCTTCCCTTCCAATCCCTTCCTTTCCCTTCACTTCCTCTTCCTTTCCTATATTTGCCTAATTTCCCCTTTTTTATTTCCCTTCCCTTCCCTTTCCCTCCTTTCCCCTCCTTTCCCTTCCTTTTCCTTCCCTTCCCTTCTCGTCCTTTCCTCTTCCTTTCCTCTATTTTCCTTACTTTCCCTCTCTTTCCTTCCTTCCTTCCTACCTTCCCTTCAGTTCCCTGTCTTACCTTTCCCTTCCTATACTTTCCCTTCCTTTCCCTTCCTTTTCCTTTCCTTCCCTTTCCTCCC
>NC_066527.1:5858930-5873930 GCF_024679095.1 Eriocheir sinensis
TCTGGTAGTGAGTCGTCCGGCATCGCTGCACCACCAGAGCCGTGGGTGCCGCCTCCGCCTCTCTCTCTCTCTCTCTCTCTCTCTCTCTCTCTTATTTCTCCTATTTTCTTCTTATTTTTTCCCTTCTTCACTTTTCCTCTTTTTCTTCACTTCTTTTGTCCTCTTTTTTTCTCTCTCTCTCTCCCTCTCTTTTCTCTCCTATTTTCTTTTTATTTTTCCTCCTTTTTTTCTTCACTTTTCTTTCTCTCTCTCTCCATTTCTCTCTCTCTTTCTTATCTCTTCTATGTTCTTATTTTTCTTCCCTCTTTTTCTTCCTGTTTTCCTCTTTTCTTCTCTAATTCTTCTGTTATTGAGGAAAATTTGATTCTCTCTCTCTCTCTCTCTCTCTCTCTCTCTCTCATCTAATTTTCTTCTTCTCTGTCTTTCTTTTCTATTTTCTTCCCTTATATGTTGTCTTCTCTCCTCCTCTCTTTTCTTTCTCTCCTCCTTTCTTCCCGTTTTCTTGCCCCCTTCTTTCTTTATTTTTTTCTCATTTTCGTCTTTCTCACTTTCCTTCTTTTCTCTCTTCCTTTCTTCCTCATTCTCTCCCTCTGATTCATTCCTCTCTTCCCTTCCTTCCTTCTCTTCCTTCTTCCTTCTCTTCCTTCCTTCTCTTCCTCTCTTCCTTCTCTTCCTCTCATTCGTTCCTCTCTTCCCGTTCTCTCTTCCTCTCTTCCTCATTCTCTTCCTCTCATTCCTTCCTTTCTTCTCTTCTTCTTCCTCCTCCCTTTCTCATTCTCTCTCCCGTCCATCGCTTTCTTTTCTCCCATCTTCTTCCTTTCCTCCTTCTCTCCCTCTCATCCATCCCTTCCCTTCTTCTTTTCTCTCTTCCTCTCTTCTTCATTTTCTCCCTCTTATTCCTTTCTTTCTTCTCTTCTTCCTCCTCCTTTTCTCATTCTCTCTCCCGTCTATTGCTTTCTTACCTCCCCTCTTCTTCTTTTTCTCCTTTTCTCCCTCTCATCCATCCCTTCCTTTCTTCCCTTTCTCTTCTTCCTCCTCCTTCCCTCCTCATCTCATTACCTCATTATCTACTTACCTCTGTGTCCTCCTTCATCAAATTTCTCTTGTTTTCCACTTTCTTCTAATTTCTTTTTATTCCTTCTCTTTTTATTTTTGTTTTTATGTATTCTTTTATATCGTTTTCTCTCGTTTCTTTCGCTTCGTTATTTTTTGTTTTTTACTTTTTCTTCTATTTATTTATTTATTTATGTATTTCCTTCGTTCTTTTTTCCTTCCTTCCTTCCTTTCTTGGTATTCATTCTCATTTTTCTTCTTTCTTTTTCTTTCAGTTTTCTTTCCTTCCTTCTTTCTTTCATTCTTTCCTTATTACTTTCTTTTTCCCTTTCTTACTTCCATGCCCTTCAAGAGAGAGAGAGAGAGAGAGAGAGAGAATTTAAGGGTTTAGAAAAGTTACTCCACTCGAAGAAGTGGAAGAAATCTCTCTCTTCCTCGAAGTCAATTATCTTTGATGTTTGCAATGAGAGAGAGAGAGAGAGAGAGAGAGAGAGAGAGAGAGAGAGAGAGAGAGAGAGAGAGAGAGAGAGAGAGAGAGAGAGAGATTCCCACGGTAGCTCAAACTAAACCATTAATCTTTTTCTTCATCTTGTTTTGACGGGGACGGACAAGGTAGAGATGGAGAGAGAGAGAGAGAGAGAGGGAGGGAGGGAGGGAGGGAGGGAGAGAGAGAGAGAGAGGAAGAGGGGGAGGGAAAAGTATGGAAAGATGAGATTTGTCGAAATTAAGAAATAAGAGAAGCCAAAGGAGGAGGAGGAGGAAGAGGAAAGAGGTGATGAAAGAGGAGAAGGCAGAGAAAATTATTACCCAGACACACACACACACACACACACACACACACACACACACACACACACACACATGTTCGTCTTAAAATTCTTTCTTCTATCTTTTTATCATTTAACGATGGAAGAAAAGTTTATTGCAGTCTTTCTCTTCCCTTTTCTTCCTCCTCCTCCTCCCCCTCCTCCTCCTCCTCCTCCTCCTCCTCTGCGAACTTATGGTGCTAATCAATCTTTTAATCTACCCTAATGAGAGAGAGAGAGAGAGAGAGAGAGAGAGAGAGAGAGAGAGAGAGAGAGAGACACACACACACACACACACACACATACACACACACTTCACCTGCCGTCATTTAGCCCACCTGGAAGAAGGAACAGGGAAGCATATTTACATGGAAGAGCAGGTTACAGATAGACGTAGACTTAAAAATCCTATCCTTCATACATACATACATACACACATACATACATACATACATACATACATACATACATATTAATATTCTATCCTCGTGAAAGAAAAAGAATGAAGGAGTGAAAGGGAAAAGAAAGAGAAGGTAAATATATGAAAGAAAAAATAAGAAGAAAAAGAGAAGAAGGAAAGAAGGAAGGATGAAAGCAAGGAAGGGAAGAAAAGAGGAAGAGGAAAGTAATATTTGAGAAGGAAAGTAAGGAATAGAAAAGGAAGTAATATCAAGAAAAAGAAAGAAAGAAAGAAAAAAGAAGAAAAAGAGAAGGAAAGAAAGAGGGAAGGAAGGAAGCAAGGTATTGAATAAAAGAGGAAAAGGAAAGTCATATTTGAGAAGGAAAGAAAGGAATAGAAAAGGAAGTAAGATAAAGAAAAAGAAAGGAAGGAAGGAAGGAAGGAAACAAGGAAGAGAATAAAAGAGGAAGAGGAAAGTAATATTTGAGAAGGAAAGAAAGGAATAGAAAAGGAAATAATATAAAGAAAAAGAAAGGAAGGAAGGAAGGAAACAAGGAAGAGAATAAAAGAGGAAAAGGAAAGTAATATTTGAGAAGGAAAGAAAGGAATAGGAAAGGAAGTAAGATAAAGAAAAAGAAGGTAAATATAAGAAAGAAGTAGAATGGAAAGACAAAAATAGAAGGAAATGAGAGAGATAAGTTGATAATTGATGTCTGTATACCCACACGGAAGACTCACTTAGTTTTCATGGGTGACTTTTCTCCCCGTTTACGAAGCAGAAGTTGTGCCCTTAAAGACAGAAATATTATGATGCACAGACAGATGGACAGATAGACAGGCAGACAATATTATAGCTGACAGAGACACAGGAAGTATAACAAACAGACAAAAGAACGACTGGAACAATATTATAAACAGACAGACAGACAGACAAAGACACAAACTATGATGGCTTAACGTATCGGCGTATTGGTTCTCCTGTTTGAATAAGCCTCTCATTAATGTTGTTGGGCTTGCATGAACTATTTTGTGATGCTTGTGATAGTTTTACCCGACCTCTGCGTCATGAACGGAAAAAACTATCCATGAAAATCCCTCTCGTGGAAGTTGTTGGGCTTGCATGAACTATTTTGTGGTGATAGTTTTATACGACCTCTGCATCGTGAGCGGAAAAAAACTATCCATGAAAATCTCTCTTGTGGAAGTTCCTGGGCTTTTCATGAACTGTTTTGTGATGCTGCGTGATAGTTTTACCCGTCCTCTCCGTCAAGAGCGGAAAAAACTATCCATGGAAATCCCTCTTGTGGAAGTTGTTGGGCTTGCATGAACTATTTTGTGGTGATAGTTTTACCCGACCTCTGCATCGTGAGCGGAAAAAAACTATCCATGAAAATCTCTCTTGTGGAAGTTCCTGGGCTTTTCATGAACTGTTTTGTGATAGTTTTACCCGACCTCTGCGTCATGAACGGTAAAACTATCCATGAAAATCCCTCTCGTAGAAGTTGCTGGGCTTTTTTTCATGGATAGTTTTACCCGTCCTCTGCGTCATGAGCGGAAAAAACTATCCATGAAAATCACTCTCGTGGAAGTTGCTGGGCTTTTTTTCATGGATATTCTTACTCGACCTCTGCATCATGAGCGGGAAAACTATCCATGAAAATCCCTCTCGTGGAAATCGCTGGTCTTTCCATGAACTGTTTTGTGATCCCAGTGATAGTTTTACCCGACCTCTGCGTCATGAACGGGAAAACTATCCAATAATACCCGTGTAATAATCTGTCAGAGGAAGATAGAAGTGGCTGAAATGAGGATGTTGGAATGGATGTCTGGCGTGACTAGGAAGAAAGAATCAGAAATGCAAGAATCAGAGGAACAGTGAAGGTGGCGGTGGAGGTGTCGAAGAAGATGCAAGAAGCGAGATTGAGGTGGTATACTGGCATGTTTTGAGGCGAGATGGAGAATTTGACGAGAGGAGAATGCTGGAAATGGAAGTGCAGGGAAGAAGAAGGAGAGGAAGACCCAAGACGAGATGGAAGGAATGGATGGATAGCAGCAGACATGAGAGAGAAGGCCCTGAACACCAACATGACAGGCGATAGAGGAACGTGGAGGCGGCTCATCAAAAACAGTGACCCCGGGCTAATAAGCTGGCGAAGAAGAAGAATACCTGGTTAATCTGTGTGGCTTTGGAAATACTCGTGATGGGAGACCGATAGTTTTAAGACATGAACCTTAAATGGAGAGAGAAGAGGAGAAAGAATGGAAGAAAAGATGGAAGGAAGGCAGGGAGGGAGGGAGGAATGAAGGAAGAAAAAGGAAGTTAAGTATTTGGTTCACGTAAATGGAGAGAGAAGAGGAGAAAGAATGGAAGAAAAGAAGGAAGGAAGGAAGGCAGGGAGGGAGGAATGAAGGAAGAAGAAGGTAGTTAAGCATTTGGTTCACGTAAATGGAGAGAGAAGAGGAGAAGGAATGGAAGAAAAGATGGAAGGAAGGCAGGGAGGGAGGAAGGAAGGAAGAAAGAAAAAGGAAGTTAAGCATTTTGTTCACGTAAATGAAGAGAGAAGAGGAGAAAGAATGGAAGAAAAGATGGAAGGAAGGCAGGGAGGGAGGGAGGAATGAAGGAAGAAGAAGGAAGTTAAGCATTTGGTTCACGTAAATGGAGAGAGAAGAGGAGAAAGAATGGAAGAAAAAAAGGAAGGAAGGAAGGCAGGGAGGGAGGGAGGGAGGAATGAAGTAAGAACAAGGAAGTTAAGCATTTGGTTCAAGTAAATGGAGAGAGAAGAGGAGAAAGAATGGAAGAAGAGAAGAAAGGAAGGAAGGCAGGGAGGGAGGGAGGGAGGAATGAAGGAAGAAAAAGGAAGTTAAGCATTTGGTTCACGTAAATGGAGAGAGAAGAGGAGAAAGAATCGAAGTAAAGAAGGAAGGAAGGCAGGCAGGGAGGGAGGGAGGAATGAAGGAAGAAAAAGGAAGTTAAGCATTTGGTTCACGTAAATGGAGAGAGAAGAGGAGAAAGAGTGAAAGAAAAGAAGGAAGGAACGCAGGGAGGGAGGGAGGAATGAAGTAAGAAGAAGGAAGTTAAGCATTTGGTTCACGTAAATGGAGAGAGAAGAGGAGAAAGAGTGAAAGAAAAGAAGGAAGGAAAGCAGGGAGGGAGGGAGGGAGGAATGAAGGAAGAAGAAGGAAGTTAAGCATTTGGTTCACGTAAATGGAGAGAGAAGAGGAGAAAGAATCGAAGTAAAGAAGGAAGGCAGGCAGGGAGGGAGGGAGGAATGAAGGAAGAAGAAGGAAGTTAAGCATCTGGTTCACGTAAATGGAGAGAGAAGAGGAGAAAGAATGGAAGAAAAGAAGGAAGGAAGGCAGGCAGGGAGGGAGGGAGGAATGAAGGAAGGAAGAAGAAGGAAGTTAAGCATTTTGTTCACGTTCGCGCGGGGACGTTCACTTCACTCATGACTCAACGAAATGAGTTATCAAGGTCACTTTGTACTTATATTTCAATTCTTACATCAAAGGAAGCAGCTCAAGGGCAAAAACAAAGGGAAAACAAACAAAATAGCCCGATGATCTCTGGTCCTATTAAGAAAACATTGCATCGTTCTTGCATTATTCATTTTTTGCGGGAAGGTTGTTGCGGTGGCGGGTGACTTGGAGAAAATCACGTCTAAAATAATATCTCCCGGCGATGTCTCTCCTGCGTCGCCTCCGCTGACCTTTCTTAAGTTAGACTAAAGCCGAACGGATCTAAGTAAATAAAATAAAATGAAATAAAAATTGTAGGCCTTTTTGAACTAAAATGAAAACCAAACGAATCTAAGTAAATAAAATAAAATGAAATCAAAATTGTAGGCCTTTCTGAACTAAAATGAAAGCCAAACGAATCTCAGTAAATAAAATAAAATGAAATAAAAATTGTAGACCTTTCTGAACTAAAATGAAAACCAAACGAATCTAAGTAAATAAAATAAAATGAAATCAAAATTGTAGACCTTTCTTAAGTAAAATGAAAGCCGAACGAATCTAAATAACGAAAATAAAATGAAATAAAAATTGTAGACCTTTCTTAAGTAAAATGAAAACCGAACGAATCTAAGTAAATAAAATAAAATGATAAAAATTGTAGACCTTTCTGAATTAAAATGAAAACCAAACGAATCTAACTAAATAAAATAAAACGAAATAAAAATTGTAGACCTTTCTTAAGTAATATGAAAACCAAACGAATCTAAGTAAATAAAATAAAATGAAATCAAAATTGTAGACCTTTCTTAAGTAAAATGAAAGCCGAACGAATCTAAATAACGAAAATAAAATGAAATAAAAATTGTAGACCTTTCTTAAGTAAAATGAAAACCAAACGAATCTAAGTAAATAAAATAAAATGAAATAAAAATTGTAGACCTTTCTTAAGTAAAATGAAAACCAAACGAATCTAACTAAATAAAATAAAATGAAATAAAAATTGTAGACCTTTCTTAAGTAAAATGAAAACCAAACGAATCTAACTAAATAAAATAAAATGAAATAAAAATTGTAGACCTTTCTTAACTAAAATGGAAGTCAAACGAATCTAACTAAATAAAATAAAATGAAATAAAAATTGTAGACCTTTCTTAACTAAAATGGAAGTCAAACGAATCTAAGTAAATAAAATAAAATGAAATCAAAATTGTAGACCTTTCTGAACTAAAATGGAAGTCAAACGAATCTAAGTAAATAAAATAAAATGAAATCAAAATTGTAGACCTTTCTGAACTAAAATGGAAGTCAAACGAATCTAAGTAAATAAAATAAAATGAAATAAAAATTGTAGACCTTTCTTAAGTAAAATGGAAGCCGAACGAATCTAAGTAAATAAAATAAAATGAAATAAAAATTGTAGACCTTTCTTAAGTAAAATGGAAGTCAAACGAATCTAAGTAAATAAAATAAAATGAAATAAAAATTGTAGACCTTTCTTAAGTAAAATGAAAGCCGAACGAATCTAAGTAAATAAAATAAAATGAAATAAAAATTGTAGACCTTTCTTAAGTAAAATGGAAGCCAAACGAATCTAAGTAAAGAAAATAAAATGAAATAAAAATAAAAGAATAGCAATAAAAAGAAACAAGGTATGATCGACGTTTTAAACTTAATCAAGAACCTAAGACCTGTATAGATTATTTAGAAGAATTGGAAGAAGAATTAGTCGTAAAAGAGTAAGAAGATAAAGGATTAGGATTAACAGAAGGATTAGGAGGAAGAAGAGGGAAAAATAAGGAGGAGGAGGAGGAGGAGGAGGAAGCGAACAGGTGGACAGGTGAGCTAATTAAGTTAAGGTAAAGTGTGGGAACTCCTTACCTCTCTCTCTCTCTCTCTCTCTCTCTCTCTCTCTCTCTCTCTCTCTCTCTCTCTCTCAGCATGAAGAAGGAAGAAAAAAGTGATAAAAATGGAAAGGAAAAAAGGAAAAAAGAAGAAAAAGAGAAGGAAAGAAAGAGGGAAGGATGGAAAAAAGGAAGAGAGCAAAGAAAGGAATAAAAGAAGAAGAGGAAAGTAATATTTGAGAAGGAAAGAAAGAAATAGATGAGGAAGTAATATCAAGAAAAGGAAATAGTGAAGACAATACAAAAAAAAACATGAGAAAGGAAAAAGAAATGAAAACAATGGAAAAGAAAAATAAAGAAAACACAGGAAGAAGAAATTAAAGGATAAGAGAAAAAAAACATAAAGAAGAAAACAGGAGAAAAGATCATGAAAAAGGAAAATGGAAATAAGGAAGAAGAAAAGGAAGGGAACGAAGGAAGGAAGAGAGGAAGGCGGAAGAAAGGAATATGTGTGTGTGTGTGTGTGTGTGTGTGTGTGGTGTGTGTGTGTGTGTGTGTGTGTGTGTTTATGTGGTCTTATTAGCATTCATGGTCGTTACAGTGTGCCATGAATCCACCATGAGAAGAAGGAGGAGGAGGAGGAGGAAGAGGAGGAGGAGGAAGAGGAGGAGGAGGAAGAGGAGGGGTACATAAATAAGAATGGCAATGAGACTGAAGGCCCATCTACTTTACCCTCCTCCTCCTCCTCCTCCTCCTCCTCTTCCTCCTCCTCCTCCTCCTCCTCCTCCTCCTCCTCCTCCTCTCTACGCATTACGCAGATCACAAGGAAGAAGATTTGTCCTGATTGCCAATGGAGAGAGGACACTGGCCTTCCTCCTCCTCCTCCTCCTCCTCCTCTTCCTCCTCCTCCTCGTCTTCCTCCTCCTCCTCTTCTTCTTCCTCAGGTGAATGGACGGAAAGGCTTACACAGTCTTGTCGGGAAGTGTGTGTGTGTGTGTGTGTGTGTGTGTGTGGGTGGGTGGGTGTGTGTGTATCAAATTGCTTTCCTGAGTGGAGGTCTAACTTTTCTTCCTCTTCCTCCTCCTCCTCCTCTTCCTCTTTCCTCCTCCTTACGCCTCTTCCCCTTTCTGTCCTATTCCTCCTCCTCTTCCTCTTCCTTCTGTTTGTCTGTCTGTTATTTTCTTTTATTCCGTCGTTCGTTCCTTGTTTTTCTTCTTTCTTTCTTTTAATTGTTTCTAGTTCTTTCTTTCTTCTTTCTTTTCTTGTTTCTTTCATTCTTTCTATTTTTTTATTTCTTTCATGCATTTTTCTTCCTATCTTTCGTTTCTTCTTCCTCTTTCGTTCTTTATTTCTGCGTCTTTCTTTCTCTTTCTCTTTATATTTATTAGTTTTTTTGTGTTCTCTCTCTCTCTCTCTCTCTCTCTCTCTCTCTCTCTAAATGTCAACAAAACCACAAAATTAAAGCGACTTAACGGGAGAGAGAGAGAGAGAGAGAGAGAGAGAGAGAGAGAGAGAGAGAGAGAGAGAGAGAGAGAGAGGGGGGAAATGGACGAAACCGCAAATTAAATTGAAATTGTCTGTTGTGCTTAGAGTTAAGGTGTGTGTGTGTGTGTGTGTGTGTGTGTGTGTGTGTGTGTGTGTGTGTGTGTGTTCGTGTGTGTGTGCGTGTGTTCGTGTGCGTGTATGTGTCATTAGTTTCGTAGCCTTTAAAATGATAAAAAGGAAAAAAAAACCAAGGTAGATTTTTTTTTTAGTTTGAGAGAAATGACGAAGAGAAAGAAAGATGGAAGAATGAAGAGGAAGGAAGGAGAGAAGAATGAAAGAGGAGTAGTAGAAGGAAAGATGGAAGAATGAAGAGGAAGGAAGGAGAGAAGAATGGAGGAGGAGGAGGAGGAGGAGGAAAAAAAAGAGGTGGAAGAGTAGATGGAAGAGAGAAGGAGGAGGAAGAAAGAGGATAAGGAAGAGAAAAGGAGGGTAGATGGTGGAAAAAGGTGAGGAAGAGGAAGAGGAGGAGGAGGAGGAGGAGGAGGAGAGAAGGGAGGGAAGAGGAGTATTGAAGTAGAATGTTGATTGTTCTCTCTCTCTCTCTCTCTCTCTCTCTCTCTCTCTCTCTCTCTCTCTCTCTCTCTCTCTTTCTCCTCCCTTTCTCCTTTTCCTCCTTTTTTCCTAACGTATCATTTTCTCCTTACTTTCCTTCCTTCCTTTTCTTTCTTCTTTTCTTCATTTCTTTCTTCTCCAATTTTTCTTCTATTGTCACGTTGTCTTCTTCATTTCTTCGATTATTCCTACTTTCCTTTCTCTCCATTTTCCCTTCCTTCCTTCCCTCTTTCCTTCCTTCCTTCCTTTCTTTCTTCATTTCTTTCTTCTCCAACCTTTCTTCTTTTTCACGTTTTCTCCTTTATTTCTTCGCTTCTTCCTTCTTTCCTTTCCTTCCATTTTTCCTTCCTTCCTTCCTTTCTTCCTTCCTTCCTTCCTTCCTTCCTTCCTTCCTTCCTTTCTTCCTTCCTTCCTTCCTTCCTTTCTTCCTTCCTTCCTTCCTTCCTTCCTTTCTTCCTTCCTTCCTTCCTTCCTTCCTTCCTTCCTTCCTTCCTTCCTTCCTTCCATCCTCCCTCCCTCCCTCCCTTCAGCATGACATAACAAGATATTTTTTTCTTCCTCTTTTTCGTTTCTTCCTTATTTTTTCCTCTCCTCCTTTCATTTTCGTTGACCGTTTAAAGGAAGAAAAACAGGAAGACGGAAGTTGATTTAAAAGGGAGGAGGAGGAGGAGGAGGAGGAGAAATGAATGAAAAGGAAAAGGAAAAAGAAGAATAGGAAGATAAATGATAAGAATAACTGGAATAAGAGGAGGAGGAAGAAGAGGAGGAGGAGGAGGAGGAGGAGGAGGAGGAGGAGGAGGAGGAGAAATGAATAAAAAGGAGAAGGAAGAGGAAGAAGAAGAATAGGAAGATAAATGATAAGAAGAACTGGAATAAGAGGAGGAGGAAGAAGAAGAGGAGGAGGAGGAGGAGGAGGAGGAGGAGGAGAAATGAATGAAAAGGAGAAGGAAGAAGAAGAATAGGAAGATAAATGATAAGAATAACTGGAATAAGAGGAGGAAGAAGAGGAGGAGGAGGAGGAGGAGGAGGAGGAGGAGGAGGAGGAATGAATAAAAAGGAGAAGGAAGAGGAAGAATAAGAAGATAAATAGTAAGAATAACTGGAATAAGAGGAGGAGGAAGAAGAGGAGGAGGAGGAGGAGGAGGAGGAGGAGGAGGAGGAGGAGGAGGAGGAGGAGAAGAATAAATGAATAAGAAGGAGAAGAAAGAAGAGGAAGAATACCAAGATAGAAAATAAGAATATGAAGAAGAATATGAATGACAGGAGGAGGAGGAGGAGAAGGAGGAGGAGGAGAAAAAAGAGGAGGAGGAGGAGGAGGAGGAGGAGAAGAAGAAGCGATGATAATACTCTACAATTTTCTTTATTTCTCTCTTTTATGTTCTTATTTTCTTATATTTTCTTTTTCTTTTTTTCTTTTTTCTTTCTTTATTTTCTTCTTATTTTTCTTTCTCTCTTGATTTTATTCCTCGTTTGATTTGTGTTTCCTACGTGTTCAGTCAACCATTCTCTCTCTCTCTCTCTCTCTCTCTCTCTCTCTCTCTCTCACACATATATTTTAAAAAGGTTATTTGCTCTGTCTATTTGTCTGTCTGTCTCTTCGTCTGTCTGTCTGTCTGTCTATCTATCAGTGTTTCTATTTGTGTCTGTGTTTCTCTCTGTTTGTCTGTCTGTGTCTGTTTGTCTGTCGTTTTCTGTATGTCTCAATGGCTGTGTGTGTGTGTGTGTGTGTGTGTGTGTGTGTGTGTGTGTGTGTGTGTGTGTGTGTGTGTGTGTGTGTGTGTTTAACCCTTTCTATCCCCGCCCCTCCTCCGCCATAGGTTACCTGCCTTCCTGTTCTAACCAGGTAACCTTAATTAACTTTATTTACCTCTTGGGGTCAACAATTACCTGTGTGTGTGAGTGTGTGTGTGTGTGTGTGTGTGTGTGTGTGTGTGTGTGTGTGTATTGTGGTGTACCGCCCACTTCACCCCTCATTACACACACACACACACACGCACACACACACACACAGACACACACACACACACACACACACACACACACACACACACACACAGCTGAATATAAGTTTTTGTTTCTAATCTAGGATGAAAGGCTAAAGAAGAGAGAGAGAGAGAGAGAGAGAGAGAGAGAGAGAGAGAGAGAGAGGGTCATCACCATATCTCTGTTACTTAACCTGAATTCTAGAAGTGGAACATGAGTATTAGTTTTCTTATCATCTGCTACTACTACTACTACAACTACTACTACTACTACTACAACTACTACTACTACTACTACTACTACTACAAAACAACAACAACTACTACAATTGCCACTACTACTACTACTGCTACTACTACTACTGCTACTACTACTACCACAACTACTACTACTACTACTACTACTACTACTACTTCTACTATTACTGTTATGTTATTATTCCATTAGTAGATAATTATATTTTCTGCATTATTACTGTTATTAAAATGCGTTAGTCTGCTTTTTTTCTTTTATTTCCTTGTCTTGTTAATTGCCTTCTTCCTCCTCCTTTTTTTATTTCCTCTTTCTCGTTTTCTTTTAATCTTTTTCCTCCTTTTCTTCCTTTGTTGATATTTCTCTTATTCCGTCTCCTCTTGTTGTAGTTTCCTCTTTTTCTTATTTTCATTTGCATCTTTATTTTTCCTCTTCTTCCTCTTCCTCTTTCTCTATTTTGTTTCCTTCCTCTTGTTTCTCTTCGTAATCTTTTCCTTTTCCTCTTTCTTCTTTTCAGCTTATATTACTCCTCTTCCTCTTACTCCTCTTTCTTCTCTTCTCCTCTTCCTCCTTTTTCTTTCTCCATTACCATCTACCCTCACTATCACCACCATCACCATCACCATCATCATCACCATCATTACACCCTCACCATCATCATCAACACTCCACCTATCTTCTCACTATCCTAACCCCCTCCTACAATCCCCCCTTTTTATCCCCTCACTATCATCACTCACTATCACCACTCATTCATCACCATCATCATCACTACCATCACAATCACCACTCCCCCTACCCCCTCACTATCCTAACCCCCTCCTACAATCCCCCCCCTTTTTATCCCCTCACTATCATCACTCACTATCACCACTCATTCATCACCATCATCATCACTACCATCACAATCACCACTCCCCCTACCCCCTCACTATCCTAACCCCCTCCTACAATCCTTTCCCCTTTTTATCCCCTCACTATCACCTCACTATCACCTCACTATCACCTGCTCATCGTCACCATCACCTCCCCATTCCTTTCTCTCTCTCAATCAACTTTCCCTTTCATTCCCCCATCCCCTCCACCTCCCTCTTCATCACCCTCCCCCCACCACCACTATCCCCCCCACCACCCCTACAATCTCCCGTCTATTTCATCACCACCACGACCTCTCCACTTCACATCCACTACCCCTTCCCCCCCCCCTTTCATTTCCCTTTCAATCCCCCTCCTCCCATCACCACCACCACCACCACCGTCATCACCATCAATGCCTCGCTCACCTGTGCCGCGTCCGCCAATCACCTTCCTCTGGACACTCCCGCGGCCGCCCATTGGTCGGCCGCGCAGGTGAGCCGGGCAGGTGAGGAGGGACACGCCCGCCGATTGGATACCTGCCTTGCAATTCAGGTGTTGTATTTTTTTTTTTTTTTTACTTTTTTTTAACTTTTTTATCACGTTTTCATTTTTTTTTCTTTATCTGCATGTTACGTTTTTTTTTGTGTTTTAAATGGATTTCTTTATTTTTTTACTTTTGTTTGTTTTTATTTCTTTATTTTTTTCATCTTTTAGTTTATCTTTTGTTTTATTTCTTATCATTTCTTTATCATTCCTTTTATTTCTTGTTTTTTTTTCTTTTTTACTTGCCGTTTTCTCTTTTTACTTGTTTTTTTTAATTTTGTGTTTTTTTCCCTTGTTTTCTTTATGTGCTTTTTACATTATTTTCCCTTGCTTTTCCTCTTTACATTATTTTGCATTCTTCATTTACATCATACATTTATATTCTACATTAATTTACATTCTTTTACTTCATACATTTACATTTTATATTATTTTACATTTTTTTACATTATTCATTTACATTATTCATTTACATTTAACATTATTTTACATTATTTTCCCTCGTTTTTGTTTTTTACATTATTTTACATTATACATTTACATTATACGTTTACATTTTACATTATTTTACATTATTTTACATTATTTTCCCTGGTTTTCCTTATTTTTGCTTTTTACATTATATTCCCTTTTTATTTTTTATTCATTTCTTCATATTACGGCATTTTCCCTTGTTTTCTTTATTTTGTCTTTTTACATTATTTCATCTTTAATTTTGTCATACATTTTATATTCTTAGGCGTTTTATTTTTTTCTTTGTTTTCATCTTTACTTCTCTATTTTTCATCTTTATTATTTTATTATTTTTTTCTTTATATTTTTTTTTACATTTTCTTTTCTCTTATTTTCTTTTGTATCTTTTATTTTATTTTTATTTTCTATTTCTAGTTCCTCGTTTTCTGTTATCTGATGTAAGTGATTTTTATTTATTTATTTATTTATTTACTTTTGATAAACTTTTGTATACTTTTGTTTGCTCCCCTTCTTGTATTGTTTGTTGTTGTTGTTGTTGTTGTTGTTGTTGTTGTTGTTGTTGTTGTTGTTGTTGTTGTTGTTGTTTCTTTGTATTCCAACTTTCTTTACTAATCTTTTTTTCCCTTTTTCTCCTTTTCCTCCTTTTTTATGATTTATTTGATTTATTGTTTTCTTTTCCTTCTTGTTTTGCCTTTTTATTCTTTCCCTCCACTTTTTTTTTCCTTCTTCATCCACATTTTCATTTTTCTTCATTATATAATTTAGCGCGCGACGTGTGTGTGTGTGTGTGTGTGTGTGTGTGTGTGTGTGTGTGTGTGTGTGTGTGTGTGTGTGTGTGAATTATGTAACGTCATGACTGGAATCCCACGTAATAACTCTTGCTTATCTATCTCTATTTTCAACTTACTGACATTTATTTATGACATTAATTTATTCTTCCACAAACATCTTTAATAACCTCAACATCATCAGTATCTTCCAACATTTATGAACAACGTTTCTTCCAATCAGTTTATTCATATTTTTACTTATTTTATTTTCCTTTATTTTTTTGCCACGTGACAATTATCAGACTTTCTTTCGTATTTCTTTTACTATTCTTTTTCTTCTTCTTTTTCTTTCTTTTGTTTTTCTATTCACGCACGAGTTGGTTCAGTGATGGGAGAGACGGTGTGTGTGTGTGTGTGCGTGTGTGCGTGTGTGTGT
This sequence comes from Eriocheir sinensis, assembly GCF_024679095.1. Taxonomy (NCBI): domain Eukaryota; kingdom Metazoa; phylum Arthropoda; class Malacostraca; order Decapoda; family Varunidae; genus Eriocheir; species Eriocheir sinensis. The sequence goes on from NC_066527.1 coordinate 5,873,900, forward strand.
GTGTGTATGTGTGTGTGTGTGTGTGTGTGTG
>NC_066527.1:5878930-5883930 GCF_024679095.1 Eriocheir sinensis
GATGAGAGATTATACTGGTTAACTCTTGCATTAGGAAGTTGGACAGCACAGGGTTGAGCTAGAGGGGAAAGTCGTGTGAAGTTGGGAGGATGAGAGATTATACTGGTTAATTCTTGCATTAGGAAGTTGGACAGCACAGGGATGAGCTAGGGCGGAAAGTCGTGTGAAGATGGGAGGATGAGAGATTATACTGGTTAACTCTTGCATTAGGAAGTTAGACAGCACAGGGATGAGCTAGAGGGGAAAGCCATGTGAAGGGAGGCTGAAAGATCAAAGATACTGGTGAGCTCTTGCAGTAGGAAGTTGGACAGCATAGAGATGAGTTAGAATAGAAAGTCGTGTGAAGGAAGGATGGAATTATAAAGATACTTGTGAACTCTTGCAGTAGGAAATTGGACAGCACATTGATGAATGAACTACAGTAGAAAATATTACTAAGGAAGGACTAGGGAGGAAGTGTTACCAGTGAAAATGCTGAAAGAATGAAGATGGAGGTTAACTCTTGCATAAGGAACTTGGACAGCATAAGGATGAGCGACAGTAGAAAACTTAGGAAAGAAAGGGAGGGCAGGGGAGGAACTGATATTAATGAAAATGATGAAAGAATGGAGATGGAGGTTAACTCTTGCAATTGGAATTTGGGCAGCATAAGGATGAGGTAGAGTAGAAAACTTAGGAAGGAAGGGGAGGACAGGGGAGGAACTAATACCAATGAAAATTATGAAAGAATGAAGATGGTGGTAAACTCTTGCATTAGGATGTGGGACAGCATGAGTAGAGTAGAGCTGAAAGTCTTGCAGAGGGAGGACGTGGAAGGGAAAGAAGAGTAGAGTCATGCAGTTAGTAAGTTCAGGCGAGCAGTTAGAATGAAAAACAGCGATAGAAAAATTATAGAAGAAACTTTAAGATAGAATTTTTAGGTTAGAAGAAGAAGAACGAAACAAGAGATAGAAGGAAAAGTAACAATATGGTTGAATTTGAAGCATATGAGAAATAGAATGAAGAAAAAAAAGTAGAAAAAAGTAGATTGAAAAACAGCGATAGAAAAATTATAAAAGAAGTAGAAACATTATGACGGAATTTGAAGGTTAGAAGAAAAACGAAACAGGAGATAGAAGGAAAAGTAACAATATGGTTGAATTTGAAGCGTAAGAGAAATAGAATGAAGAAAAAAGTAGAAAAAAGTAGAAAAAATAACAGCGATAAAAAAAATATATAGAAGAAGAAACATTAAGACAGAATTTTTAGGTTAGAAGAAGAAGAAAGAAACAGGAGATAGAAGGAAAAGTAGCAATGTGGTTGAATTTGAAGCGTATGAGAAATAGAATGAAGAAAAAAACGTAGAATAAAGTAGAATGAAAAACAGCGATGAAAAAAAATATATAGAAGAAGAAACATTAAGACGGAATTTGAAGGTTAGAAGAAGAACGAAACAGGAGATAGAAGGAAAAGTAACAATATAGTTGAATTTAAAGCGTAAGAGATATAGAAGTGAAGAAAGAAAAGTAGAATAGCCTGCCACGTCATCCCTCAAACCATCCCTTACAAATTATCACCATTCCTCCTCATCCTCATGCATTATACAAAAAAAAAAAAAAGGAAAATAAAAATAATAAATGAATAAATAAATAAACAAACAATCACCTCCACACCTTTAATCAAGCCATCACCTCACCTGCCTAAGCCGTCTTTACCTGGGCGGATAATTGATTACCTGTTACCTCACCTGTGGCTAATGTAACGATTGTGAGGGAGGGGGTGAGGGAAGGGAAAGGGGAAGGTGGGTGAAGGTAATGATAGAAAGGGGAGGGGGAAGGGGAACGAAGGGGAGGGGAGTAGAAAGGGAAAGGAAGGGGAGGGAACTGGAAGGGAAGGAAAGGGAATGGGGAGGGGAAGGGAAGGAGAGGGAAAGATCGAGAGAGGAGGGAAAGAGAGGGGGAAGGGGAGGGTAAAGGGGAGGGGAGGGAATTGGAAGGGGAGGAAAAGAGAATGGGGAGGGGAAGGGAAGGAGAGGGAAAGATCGAGAGAGGGAGAAAAGGGGAGGGGAAGGGGAGGAAAGGAATGTGAGGGTGAAAGGGGAGGGGGGAAAGAATCGTGAGAGGGGGTGGAGGGGAAGGGGGAAGGGGGGAGAGGGACATAGGACAGGTGTGATTGGGTCTAATTGATTACCTGTTGAGGCTCATTGTACCTGGCTAGGGGAAGGGGAGAGAAAGGGAAAGGAGAGAGGGGAGAGAGAAAAGTGGAGGGATGAAAGAGAGGAGAGGGGGGAAGAGAAACAAAAGGAGAAATAAAAGGGGAGAAGGGAAAGGGGAGAGAAAGGGGAAGGAGAGAGGGGAGAGAAAAGTGGAGGGATGGAAGAAAGGGGAGGGGGGAAGAGGAACAAAAGGTGAAAGGGGAGGGGAAGAGAGAGAAAGGGGAAGGGGAGAATGAGGGGAGTGGGAGAAAAGGGGGGAAGGAGTGAAGGAGGGAAAGGGAAAAGGGGAAAGAGGGAGAAAAGGGAGAGAGGGTGAATGAGAGGAAAAGGGAGGGAGGGAGAAAAGAAGGGGAGATGGTTAAGAAAGGTAAACGGGAAAATGGGAAATGGGGAAAAAGAGGGAAAAATGAGGAAGGGGGCGAGAGGGGAAGAAAGGGAAGAGGGGTAGAGTAAAAAAAGGAACGGGGGAAAGAATGAGAATAAAAGGGAAGGGGAAAGGAGAAGAAGGAAGAGGGAGAGAAAAAGGAGAAGAGGTGAATGAGGGAATAGAATGGAATAGAAGAAAATGAAGAAGGGGAAACATAGGTAGAATTGATCATCTTCCTCTATACAGATTCTAACACCTTGATATGCATTTAGTAAGGTGACCAGAACTGAACCGCCTGATCAAGATGAGGTCTAACTAATGAGGAGAAAGTTAGGGGCAGAGGAGAGGAGAAGAGAAAAAAAAAGATGGAAAAGGAAAGGAAAAAAAGTCAAGTAAATGATAAGGAAAGATTCTAACACCTTGATATCTATTCATTACTCAGGTGACCAGAACTGAACCGCATGATCAAGATGAGGTTTTACTAATGAGGTCTAAGTTAGGGGCAGAGGAGAGGAGAAGAGAAAAAAAAAAGATGGAAAAGGAGAGGAAAAAAAAGTCTAAGTAAATGATAAGGAAAGAAGGGGAAGAGGGAAGCGGAGTAGAAGGGGAGGAGAGAGATAGGAGGAAAAGATGAAGAAGGGGAGATAAGGGAGTTTAACTGTTTGAGTCTTTCCTCGTATGGCAAGTTTCTCAACCCCTGAATCATCTTAGTCATCCTCCTCTGCACCGATTCTAACACCTTGATATCCATTCTACAGTAAGGTGACCAGAACTGAACCGCATAGTCAAGATGAGGTCTGACTAGTGCTAAATATAGTTTGAGGAAGACTTCGGCGCTTCTGTTGCTTACGCTCCTTGAAATAAATCCCAGGACCCTGTTTACTGAGTCCCAGGTTGAATGCATTGTGCCCTTGGACGGATATCAGAGCTCACTAACACCCCCAAATCCCTCTTGCACCCAGACCTGCTTATGGGAGTGTCAGTAATAGTTATGTGAGGGGTTGTTCCTACCTACACTCTGAATACTGCACTTCCCTACACTGAACTCAATCTGCCACGTCCCCGCCCGGTCATACAATCTGTCAAGTGAGGAGGAGGAGAGTAAGGGGAGAGGGAGAGAAGGGGAAAGGAGAAAGGAAAAAGAGGAAGAAGGAGAGGAAAGAAGGTAAGGAAATGATAAGGGAAGAAGGGGAAGAGGGAGGAGGACTGAAGAAAAGGAAAGGAGGGAAAGAAGAAGGGAAGAAAGAAAATAGTTTATCCTGGAAAACACTAGCGTTCTGAAATGGTACTACTACTACTACTACTACTACTACTACTACTACTACTACTACTACTACTACTACTACTACTACTAATAATAATAATAATAATAATAATAATAATAATAATGGTAATAATATCTTGACGTTAATTGCCTCGTTAGCGACTAAGAGAAAACTGAGAGAGAGGGAGAGGGAGAGAGAGAGGGAGGGAGAGAGAAGGGGGGAGGAAGGGGGGAAGTGTTAAGGGAAGTGGTCAACCCAAACCTCCCCCTCCCCTCCCCTCCCCTACCTTTCCCTCCTCAGCTTACCTTTCCTCCCCCCTCCCCTCCCCCCCCTCTTCCCTCCTCTCCCCCCCTTCCCTCCCCACAAGCAGGTAATGTTTCTTGTACTGATTGGAAAAGGAACTCCCCCCTCCCCCTCCCCCCCTTTTTCTCTCCCCTCCCCTCCCCCCTCTCCCCTCCCTTCTCATTCTCTCTTCTTCCTCTTTCCCTCTCCCTCCCTCCCTCCTTCACCTGCATTGTCTTATTTTTTTTTTTACATTTTTTCAATTCCCTTTTTCTTCCTCTCTTTTAACTTTTCTTTTTTCCTAGTTTCTCTTTTTTTCTCTTCTTTTTTATCCACTTTTCCTTCTTTCCTTCTTCTTCCCCTTCTCATTATTCTTCTTTAAACATCATTCACTAATATTCTTTTCCTTTCCTTCCTTTTTTTTCTCTCCTTTCTCTTTTCTCCTCTCCTCCTCCCCATTCTATCATCCTTTCCCTCCCTACCTCTCTCCTTCTTTCTCTCACATTTTCTTACTCTTCTCCCTTCTTCGCTCCCTTTCTCCTCACTTTCCTTCCCTCCCTTTCTCTTCTTTTCCTCACTTTTCTACTTTCCTCCTTCCCTCTTTTCTTTCGCTCTCTCTTCCTCTTTCTTTCTCTCCCTTATTCTTCTCTCCTCCCTTCCCACAACTTTTCTCTTCCTCTCTCTCTCTCTCTCTCTCTCTCTCTCTCTCTCCACCTACCTACCTTTTCCCACCTTCTCTCTCACCCCCAACTTTCCTTTCTCCTGTTTCCTCCTTCCTCTCTTTCCTTTTTCCTTCCCCTCCTCCTCCTCCTCCTCCTCTTCCTCCTCCTCCTCCTCCATTCACCATTTTTACTACTGCGGTGACATCATTAGCGACGGCAATGGGAGGAGG
>NC_066527.1:5888930-5896430 GCF_024679095.1 Eriocheir sinensis
TTGTTTTCTTCGTTACTTATTATGACTTTTTGATATGTTTGTTTTCTCTCTCTCGATGTTTGTTCTCTCTCTCTCTCTCGATGTTTGTTCTCTCTCTCTCTCTCTCTCTCTCTCTCTCTCTCTCTCTCTCTCTCTCTCTCATTATCATTTCCTCTCCTTCATTTTCATTCTCAGTTTCATTTTTATTCATTTCTTTCATTTTCATTCTTTTTTCCTTCATTTTCATTCATTTCCTTTAAGTTTCATTCCTATACGTGTTATCGCATTCCTTCACTTACATTCTTTCTTTCTTTCTTTCCTATATTCATTGTCTCTCTTTTTCATTCTTTCTTTCATTCGTAAACTGATAATCTCCTTTCTTCATTTTTCTTCATTCATATATTTATTCTCTATTCTACAATCCTGCTTAGGGAGATTGGGGAAGGGGGGAAAGAAGGAGAAGTGAAAAGGGGAAGAAGGAAGAGGAGGAGGAGGAGGAGGAGGAAAAGAAGGAAGAAGGAGGAAGAGGAAAGGGAAAGAGATGAGAGGAGGTGAAGGGATAAAGAATTGAAAGAAGGGGATGAGATAATGAGGAAAGAAATGGAATGAAAGGAGAAGAAGGAAAATATAAAGAGGGAAACAGGAAAGAAGAAGAGAGGGAGAGAGGGAGGAGGAATAAAGAGAGGAAGAAGAGGGGAAATTAGACAACTGAAAAAGAGAATGAAGGAAATAAGAAGAAGGAGTGAAAGAAATGAGAAAGGTGAGAAAAGAGGAAAACTAAAAAATGAAGAGAAGGAAAGGAAGAGGAAGAGAAATGGAGAGAGGAAGAAGGAGGACAGAGAGAGAGAGAGAGAGAGAGAGAGAGAGAGAGAGAGAGAGAGAGAGAGAGAGAGAGAGAGAGAGAGATCAAAGCAATTATTGTGAGAGAGAAATATATAAAAACTGGAGAGAGAGGAGAGGAGAGAATAAGGAGAAGGGAAGAGAGAGGAGGAGGAGGAGGAGGAGGAGGAGGAGGAGGAGGAGGAGAGTAAAGAGGGAAAGTGAAGGGGGGCTTATTGGTGAAGGAGGGGGGAAGGGGGAGGGGGAGGAAAGGAGGGGAGAGAAGGGAGGAAAGGGAGAGCAAGAATTATAAGGGTATTTAAATGTGTCCGACTTGGCAACACTTGTTTACTAGACTTCCTCGCATAGTTGGCAACAGACACACACGCACACACACACGCACACACACACACACGCACACACACCAAAAGCGTTCATACAGAGAGAGAGAGAGAGAGAGAGAGAGAGAGAGAGAGAGAGAGAGAGAGAGAGAGAGAGAGAGAGAGAGAGAGAGAGACTATTGATATCACTGAAAACAAGGACACGAAAAAAAAAAGAAAGGTAGGTTTGACATAAGCAGGCAACTACGTGACCGGTAAATATTTGAGCTCGTTGCGTCATCCTCTTCTGTCACCTGATGGCCGCTGATGATGATGATGATGACGGTAATAATAGTAATAATAAGACGAAGAAGAAGGAAGAAGGAGGAAGAAGAAGAAGAAGAACAAGAAGAACAAGAACAAGAGTGGTATCAGTAGAAGTAGTAGTAGTATCAGTAGTAGTAGTAGTAGTAGTAGTAGTAATAAAAAGAATAAGAATAAAAAGAAGAAGGAAGAAGAAGAAGAAGAAAAATAAGAAAGGAAAACGTGATGGAGGAGAAAAAGAAGAAAAAGGAGAAAAATATATATAAAGTAAACACTTCAATTTACATATCACAAAAAAAAACGAAAAGAAAGAAAGCAAAAAATTATATTAAGGAAAAAATCAGATAACTATTTTTTCCTCCGCTGCACCTGTCCTGTTTTTTTTTGTTCTCTCCCTAATCAAGCAAAAAGAGGCAGGTGTGTGTGTGTGTGAGAGAGAGAGAGAGAGAGAGAGAGAGAGAGAGAGAGAGAGAGAGAGAGAGAGAGAGAGAGAGAGAGAGAGAGAGAGAGAGAGAGAGATTTTTTCTGCCATTATTTGTGAATATATTTATTTAATTTGTTTTACTTTTTTTATTTATCTATTTTTTATTTCTGCTCATTTTCATATACTTATTTTTTTGTGTTTCTTCTATGTTCGTTTATTTTTTCATTTATTTTCATTTGTTTATCTTTTTTTATTTCCACACTTATTTTCATTTATTTGTTTTGATTTATATTAATTTTATTTGTCTGTTTTTTCACTTATTCATTTTTCATTGATTTTTATTTTCTATTTGTTATTTTTTCCGTCAATTTATCTACTTCACGGCTTGATAAACTTGCCATACGAGGATAGACTTAAACATTTCAATTTGCATTCTCAAGACAGGCGAAGAGTGCGAGGAGACTTGATCGAGGCTTATGAATGGGTGAAGTACTTTAATAAGGGGGATACTGACAAGATTCTGGTGGTAAGAGAGCCGGGCAGGACACGTACCAATGGGTTCAAGTTAGATACATTCAGATTCCGTTACGACACAATTCGTAATTATAAGACACTCTCCCTTCTCACATCAGCTATTTCTAAAGGTCAAAGAGGGGATCAGTCGGGTTCTAATGAGTGTTTCTTGAGGTTCACGGTACAGAAGAAGGGTCACACTACCACCAGGGCCATAAAACATTCTCCAGGAAATGCCCACAACTCCTACGAAAGCCTTGTCAAATAGGTGTTCTTGGGCGGCGAAATGTCTTATCATACGACCCACATACGAGAATTTATCAAGTAGTGGTGGTTAAGTGGAACAGGCCTGGCAGTCATGTTGTGAGCGCCAGTACAATAGACACGTTCAAGGAAAGGTTAGATAATTTATTCATGGATAGTGAGGTTAGGTGATGATAGAGGAGAGAGAGAGAGGAGGAGGAGAGAGAGAGAGAGAGAGAGAGAGAGAGAGAGAGAGAGAGAGAGAGAGAGAGAGAGATTTGTATTTAATTGCAATATGTAAAATGTAAAAATAAAGAAAGAAGAGAGAGAGAGAGAGAGAGAGAGAGAGAGAGAGAGAGAGAGAGAGAGAGAGAGAGAGAGAGAGAGAGAGAGAAAGGAACAAGGGTAAAGGAGGAATAATAAGAGGAGGAAGAGGCAGAAAATAGCGATAAATGGTGAAAAAAGGAAAGAGGGAAGGAGGGAAGAAGAAGGAAAGGGAACAAGAAGAAAGAAGAAGAATGAAGGAAGAAAAAAGGAAGAAAGAAGAGGTAGAAGAGAAAGGCCTTCAAACCTCTTGAAAACAGGAAATAAAAGCTGTGAAAATACAAAAAATACAAAAAATACAAAAAATACCCCCCAAAAATATATATAAGAAAAAATGAAAGAGAAAGAAAAAAGTACGAGGAATCTATAGTTGCATAACGAAGCAAAAAATAATGGAGAAAAATAATATAGGAAAAATATATAGACACAATACCCCCAAAACACAGGAAAAAAATACATGAAAATTAAGGAGATAGATAAGAAAATCCCTTACTTAAAGAAAAAAATATATATAACTAAACAAAAAGCAAAAAAATAAAAGAAAAGAAATCAAAAGAAAAGACAAACTGAAGAAAAAAATCACACTAGAGAATAGAAAATCATACAGAAAAAAAACAATAGAAAAAATAGAGAAAAAAGGGAAACTAGAAATATATGAGTATAGAAAAGTGAACAAGAAATTAGAAAAAAGAGAAAAAAGGAAACTTGAAAAATGTACAAAAAAAAAAAGAAGAGGAAAAGGGAAACTTGCAAAATATGTCGAGAAAAAAAAAGAATAATGAGAAAAAATGGGAACTTGAAATATAGATGAATAGAAAATATGGAAGAAAGAAAAAAAGAGAAAAAGAAAACTTGAAAAATTTATCGACAAAATAAATAAAAATATAAGAAAGAAGAGAAATAAGAAAACTTGAAAAAATATGTATAGAAAAATGAAAAAAAGACAAAAATGAAAAAAAAATGTATAGAAAAAATGAAACTTGAAAAATGTATCGAAAAAATAAAAAATAAAAATAAAAAAAGAGAAAAGGAAAACTAGCAATATAGAAAAAAATGAAAAAAGAGAAAAAAGAGAAAAAGGAAAACTAGATATGTAGAAAAATATAAAAAAAGAAAACAGAAAAAAGGAAACTTGAAAAATATATCGAAAAATTAAGAAAAAAAAACAAAAAAAAGGTAGAAATACACATAGCGAGAAAAACTTGAAAATATCAACCTAGAATGAAATGTATGAAATAAAAAAAAAGAAAACGAGAGAAAAACAGCGTACCATGAAAACCTAAGGAAAAAAAAAATCCCCCCCCCCCAAAAACAAATATAGTTGTCACTTAAAAATTGGAACACACTTTATTTTGTTTCACCATCTTTGTTTTTTTCACTCCGACAATAGACAAAAAAAAAGGACATTGAGTATAAAACATTAATAAAAAAAAATCCTTGAACACTTTTGGCTACGGGGAATAAACAAAATACCAGAAACAGAAGAGGAGGAGGAAGAGGAGGAGGAGGAGGAAAAGTAGGAGGAGGAGGAGGAAGAGGAGGGTGACAGAGGGAAAAGTAGGAGAAGGAGGAGGTGGAGGGGGCAAAAAAAAAAAAAGATGTAGGAAGTAGGAAGGGGGGTAGCAAGAGGAGGAGGAGGCGGAAGAAGAAGAAGAGGAGGAGGAGGAGGAGGAGGAGGAGGAGGAGAGAAGAAAGAAGGTTAAGCAACGCAGCCAAGTACATAAATTTGTTTAGAACAGAGGAAGAGGAGGAGAAGGAGGAGGAAGAGGAAGAGGAGGAGGAGGAGGGAAGAGAGAGGAGGAACAAGGGTAAAGGAGGAATAATAGGAGGAAGAGGCAGAAAATAGCGATAAAAGGAGCGAAAAGGAGAGGGAAGGAGGAAAGAAGAAGAAGAAGAAGAAGAAGAGGAAGAAGAAGAAGAAGAAGAGCATGAGGGAGAAGAAAGAGAGAAAGAGAAAGGAAGAGTAAGAAGACACGAGAGAGAGAGAGAGAGAGAGAGAGAGAGAGTCATTAGGACAGAATGACAAAACAAACAAACAAACGAGAGCAGGATTTTCCCACAGTCTCTCTCTTGTCTGTGCGTAAATAAGGGAGGAGAGAGAGAGAGAGAGAGAGAAAACCTTTACACAATTTATCTATTATCATTCTTGTTCTACGTACACACACACACACAGACACACACACACACACGCACACACGCACGAGGCCTTCCACGTGATCTTGTATTCTACGTTTGAGAAGAGATAAGAATGTGTGTGTGTGTGTGTGTGTGTGTGTGTGTGTGTGTGTGTGTGTGTGTGTGTGTGTTGTTGACTTTATTTTGTTGGTTTCTTTTTTTCTTTTACTTTTACTTTTCTTTTTTTCTTGATTTTGTTTCCTTTTATTATTACTGTTGTTGTTGTTTCCCTATTCTTCCTTTCTTTCTTTCTCTTCTTCCTTTTCTTCTTCGTCTCATTCCTTCTCTTCTCCTTCAACCCCTTCTTCTTCTTCTTCTTCTTCTTAATCTTATCTTTAAATTTCATCTTATTATTTTTCCTATTATTATTATCTCCGTTTTTTTAATTTTTTTTTAGTATTTCCATTATCTTATTTCAGTTGTCTCCTCCTGTTGTTGTTGTTGTTGTTGTTGTTGTTTTTGTTTAAATGGCGTGTTAGGGCGAGGAGAATGATGACGCCTCAGTTACGAAACGATAACACACACACACACACACACACACACACACACACACACACACACACACACTCCATAACGCCGATAGGAATGAATGGGCCACTTATGTTTGTAGTAGCAGTCGTAGTAGTCGTAGTAGTAGTAGTAGTAGTAGTAGTAGTAGTAGTAGTTGTATTTTTTTTTTCTTTCTGGATCTTCTCATCCCTCTTCTCTCCTTTCTCCCCTCTTCCCCCTCTTTCCCTCTCCTCCTCATTGCTTCCCTTTCCTATCTACTCCATCTTCTTCCCTATTACTTTCCTCCATAACCCTTTTACTTAGTCAACTGCATCTTCTTTTTCTTCTTCTTTTCTTCTTCTTCTTCTTTTTTATTTTATATCTTTTCTTTTTCCTTTTCTTCTCTTTTCTTCATTCTCTAACTGAACTTTTTTTTTTCCCCTCTCTAATCCCCTTTTTCATTTTCCCCTTTTTTCTTCCCCTCCTCGTTCCCCTTCTCATCCCCAACCCCTTACTTTTCCCCTCATCTATAACCCCTCTTCTTCCCGTCATCTTCACCTTCACTCATTTTCCTCTCATTTTTCTCTCATTTTCACTCATTTTGCTCTCATTTTCACTCATTTTCCTCTCATTTCCACTCATTTTCCTCTCATTTTCACTTATTTTCCTCTCATTTTCCTCTCATTTCCACTCATTTTCCTCTCATTTTCACTCATTTTCCTCTCATTTCCACTCATTTTCCTCTCATTTTCACTCATTTTCCTCTCATTTTCACTTATTTTCCTCATTTTCCTCTCATTTCCACTCATTTTCACTCATTTTCCTCTCATTTTCCTCTCATTTCCACTCATTTTCCTCTTATTTTCACTTATTTTCCTCTCATTTCCACTCATTTTCCTCTCATTTCCACTCATTTTCCTCTCATTTTCACTCATTTTCCTCTCATTTTCCTCTCATTTCCACTCATTTTCTCATTTTCCTCTCATTTTCACTTATTTTCCTCTCATTTTCACTTATTTTCCTCTCATTTTCCTCTCATTTTCACTCATTTTCCTCTTATTTTCACTTATTTTCCTCTCATTTTCACTCATTTTCCTCTTATTTTCACTTATTTTCCTCTCATTTTCACTCATTTTCCTCTCATTTCCTCTCATTTTCCTCTCATTTTCACTCATTCTCCTCTCGTTTCACTCATTTTCACTCATTTTCCTCTTTTTCTTCCCCTTCTCTCCCATTCACATCCCCAACCCCTCATTTTTCCCCTCATCTGTAACCCCTCTTCTTCCCATCATCTTCACCTTCACTCATTTTCATCCACGTTGTCATCGTCATTACTTACCCTCATCCCCTTCATTCCCCATTCCTTCTCCCCTTCTCCCTATTCCCTTCCCATCCTAAGCCTCCTTCCCCTTCATTCCTATCCTATCTAAGCTTCCCCATCAATCCCCCTTCATCCCCATCCCTTCCCTACCCCTTCTCCTTTCTATCCTCCCCTTCTCTTCCCATTTCCTTTCCCATAATTCCCTTCCTTTTCATCCCTACGCTTTCTCATCCCCTTCCCTTTCAAATTCTCCCCTTCCCTACCCCTTTCCCATCCCCATCCTTCCCCTTCCCATTTCACCTCATTCCTCCACCCTTTTTCCCCATCCTCCCCATCACCCCAACCAGTTACTATCACCATCTCCCAGTAGACAACCAAAAGCCAAGGCCATGATGAAGGGAAGAAGGGGAAGGAAGGAATGGGAGAGAGAAAATCAGTAAATATTGCTGACTTGGGGTGTAACAGAGTGAGTTAATGGGGTGGGGAGGGGAGGGGAAGAGGGGAGGGAGGGGGAGGAGGGGGGGGTGGGGGAGGTTCGATGGGGGTTAGAGGGTGAGAGGGGTTAGATG
>NC_066527.1:5898930-5901430 GCF_024679095.1 Eriocheir sinensis
TGTTGTGTGTGTGTGTGTGTGTGTGTGTGTGTGTGTGTGTGTGTGTGTGTGTGTGTGTGTGTGTGTGTGTGTGTGTGCGATTAATTGCCACTCCACTTCGTAAACAAATTAGATACAAGGTACCACAGTGGGGAGAGAGAGAGAGAGAGAGAGAGAGAGAGCGAGAGAGAGATTATAGCATTTTCCACAGCTAAGAGTGTAAAGGCTTTCTTCTTGCATAATACAGACTTTGAGAATTTATTTTATTTAGGGAAAGGGAACAGCTCAAGGGTATAAGGAAAAAGCACAAAATACCCCCAAGACCTGCTCGTGTGTAGAGAAAAGTGAGTATGGTGGCAGAAACAGGGCAGGAGGAGAGTTAGAGGTTCACTAAAACAATATTAGACGAAAATAAGTTTAAATGACAGAAAATCCATATAAATCAAATTAACCTTACTTCAATATTAGACGAAAAATAAGTTTGCAATGACAGAAAAATCCATATAAATCAAAATACATGAGTCACTTCTAACCGAAAAAGAAGAAGAGGAAGAAGGAGAGTTAGAGGTTCACTAAAATTAACCTTACTTCAATATTAGACGAAAAATAAATGTATAGTGACAGAAAAATCCAAATAAATCAAAATACATGAGTCACTTCTAACCGAAAAAGAAGAAGAGGAAGAAGGAAAGTTGGAGGGTCATTAAAATTAACCTTACTTCAATATTAGACGAAAAATAAATGTTCAGTGACAGAAAAATCCAACAAGAGAGAGAGAGAGAGAGAGAGAGAGAGAGAGAGTTAACCTTACTTCAATATTAGACGAAAAATAAATGTTCAGTGACAGAAAAATCCATATAAATCAAAATACATGAGTCACTTCTAACCGAAAAAGAAGAAGAGGAAGAAAAACGATTTAACAACAATTATCTACATCATTAACTTAAACTTGAGATAATGAAAAAAATATATTAGACGAAAAATAATTATGTAATGCCAGAAAAATCCAAATAAATCAAAATATGTGTCACTTCTAACCAAAAAAGAAGAAGAGGAGGAGGAAGAGGAAGAAGAACAACTTAACAACAATTATCTACATCAATGTCTTATACTTGAGATAATGAAGAAAATATATTAAAGGGGAACTATAAATATCTCACTATCAATGGCAAGGACACCAACTCATCGTTTTCAGGGTCATCGGCTGGCTTGGACAGAGTGGAGGCTAATGTCGGTATTGCAAGACACTCGCTTCTCACATCAACTATTTCTAAAGGTCAAAGAGGGGGTCAGTCAGGTTCTAATGAGTGGTTCTTCAGGTTCACGGTACAGAGGAAGGGTCAGACTACCACCAGGGTCATAAAACTACTACTGGAAATGCCCCAAACTCCTACGAAAGCCTTGCCAAATATGTGTTCTTGGGCTGCGAAATGTCTTATAATACGACGCTTAGTAAGGCTCTTCGTCTCATCAGCTCTCCTCCTCTTACTGATAGTCTTCTACCTCTTAAATTTCGCCGCCATGTTGCCTCTCTTTCTATCTTCTATCGATATTTTCATGGTGATTGCTCTTCTGAACTTACTAACTGCATGCCTCCCCTCCTCCCGCGGCCTCGCCACACACGACTTTCTACTCATGCTCATCCCTTTACTGTCCAAATCCCTTACGCAAGAGTTAACCAGCATCTTCACTCTTTCATCCCTCACGCTGGTGAACTTTGGAACAGTCTTCCTTCATCTGTATTTCCTCCTGCCTACGACTTGAACTCTTTCAAGATGAGGGTATCAGGACACCTCTCCTCCCGAAATTGACCTCTCTCTCGGCCACGCCTCTAACTCTTTTTAGGAGCAGTGAGTAGAGTTTTTTTTTTTAACATTTGTTACCTTTTTTTATGCCCTTGAACTGACTCCTCTGCTGTAAAAAAAAAAAAAAAAATACAAGTTGGACAAAGCGTCGCGCTCTGCCGAGTGGCATCCGCAAAAAAGTCTTGTTTACCATACATATTGATTTTCAGTGCCGATATTCTTACTAATATAAGTTCATGGTTATTTGTCTGTGATAAAGTAGTAGTAGTAGTAGTGGCAGTAGTAGTAGTAGTAGTAGTAGTAATGGCAGTAGAAGTAGTAATAGTAGTAGTAGTAGTAGTAGTAGTAGTAGTAGTAGTAGTAGTAGTAGTAGCGGCGGTCCATTCATAATCTGGCTATTGTAGAGGCCGTTATCTTGTTATTTCGGCTCGGTGGTGATAGCGCGGCGGCCTTCGTCTGTATCTCAGGCGCCTCCTAGCCGGCGATAAGGGATGCTGACACTCTCTCTCTCTCTCTCTCTCTCTCTCTCTCTCTCTCTCTCATTTTCTTACCTATCTCAATATTTTATTTCGTTATTTTTCTTCATTACGTACTTTTTCTTTATTTTTTTCTCATTTCTCTTTTTTCATTCTTTCTTTCCATCATTTTCCTATCCTGTTTTCCTTTTTGGTCTTTCATTTTCATATTCTATTTCTTTTTTTTTTTTTTTTTCGCAA
>NC_066527.1:5906430-5911430 GCF_024679095.1 Eriocheir sinensis
CTCTTTTCATCATCCTCTTCCTCTTCCTCCTCCTCCTCTTCGTCTTTCGTCACCTCCTCCTCCTCTTCCTCCTCCTCCTTCTCTTCCTGTTTTCTTTCTTTGTCTTTCTTTCTCTTTCATGTCTTTTACCACGGAGAGAGAGAGAGAGAGAGAGAGATAACTCACTTGACAATCTCTCTTTATCTTCTCTTTATTTTCTCTCTTTTCTCTATCTCTTTCTTTATCAATTTTCGCTGCTCTTTAACTTATATATGACGATAGGGGGAAGAGGACGAGGAGGAGGAAGAGGAGGAGGAGGAGGAGGAGGAGGAGGAGGAGGAGGAGGAGGAGAATGGTCTTCCTTCAGTCTATGTTTACTAGTAACTCGATCACCTCCTCCTCCTCCTCCTCCTCTTCTCACCGGGCAGGGAGGAGGAGGAGGAGGAGGGGCGTGACAGGACAAGGGAGAGAGGAGGAAGCAAGGAGGAAAATAAGGACAATGATGAAGTAAAAAAAAGAGGAGGAAAAGAAAATAATAAAAAATAGGAATGGAAAGGAAAACAAGAAAATAAAAAGAAAAAATAATAATGATAAAAATAAAAAGAAAAGAAAAAAGAAAAATAGATAAAAAAACTAGTAAAGAAAAAAAGTAATGAAGAGAGAGAGAGAATTTCGTGTGTGTATGTGTGTGTGCGTGTGTATATGTGTCAATCCTGTCTCTCTCTCTCTCTCTCTCTCTCTCTCAGGTAACCAAGTGAAAAAAATTATCTTTGTTTTATCAGCTTGTCTATTTATTCTCCTCCTCCTCCTCCTCCTCCTCCTCCTCCTCCCTTCCCTTCCCCCAGAGCAAGAAGGTCAAGTATCCCAATAACTTACGATGCAACCCCTTCCCTTCCCTTCCCTTCCCTTCCCTTCCCTTCCCTCCCTTCCCTTGCTTTCCCTTCCTTTCCTTTTCCTTTCTACTCCCTTTCTCTCCTTTATCTTTCCTTTCCATTCCTTTTTCTTAGTTATTTCGTCCCTTCCCTTCCCTTCCCTTCTCTTCCTTTCCCTTCCTTTCCTTTCCCTTCCCTTCCTTTCCTTTTCCTTTCTACTCCCTTTCTCTCCTTTATCTTTCCTTTCCATTCCTTTTTCTTAATTATTTCGTCCCTTCCCTTCCCTTCCCTTCCCTTCGTGTCCTCCCTTCCTTTCCCTTTCCTTTCCTTTCTATTCCCTTTCTCTCCTTTATCTTTCCTTTCCATTCCTTTTTCTTATATTCCCTTCCTTTGTCTCTTCCCTTCCCTTCTTGTTCCTTTTCCTTACTTTCTCTTTCCTTCCACTTTTTCCTCTGCTTCCTTTCTCTTATATTCCTTTCCTTTGTCTATTCTTTTCCCTTCTTGTTCCTTTCCTTTCTTTCTCTTTCCTTACATTTTTCCTCTCCTTTCCTTCCTTTCTCTTTTCCTTTTTTTCCTTCCTTTGTTTCTCCCCTTGACTTTGCTTCCTTTCCCAACCCTTCCTTTCTTTTCCCTTTCGTCTCCTTTCCCTTCCCTTTCTTTCCCTTCCTCTCCATTTTCTTCCCCTCCTTTCTTTTCCCTTCCTTTCATTTCCATTCCCTTCACTTCTTTTCTCTACTCTTCCCTTCCCTTTCTCTCAATTCCCTTCCTTCTCTTCCCTCTTCTATTGCTTCCCTTTTTTATTCGCATTCCTCTCCATCTTCTTCCCTTCTCTTTCTTTCCACCTCCTCTCAACCTTTGTCCTCCTCTTCCCTTCCCTTCCCTTCCCTTCCCTGCTACTATTTTTCCTTCCTTTCTCTTCTCATCCCTTTCCATCCCTTCCTTTGTTTTTTTTCTTCCTCCATTTCCTCTTAATTTTCTTTCTTGCATTCCACCTCTTCTTCTCTCTTCCCTCTTCATCCCCTCCATCTCCAATCCCCTTCCCTTCCTTCCCTTTTCTTCTCTTTTCTTACCTTCTTTTCCCTTCCCTTCCCTTTCATTCCTGTTTTTCATGTTTTCCTTTATTTCCATCATTTGTCCTTCCCTTCTCTTCCCTTTCCTTCTCCTTCCTCCCCTTCCCTCCCCTTCCCTTCCTTACTCTTCCCTTCCCTTCCTTTCCCTCCCCTTCCCTTCCCTACTCTTCCCTTCCTTCCTTCCTCCTTTCCTTCCTCCTTCCCTCCTTTCCTTTCCTCCCCTTCCCTCCCCTTCCCTTCCTTACTCTTCCCTTCCCTTCCTTTCCCTCCCCTTCCCTTCCTTTCATTTCCCTTCTTCATATTTTAAAGGACAGACAGACAGACAGACAGACAGACGCATCCCAAGTATATATATAATTCATGAGAGAGAGAGAGAGAGAGAGAGAGAGAGAGAGCTAGGGCGTGTGCGGAGGGACAAAGAAAGGATAAAGGTCGAGAGAGAGAGAGAGAGAGAGAGAGAGAGAGAGAGAGTAAACAGAGACAGACAGACGGACAGACAGAGACAGTAACAAAGAAACTAACAAACAGACAAAGAAAGGAACACAAGGAAGAGGAGGAGGAGGATAAAGAATAAAGGAAGAGAGAAAGAGAAAAGGAAGGAAAATAAAGAAAGAAAAACAAAGAAAAAAAGTAGTAATGAAAATAATGAGAAGACACGAAAAAAAAGACAAAAGAAGACAAACAATAATAATAATAATAATAATAATAATAATAATAATAATAATAATAATAATAATAATAATAATAAAATGTGAGAAAGAAAACGGAGGAATCTTTTGTTTATTTTGTTTATTATTGTGTTGTGTGTGTGTGTGTGTGTGTGTGTGTGTGTGTGTGTGTGTCTTCTAATCTAAAAGAAAAAAAGAAAACAACCAATAATCTCGTTTTCTTTTCTTAATTTCTTGCCATAATTATCTTTTTTTTTTCTTTTTCCTATTTTTTTCGTATTTTCTTTCATGTTTTTTCGCTTAATTTTCTCTCTCTCTCTCTCTCTCTCTCTCTCTCTCTCTCTCTCTCTCTCTCTCTCTCTCTCTCTCTCTCTCTCTCCTTGGGTATAATCTCTCCTTCGCTCTCCCTCTCCTTCCCCCCCCTCCTCCTCCTCCTCCTCCTCCTCTTCTCTCTCTCCCTTCCTTGTGGTTTATTTACTATAGACAAAGACTGTGTATCCTATATTGATAAGGAAGATTACGTGTGTGTGTGTGTGTGTGTGTGTGTGTGTGTGTGTGTGTGTAACTGGGTGGTAAGTGGTGTGTGTGAGGGGGGGGGGGGCGGTAGTGGTGTGTGTGTGTGTGTGTGTGTGTGTGTGTAAGCCGGTGAAGTTAATTAGCTTCAACAGACCGACGTAAATATAGACAGACAAACAAACTTATACACAAAGAAAGCTATACAGAAATGAAGACAGACAGACAGACAGACAAAGAAATGAGTGCTTAGAAAGGAAAGGAGACAGACAGACAGACGGACAAACAGATAGACAGACGAAGAAATGAGTGCTTAGAAAGATAGAAACAGACAGACAGACAGACAGACAGATAGACAGACAGACAAAGAAACAGGGCCCGAAAGATAGACAAACAGAAAGACAGAAACAGACAGACAAAGATAAACAGACAGAGACAAAGAAACCGGGTCAGACAGAAAGGCAAACAGAGACAGACAAAGAGAGACAGACAGTGAAATTGGCGACATACAGACAAAGGAAGGACGGTTAGACAGAAAGATAAACGAAAATGGACAGAGAAAAGGCGGACAGACAAACGCAAAGAAGGACAGAAATATAGGAATAGACAGAGGAACAGATAGACAGAAAACAAAAAAGACAAAGAGATACAAAAAGAGACAGACGAACAGAGAGAAAGATAGACAGTAAGAAGGAAAACGAGAGACAGAAAAGACAGACAGACAGACAGACAGATAGATAACAGATAGACTATAAAACAAAGAAAGAGAAAACAAAGAAAAGAAAAACAAACAGAAAGAAAAATAGACAGTAAGAAGGAAAACCAGAGACAGAAAAGACAGACAGACAGACAGACAGACCATAAAACAAAGAAAGAGAAAACAAAGAAAAGTAAAACAAACCGACATTTTTAAAGACGATAAAAACAGAGAAAGAAAAAAGAAAGTGAAAAAAAGAAAAGAAAGGGAAAAGTCAGGTAAACAGACAGACAGACAGACAGACAGACAGACAGGAGAACAAAGAAAGAAATACACACAAGGAGAAGGTGAAAGTAATAACAGAGAGAGAGAGAGAGAGAGAGAGAGAGAGAGAGAACCAAGAAAGAAAACGAAAAAAATGAACCAAAATCATTAGAGAAAACGGGATATGAAGAGCCATTGAGAGAGAGAGAGAGAGAGAGAGAGAGAGAGAGAGAGACGGGGACGTTTGGGGTACATCTCTCTCTCTCGTCTCAAACTCCTTAGAACACAGAAATAAAGAAAGGAAGATAAAGAAGGATTGATAAATGAGGGAACAAGAGAGAAGAAACGATAACCAAACAACAAATCAAAGCAAACAAACGAGAATAAACGAAGAAACAAGAAGGAAAAGCAAGAAATAAACGAGGAAAACAAAGAAAGATGGAAGAAAAACAAAGAAAAGACAAAGAAAGAAGGAGTTACGAATGAGGAAGAGGGAGAATTAGATGAAAATGTGATGAAAAATAGAAAAAAACAAGAAATAAACAAAGAAATGAGACAAAGTGGATAAAGAAAACAAAGAAAAGACAAAGAAAGAAGGAGTTACGAATGAGGAAGAGGGAGAATTAGATGAAGATGTGATGAAAAATAGAAAAAAACAAGAAATAAACAAAGAAATGAGACACAGTGGATAAAGAAAACAAAGAAAATGCGAAGAGAAGACAAAGAAAATGGGAGATACGAATGAGGAAGTGGGATAATCAAGTAAAAGTGTGATAAAAGAGAAAAAGAAAAGATAAACAAAGAAGAGACGGATAAGATAATAAAAAGAAAGAAGACAAAGAAAAACAAAGAAAAAAGTAAGAGGAAGAAGTGGATAAAAAATATGATGAAAGAAAGATTAGAAATAAACAAAGGAAAACGAGAAATAAGAAAATAA
>NC_066527.1:5916430-5921430 GCF_024679095.1 Eriocheir sinensis
ATAACAATGACAAATCATGCAGATACATAATTAGATATTACAAGAAAAACAATAGGAACCGAAGTACTGGAAAAAGACAAACAAAACAATGACTCGAATAGAACAAAAACAAATCCAGACTTCAAATAACCCAAATAATAAAATAAATAAACACAACAAATAAGGAGAGAAGAACAACAACAAAAACTAACAAATAAATAAATAAATGAATAAAATAATAAACAGCAAATGAGAAGAGAGAAACAACAACAAAAAAAAACAATAAATAAATAAATAAATAAATAAAATAAAATAAATTAACCGACACGAGGATAAACAGGTAGAGGATAAAGGCTTCAAGGTCACTCGTAATTACAGGTGCGCCACGCCAGGTAGAAATATGTTACGTACGCAGGGAATAAGGAGAAAAAGATAAAGAAAATAAAAAGAAAATAAGAAAATACATGGAAACAGGATTAGCAAGTCTTAGAAATGTTTATGTTTAATTTCTTTTTGCCCAGAACACGAAGAGAAAAAAAAAACTTGTAATTAGTAGTATTGCTTTATGAGAGAGAGAGAGAGAGAGAGAGAGAGAGAGAGAGAGATGAGAAAGAAGAAATGAGTAAAAGAGGAGGAGCACACGGAGAAGCGGAGGAGGAAGAGGAAGAGGGTGGAGGAGGAAGAGGAAGAGGGTGGAGGAGGAGGAGGAGGAGGAGGAGGAGGAGGAGGAGGAAGAGCAAGAAGAAAGAAAGAATTTATGAGTCAATAATGCGAGTACAAATATATATATATAAGAGAGAGAGAGTCAAGGTAGTTATGGGGAAGGGGAATGGAGGTTGGAAAGGGTTAGGGAAGGAAGGGAAAAGAATGGGGAAGGGGAGGGGAGGGAAGGGAAGGGTAATGAATGGAGAATGGTTAATGACTGGGGGAAAAAGGGGAAGAGGAGAAGGAGAAGGAGGAGGAGGAGGAGGAGGAGGAGGAGGAGGGAGAAAGTTATTTATTTATTTATTTATTTATATGTTTGTTAACAATTTGCATGAGTAAAAATATTTGTGTGAAATGGTTTTGTATTTTCTTTCTTTTTGTTTGTTTATTTCTCAATAACAACAACATATTTACCTCCCTCACTTTCCTCCTCATCTCCTCCTCCACGTCTTCCTCCTCCACCTCCTCTAGAAACAGGACGGAAATCGACCCTGTCACAGTTTGCCGACGTCACTCAAGTGGGCGGGCAGGCCCTCACAATGGCCGACTGCGAAACTGTCCAAAAGGACCTTGATCAAACCATCCAGTGGTCTGAAAAAGAAAAATGTCCTTCAACGTCGACAAATGTAGTCATGCACATTGGGTCCAGAAATGGTAGCCATACATACATCATTTTTTGTGTGCGTTTGCTGCTGTAGCGCCGGTAGGCTCTCTTTAGGGGCCTCTTGGACGGCCCCAGCCTGTTAGTGGCGCACATGAATTTTATTTATAGTGGCTGCCGTGATGGATGACTCTGCTTGGCCCATGCTGCCCCCCGGCGCTCCTCTTAACCGAAGTCACTGAATTTAAGGTTGACTGAAGATCTCGGCAGCATGTGGGTAACCTTCCGCCACTCGGCGATGGCTTGAAAAATCAGTCTTTTGGTGGGACTCAAACCTAGGTCACGGGCTAACCACGCCCGCACGCTGACCACTCGGCCACCGCCTCCTCATGCATGGAAAACCTCTGCAGGCGGTGCAGGAGAAGTCGGGTCTTGGAGTCACAATCAGCAGTGACCTGAAACATGCAAATCACTGTAAAAAAAAAAAAAAAAACTTACAACAAAGCCAACACCACACAGCGAGGAACTTCGAGTATAAGACGCCGGACGTAATGTTATCCTTCTGTACATCCATGCACCTCGAGTATGCAGGAAAGTTTTGGTCCCATAATTACAGGAAGGACATTGAAATGTTGGAAAGGGTTTACATAGATTTACATAGAAAATCAGACCACACAGACCCCATGGTCCAGACTTGGTGGTCTGTCCTTAAACCTAACGCAGCGCCGCGCTGCGAAAATGATTCGGGGAACGACTCAAGCGACTTCACGCTGGAAAAAGAGACGTTTACGAGGGGACATGACTCAGGTTTTCAAGTACCTGAAGAAGTTCAGTAACGTCAACCACTGCAAGTGTTTTGATATAAACCAATATAAGAACTAGGAAAAACGGTCTGCCAATTCAAGCGATGCGATGTAATACAAACATTGGAAGGAGATTCTTCTCAAACCGAGTCATCTGCCACTGGAACAATCTTCCCTCAGAAGTAGTAAATGCGAATACCATTAACTCCTTCAAAAATCGAACGACCGTAGTTTCGCTGCGTCAGGAGTACACTGAATACCGAGGTGCTTTCATCTGCTCTGTGGCATCAAGCGGCTGTCGAGCAGATTAGATTAAATCACCAGAGCGGGCAACCTCGTCATTAGCCAATAGGTATTCTCTTGCCTGCATTTCCATGTTTCCATGTTTCCTCCCTTTCTCCTCTCTCTTCCTTGCGTAAAGAGAAAAAAAAAGAGAAAAAGAAAAATGATTACTAATATTGGTTCATTTCCTTATTTGCAATTTCCTCTGTATTAATGAGAGAGAGAGAGAGAGAGAGAGAGATTCCTTGAAGCAAGATACGTTCCCCAAACTCTTTCAGGTTTCCCCAAGTTGTGATTTTTTAATACTGTGAATGGGGAAGAAGGAGGGGAGGAGGAGAAGGAGGAGGAGGAAAAGGAAGAGGAAAAGGAGGAGGAGGAGGAGGAGGAGGAGGAGGAGGAGGAGGAGGAATGGGAAATAGCTAAAGGAAATGAAAGGAGTGGAATAGGATGGAAACAGTTAGCAAGAAGAGAAGGAGGAAGGAGAAATAAGTAAAATCAGAAAGGCGTAAAAAATAAAGAAAAAATGAAGAAAAGAGAACGTAAAGAATGAAAATGAAGAGAACGAGAAAGAGAAGAAAGAAGTATACAAAGAAAAATATGAAAAAAAACAAGAAGTAAAGAAAGATAAAAAAGAAAACTTAAAATAATGAAGCATTGGAGGAAAACTATTACAGAAAAAAACGAAGAAAATAATTAAGAAAACTTTAGATAAAATGGAATAGGAAGCAAAGCAAGAAAAATAAAAGAAAGAACAAGAAGAATTTTGGTTAAAGCGAAAATAAGTAAAAAAAAAGGTGAAGAAAATAGAAGTGTATAAAATAGAAATTAAAAGACGTGACGAAGGAAAAGAGGAAAAGATAAGCAAGAAAAAGAGTAGTTTAAAAGAAGTAAAAAAATAATAAAAAGAAAGAAAAAAAGATAAGAATAAAGATAAGATAAGAAAACAAAAGTAGAAAATATTAAAGTTGAAAAAAAATATTCTTGATAGAATGTAAAAAAAATATTCAAACAGGAAGAAAAAGATAACGAAAAGAAATATAAGAAAAGTAAGAAAAAAGTAGAAAATATAAAAAAATAAAGAAAACCAAAGAAAACGAAGTGTGGGAAAGGAAAACATGAACAGAAGGCAAAAAAAAAAAGAAGAAAATGGAAAGGTAAGAAATTATTAGAAAAGATAAGAAAACAAAAGTAGAAAATAAAAAAAAATAAAGAAAATAACCAAAAAAAAAACGTGGGAAAGGAAAATATGAATAAAAAGCAAAAAAAAAAAAGATGTAGAGATAAGAAAAATAGAAGAAAAGATAAGAAAACAAAAGTAGATAATATAAAAAAAATAATAAAATAACCTAAAAAAACGAAGCGTGGAAAATAATTATATGAATAAAAGCCAAAAAAATAAAAATAAATAAGAACAAGTCATAAGTATTTACATCTTTGACATAAAAAAAAAGTTAGAGAAAAAAAATAGAATAATGAAAAAAAAGAACCAGAAAAAAAGAATAAGATAGAAAGGCGATCAAAGGAATAAGGAAGAGAAGATAGAAGATAAAGTGAAGGAATGAAGAAAGGAAGACAAAAAAAAGAAGAAAGGAATGTTAAGAGGTAGAGATGATGAGGCAAGAATAAGAAGTGTAAGAGGAGGAGGAAGAAGAAGAAGAAGAAGAAGAAGAGGAGGAGGAGGAGGAGATAAAGAAGGAGAATATAAAAAGAAAGATAAATAATACGAGCAAGAGGAAGAAGAAGAGTAGAAGAAAAATAGGAATGAGGATAAATGAGATAAAGAAGAAGAGGAAAGGGAGAAGAAACGAGAGGAGCAAGAGGAAGAAGAAGAAGTTGGAAAATAAAATAAAAGAAAAAATTAAGAGGAGGAAAATATGAAAGGTGAAGAAAACATTAAAAAAAGAAGAAAGAGGAAGAAATAAAGCTACGTAGATCGGAAGGAGTGTGAGGAGGAGGAGGAGGAGGAGGAGAAGAATATGTTTAAGACAATAGGAAAATACAGAAGAAGGAAGAGGAGGAGGAGGAGGAGGAGGAGGAGAAGAATATGTTTAAGGCAATAGGAAAATACAGAAGAAGGAAGAGGAGGAGGAGGAGGAGAAGAAGAATATGATTAACACAATAGGAAAAAACAGAAGAAGGAAGAGGAGGAGGAGGAGGAGGAGGAGGAGGAGGAGAAGTAAAAGAAAGATAAAAGAATAAAGATAAAGATTGAAAGAAGAGAGAAAAAAAAGAAGACAAGTAAAAAAGACGAAAAAGAGGAGGAAAGAGAAATGAAAAAAGAAAAAGAAAATAAGGAGAAAACAAGGAAAAACGAAGAGGAGGAGGAGGACGAAGTAAAAGAATGAAGAGGATGGAAAGGAGAAGAAAAAAGAAAAGGAAAAGAAAATGAAAAGAAAAAAGAAGAATGTTAATAAGAAGACTAGGGAAAATATTAAGAGGAGGAGGAGGAGGAAGGAGGAGGAAGAGGAGGAGGAGGAGAAAGAGGAGGAAAAGAAGACCGAAAAGGAAGTAGAAACAAAAAAAAAGAATTAATAGGAAGAAGACTAGGTAAAAAACGAAGAGGAGGAGGAGGAGGAGAAGGAGGAGAGGAAGAAAAGAAGGAAGAGGAAGGGAAGAAGGAAGTTAAAGAA
>NC_066527.1:5923930-5938930 GCF_024679095.1 Eriocheir sinensis
TTAACAGCGTCTTCTTTTCCTTTCCATCATCATCCTTCCTTTCCATTTCACTCCCATTTTCATCAGCTTATTCTCCTTTGTTTTCCCTTTTACTCCCCATTTTCATCACATTCCCCTTTCTTTCCCTCTTTTTTTCCTATTCCTCCATTTCGTCAACACATTTTGCATCTATTTTTTCATTCCTTTTCCTCTCGACTTATTTTCCCCTACATTTCATCATATTTTTCCTTGTTCCCCTTTTCCTCCTCCATTTTTTTTTCCTCTTCCCCTTCAATCGATAGAGTTCATTTTGATTGGCTTAAATGCCGGAGGGAGAAGAGAGGAAAGGAGGGAGGAAAGAGAGAGGAAAGGAGGGAAGAAGAGGAAGGGAAAGAGTGAAGGAAGTAAGGAAAGCATAGTAATGGAAAGAAAGAAGGGAGGGAAGAGGATAGGGAAACAGAGGAAGGAATGAAGGAAGAAAGGAAGGAAAAAGGAAGGGAAGAGAAGGGGAGGAGAGGAGGGAAGGAAGAGGACGGAGAAAGAGGGGAAGAAAAAAGAGGAGGGAAGGAAGGAGAACAGATGAAGGAAGAAAGCGAAAAAAGGAGAAAGGGAGGAAGAAGAGAAGGGGAGGAAAGGAGGGAAATAAAAGGAAGGGGAAACAGAGGAAAGAAAAAGGAGAGAAGGAAGGAGAGAGAAAAAGAGGAAGGAAGGAATTAGAGGAAATGAGGAAAGGAAGAAGAAGGAAAGAAGAGAAGGAAGAGGAAGGGAAGGAAGAGGAAGGGAAAACACAGGAATGAATAAAGAAGGGAAGAAAGGAAAGAGGAGAAAGAGAGGAACGAAATAAGGGGTACGAAAAGAGGAAGAGAAATGAGGAAGAAGGGGAAGAGTGAAAAAGAAAGGAGAGGAATGAGAGAAGAAGAAAGGGAAGAAGAGGAAGGGGAGGAAAGCGAGGTAGAAAAGAAGAGAAAGACAAAGAAAAAGAGAGAGAGGAAAGAGAGAAGAGAAGGATGAAGAAGAGAAAAAGTAGAGATAGAAGAGGGAAAGGAAGGGGAAAGAGAAAGGAAGAGAAGGGTGATAAAGAAAGGAAAGAGGAGAAAAATAGAGAAGGAAAGGAGATGTTAAGGTACAGGAGAGAGAGAGAGAGAGAGAGAGAGAGAATCAATACATACCGTCTGTTCTCTCTCTCTCTCTCTCTCTCTCAACGTTAAAAATAGAGAGAAAGAAAATGAGAGAAAATATGCTACAAAGTGGTTTAGATACAGAGAGAGAGAGAGAGATGAACTTGCCAAGAGAAAACAGAAAAGAAAAAGTGGATCAAAGAAAGTAGGAAGAGAGAGAGAGAGAGAATGTAAAATCAAGCAACTCTTCTGACCTAACCTTAATCTCTCTCCTCCTCCTCCTCCTCCTCCTCCTCCTCCTTCTCTTCCTCCTCCTCCTCCTCCTCCTCCTCCTCCTCCTCTTATTCCTACGTCACGAAGCAGAAATCGGATATGGAGTAAATTCCAGGAAGAGAGAGAGAGAGAGAGAGAGAGAGAGAGAATCAATAAATGAATTAAATAAAGGGAAATTAAACTAGTGGGGAAGAGAGAGAGAGAGAGAGAGAGAGAGATTGCTGTGTCTATCTTTTTTGCTTAGTATCTTTATCTATCTATCTATCTATTTATCTATCTCTATCTATCTATCTATCTATCTATTTATCTATCTGTATCTATCTGTCTACCTTTCATTCACTCCCCTTACCTTCCTTTCCGTTCCCTTATCTCTCTCTCTCTCTCTCTCTCTCTCTCTCTCTCTCTCTCTCTCCTAATAATAATAATAATAGTAAAAATAATAATAAAAATAACAATGATTAATCTTTTCCTCTGACTCAGAAATAAAAAAGGAAAACAAGAAAACAAGAAAATAGGAAAAAAGAGAAGAAAAAAAATAATACGAAAATAAGAGATCGAGAAACGTGATAAAAGAGAAAATGAAATAAAGAAATGTAAAAAAAAATTATTGCAGAAAAATGAAAACACAGAAAAAAAGATAAAAAGATGAAAAAAAGGAAAACAAAAACAAATAATTATATAAGAAAATGAAAAAAAAAGATAGACGGAAAGATAAACAAAAAAAGAAAAGAAAGAAAGAAAGAAAGAAATGGAAGAGATAGAGAAAATAAACGAGAAAAAAAAAACAGAAATTTATATAAGAGAAACGAAAGATAGACAGATAGATAGATAGACAGATAGATAGACTGATATACAAATAGATAAATAGACATATGGATAGATTGATAGACAGATAGACAGATAGATAAATAGACAGAAATTTTAACCTGAACTTATATCCAGAGAGAGAGAGAGAGAGAGAGAGAGAGAGAGTGCTGCCCCCTTCAGGATATATATACAAGCTTCGATAGTCACCCATTTACATAGATTTACATAGATGCTGAGGTTCATTTCTTGGTCCACTTCTAAATAAGTTACCCCCCTTCCCTTTTCCCTTCCCCTTTTTTATTCCCTTTTCATTGCTTCCTCCCTCCCTTTTAATCTCCCATTCTCCTTTTCCTCTCCCTTCTTCTCCCTTTTCTCTCCTTCCTCCCTCCCTTTTCATTTCCCCATTCTCCTTTTCCTCTCCCTTTTTCTCCCTTTTCTCTCCTTCCTCCCTCCCTTTTAATCTCCCCATTCTCCTTTCCCTCTCCCTTCTCCCTTTTCTCTCCTTCCTCCCTCCCTTTTAATCTCCCCATTCTCCTTTCCCTCTCCCCCTTTCTTCTCCCTTTTCTTTCCTTCCTCCCTCCCTTTTAATCTCCCCATTCTCCTTTCCCTCTCCCTTCTTCTCCCTTTTCTCTACTTCATCCCTCCCTCTTATTCTCCCATTCCCCTTTCACCCCCTTTCCCTCCCCCTCTCACTTCTCTTAGCTCCCCTCTTCTTCCTTCTATCCCCTTTCCCCTTCCTCTCCCCCTTTTTTTTCATCCTCTCCTCTTCTATTCCCTTCTCCCGTCCCTCACCCCTCTCTCAGTCTTCTTTGCTCCACTTCTCCTCCCTTCTCCCCTTTCTTTTCTCCCTCCCCTTCTCATCCCCCCAAATGCCTATCTTTTTCTTCTCTTCTTTCCTTCTTTTCTTCCTTCCCCTTTTCTTCCTCCTCCTTTTCTTCTTCCCTTCAATAGCTCTTCCCCTTTTCTTCCTTCCCCTTTCATTTCTACCCTTTTCTCTTTCTCCCCTTTTCACCCTCCCCAAATAGCTCTTCCCCTCTTCCTTTTTCTTCCCCGTTTTCTTCTCGATTCCCTATCTCTCCCCGATTTTCCGTTTCTTCCTACCCTATTTTTTCATCTCCTTTCTTTCTCCCCTATTTTTTCATCTCCACTTTCTTTCTTCTCCTATTTTTTTCATCTCCCTTTCTTTCTCCCCTATTTTTTCATCTCCCCTTTCTTTCTCCCCCTATTTTTTCATCTCCCTTTTCTTTCTCCCCTATTTTTTCATCTCCCTTTTCTTTCTCCCCCTATTTTTTCATCTCCCCTTTTCTTTCTCCCCCTATTTTTCATCTCCCCTTTCTTTCTCCCCTATTTTTTTCATCTCCCCTTTCTTTCTCCCTCCAAATAGGTCTTCCCCTTCTTCTCTTCCTCTCCCTTTTTCCCTCCCCTCCATTTCCTTCTCCCCCTTTGCTCCCCCACTGTTCCCCTCCCCCCCTTCCTCCAAGTCCACAACCACCACGAATTTCCTCCACCTCCTCTTCCTTCTCCCCCCCTCCCCACCATCTTTATTTCCTCCCCTCCTACGTGTCATCTCCTCCCTTCCTCCCCTCCTACTTGTCATCTCCTCCCTTCCTCCCCTCCTCCCTTTCGCCCTCACCTCTCCATCCTCACCTCACCTGCATCTAATTAATTAACCAAGAAAAGCTTACCTTACCTTACCTTACTTTACCTCACCTTACCTTACCTTACCTTACCTGTCCTTACCTTGCCTTTCCTTACCTTACCTTACCTTGCCTTGCCTTACCTTACCTTACCTTACCTTGCCTTACCTTACCTTACCTTACCTTACCTTACATTACCTTACCTTACTTTACCTCACCTTACCTTGCTTTACCTTACCTTACCTGTCCTTACCTTACCTTACCTGTCCATACCTTACCTTACCTTGCCTTACCTTACCTTACCTTACCTTACCTTACCTTACCTTACATTACCTTACCTTACTTTACCTCACCTTACCTTGCTTTACCTTACCTTACCTGTCCTTACCTTACCTTACCTTACCTTACCTTGCCTTATCTTACCTTACCTTACCTTACCTTGCCTTACCTTACCTTACCTTACCTTACCTTATCTTATCTCACCTTACCTTACTTTACCTTACCTTACTTTTTTTTTTTTACAACAAAGGAGGCAGCTCAAGGGCACACAAAAAAGAAAACAATAATAAAAAAAGCCCGCTACTCGCTGCTCCTAAAAAAGAAACATAAGAGGTGTCCAAAAGCAAGGTCAAATTCGGGAGGAGAGTTGTCCTGATACCCTCCTCTTGAAAGAGTTCAAGTCATAGGCAGGAGGAAATACAGATGAAGGAAGATTGTTCCAGAGTTTACCAGCGTGAGGGATGAAAGAGTGAAGATGCTGGTTAACTCTTGCATAAGGGGTTTGGACAGTATAGGGATGAGCATGAGTAGAAAGTCGTGTGCGGGAGGGGGGGAGGCATGCAGTTAGCAAGTTCAGAAGAGCAGTCAGCGTGGAAATATCGATAGAAGATAGAAAGAGAGGCAACATCGAGACGGAATTTGAGAGGTAGAAGACTATCAGTATGAGGAGGAGAGCTGATGAGACGAAGAGCCTTAGCCTCCACTCTGTCCAGAAGAGCTGTGTGAGTGGAGCCCCCCCACACATGAGATGCATACTCCATACTTACCTCCATACCTTACTTTACTTTACCTTACCTTACCTTACCTCACCTGCCCTAATTCTTACCTATGACAATTCAAGGTAATCCTCCCTCCACCCTTCCTTACCTCCACCTTTCCCCTCCCTATTTCTCCTCCCTCCCTCCTCATTACCCCTTGACCTATTCCGCTTTTGTTTCCCTTATCTTCTCTCCTTTTTCCTCCCTCTTCCTCCTTCTCTCTCTCCTCCCCTTCAGAAACCTACTGCCCTTTTTATTTCTTCCTCTTCCCCTTTTCTTGTCTCCTTTTCTACTTTTCGTCTTCCTTCTACTTCTTTCTCCTTCTCCTCCTTCTCCTCTCTATAAGAACATAAGGACGTAAGGAGTCTACAAGAGGCCGGAGATACTGTACAAGGCAGCTCCTTTGAACCTAACCCCACCTAGCATAACTGTACATGAATTTATCTAATCTTTTTTTTAATGTGTCTGTCGTATTGGCACTCACCACATGACTGCCCAGCCTGCTCCACTCATCCACCACTCCGTTAGTAAGCCAATTTTTGCCTGTGTCCTTGTTGAATCTGAAGTTATCCAGTTTAAACCCATTGCTACGTGTCCCAATTTTTGCCTATGTCCTTGTTGAATCTGAAGTTATCCAGGTTTTTTTTTTTTTTTTTTTTTTTTTTTTACAGCAAAGGAGACAGCTCAGGGGCACAAAAAAGTAAACATTAATAAAAAAAAAGTCCGCTACTCGCTGCTCCTAAAAAGAATCCAAAGAGGTGGCCGAAAGATAGGTCAGTTTCGGGAGGAGAGGTGTCCTGATACCCTCCTCTTGAAAGAGTTCAAGTCGTAGGCAGGAGGAAATACAGATGAAGGAAGATTGTTCCAGAGTTTACCAGAGTGAGGGATGAAAGAGTGAAGATGCTGGTTAACTCTTGCATAAGGGGTTTGGACAGTATAGGGATGAGCATGAGTAGAAAGTCGAGTGCAGCGGGGCCGCGGGAGGGGGGGAGGCATGCAGTTAGCAAGTTCAGAAGAGCAGTCAGCGTGGAAATATCGATAGAAGATAGAAAGAGAGGCAACATTGCGGCGGAATTTAAGAGGTAGAAGACTATCAGTATGAGGAGGAGAGCTGATGAGACGAAGAGCCTTTGCCTCCACTCTGTCCAGAAGAGCTGTGTGAGTGGAGCCCCCCCACACATGAGATGCATACTCCATACGAGGGCGGACAAGGCCCCTGTATATGGACAGCAACTGTGCAGGGGAGAAGAACTGGCGGAGACGGTACAGAACGCCCAGCCTCGAGGAAGCTGATTTAGTAAGAGATGGGTTTAAACCCATTGCTACGCGTCCCAATTTTTGCCTATGTCCTTGTTGAATCTGAAGTTATCCAGTTTAAATTCATTGCTACGCGTCCCAATTTTTGCCTATGTCCTTGTTGAATCTGAAGTTATCCAGTTTAAACCCATTGCTACGTGTCCCAATTTTTGCCTATGTCCTTGTTGAATCTGAAGTTATCCAGTTTAAACCCATTGCTACGTGTCCCAATTTTTGCCTATGTCCTTGTTGAATCTGAAGTTATCCAGTTTAAACTCATTGCTACGTGTCCCAATTTTTGCCTATGTCCTTGTTGAATCTGAAGTTATCCAGTTTAAACTCATTGCTACGTGTCCCAATTTTTGCCTATGTCCTTGTTGAATCTGAAGTTATCCAGTTTAAACTCATTGCTACGTGTCCCAATTTTTGCCTGTGTCCTTGTTGAATCTGAAGTTATCCAGTTTAAACTCATTGCTACGTGTCCCAATTTTTGCCTGTGTCCTTGTTGAATCTGAAGTTATCCAGTTTAAACTCATTGCTACGTGTCCCAATTTTTGCCTGTGTCCTTGTTGAATCTGAAGTTATCCAGTTTAAATTCATTGCTACGTGTCCCAATTTTTGCCTGTGTCTTTGTTGAATCTGAAGTTATCCAGTTTAAACTCATTGTTACGTGTCCCAATTTTTGCCTGTGTCCCTGTTGAATCTGAAGTTATCCAGTTTAAACCCATTGCTACGCGTCCCAATTTTTGCCTGTGTCCCTGTTGAATCTGAAGTTATCCAGTTTAAACCCATTGCTACGCGTCCCAATTTTTGCCTGTCCCTGTTGAATCTGAAGTTATCCAGTTTAAACTCATTGCTACGCGTCCCAATTTTTGCCTGTGTCCTTGTTGAATGTGAAGTTATCCAGTTTAAACTCATTGCTACGTGTCCCAATTTTTGCCTATGTCCTTGTTGAATCTGAAGTTATCCAGTTTAAACCCATTACTACGTGTCCCAATTTTTGCCTATGTCCCTGTTGAATCTGAAGTTATCCAGTTTAAACTCATTGCTACGCGTCCCAATTTTTGCCTGTGTCCTTGTTGAATCTGAAGTTATCCAGTTTAAACTCATTACTACGTGTCCCAATTTTTGCCTGTGTCCTTGTTGAATCTGAAGTTATCCAGTTTAAACTCATTGCTACGCGTCCCAATTTTTGCCTGTGTCCTTGTTGAATGTGAAGTTATCCAGTTTAAACTCATTGCTACGCGTCCCAATTTTTGCCTATGTCCTTGTTGAATCTGAAGTTATCCAGTTTAAACTCATTGCTACGCGTCCCAATTTTTGCCTGTGTCCTTGTTGAATCTGAAGTTATCCAGTTTAAACTCATTGCTACGTGTCCCAATTTTTGCCTGTGTCCTTGTTGAATGTGAAGTTATCCAGTTTAAACCCATTGCTACGTGTCCCAATTTTTGCCTATGTCCTTGTTGAATGTGAAGTTATCCAGTTTAAACCCATTGCTACGTGTCCCAATTTTTGCCTGTGTCCTTGTTGAATGTGAAGTTATCCAGTTTAAACCCATTGCTACGTGTCCCAATTTTTGCCTATGTCCCTGTTGAATCTGAAGTTATCCAGTTTAAACTCATTGCTACGCGTCCCAATTTTTGCCTGTGTCCTTGTTGAATGTGAAGTTATCCAGTTTAAACCCATTGCTACGTGTCCCAATTTTTGCCTATGTCCTTGTTGAATCTGAAGTTATCCAGTTTAAACCCATTACTACGTGTCCCAATTTTTGCCTATGTCCCTGTTGAATCTGAAGTTATCCAGTTTAAACTCATTGCTACGCGTCCCAATTTTTGCCTGTGTCCTTGTTGAATCTGAAGTTATCCAGTTTAAACTCATTGCTACGCGTCCTGCCCGGTTCTCTTACCAACAAAACCTTATCAGTATCACAGTTATTGTTATCTCCCTTCCCCTTCATCTCTTCATTCACCCCTTCTTTTTTCTTCTTTTTCTCTTCTTTTTGTTTTCCTTTTTTTCCTTTCCTTCCTTCTTCTTCTTTTTCTTTTTCTTCTTTTTCTTTTTCTTCTTCTTCTTCATCTTCTTTTTCTTCGTCTTCTTCTTTTTCTTCTTCTTCTTCTTCCCTTCCTTGCCCTCTCCTTTCTCATTCCTTTCCTTTCGTTATTTTTCTTCCTTCCCTTTTCTTCCCCATCTATTCAAAACTTTTACCTCATTCTCTCCCCTCCTCATCAACATCTCTTCCTCCTTCCTTCCCCACTCTTCCTTTTTCCTTCCCCTTCCTTTTCTTTCCCTCATCACTCCCAGCCCTTTCCCCTCACCTCTTCTCTCTTCTCTTCCTCTTCCCTCATCCCTTCCTCCTCCTCCTAATCCTCCTCCTCCCTCCCTCTTCTCTCCTCTCTTAATAATTTCCTCCCCTTTGCCCTTTACCTATTCCGAAATTATTACCACATTCTCTCCTCCTCCTCCTCCTCCTCCTCCTCCTCCTCCCCCTCCTCCTCCCCTTTTCACCTATTCAAAAACTTGTATTACATCCCACTCTCCCCCCTTCCCCTTCCCCTTCCCCCCTCTCCCCCCCTCACCTGAAGTCATTTTCGGAAGGTGTGCAACCCAGTAATTAAAACCAGGTAAGATGTGTGTGTGTTGGTGTGTGTGTGTGTGTGTGTGTGTGTGTGTGTGTGTGTGTGTGTGTGTGTGTGTGTGTGTTGCGTTCGTGGGAATAACAACAACAGGAAGGAAAAAAAAGAAAAAAAGTAATAATATAAATAAGTAAGAAGTCAAACTGATAATTATAAATGTGTAACGCGTGTGTGTGTGTGTGTGTGTGTGTGTGTGTGTGTGTGTGTGTGTGTGTGTGTTCTCTCTCTCTCTCTCTCTCTCTCTCTCTCTCTCTCTCTCTCTCTCTCTCTCTCTCTCTCTCTCTCTCGTTTAAAGTTTATCCAAATTTGTGGGCTTGTTTACAGCGCAGGAGCAGGAGGAGGAGGAGGAGGAAGAAGAAGAAGAAGAAGAAGAAGAAGAAGAAGAAGAAGAAGAAGAAGAAGAAGAAGAGGAGGAGGAGGAGGAGGAGGAGGAGGAGAAGGAGGGGAAGTACAGGGTGAGATAGAAGAGGAGGAGGAGGAGGAGGAGGGAAAGGTGCAGAGAAAAGTAATAGAAGAATTAGAAAAATGAGAGGAGGGGGAAAAGTAAGAATAATTGGAGAAAGAGGAAAAGTGGAAGGACGAAAGAAAAGGGAGGTGGATGGCAGGAGAATAAAGACAGGAGGAGGAGGAGGAGGAGGAGGAGGAGGAGGAGGAGGAGGAGGAAAAGGAAGAGAATGTACAGGGTAAGAAGAAGGAGGAAACAAAGGAAGGAGTGGGAAATGAATAAGGAGGAAAAAGGAGAAAGAAAAGAAGGGGAAGAAGAAGCAAATAAGGAAGAGGAATAAGATAAAGGAGGAGGAGGAAGAAGAAAGAAAAGAGGAAAACCCCAAAGAATGAAACGAGAAAAAAATCTGTGTCAGAGGGAAAAAAGAGGAAAGGAGGAGAAGGAGAAGGAGGAGGAGGAGGAGGAGGGGAAATAACAGGAGAGGAAGAGGAGGAGGATTCTGTGAAAATGGTGGAGAAATAAAGGAAATGAGGAAACGGGTAATGATAATAATAATAATAATAATAATAAGAAGAAGAAGAAGAAGAAGAAGAAGAAGAAAAAGAAGAACAGGTATATGTGATTAATACAAATAAACATATACAATAAAATCAACACACAAAATAGAAAAAAATAAGGAAAATAAAGTCACATAATACAATACCTTCAACAGTCTTTGCATTTCGTATAATACTCAGTAAAAGAAAGAGTTAAGATAATGATACGATAATAACAATAATAGATAAAGTACTAATATGGGTAGCAAATAAATATGAGTTACCTGCTCTGTTGCAAGCCCCCCTTCCTCGGCCGTTTCCTTGAGGTCAGTTCCAACAATAACATTCAAGTAAACGTTTTTCCCCGTACACCAGCTGACCGTGACTCACTCTTACGTGCAGGAGGAGGAGGGGGAGGAGGAGGAGGAGGAAGGGATGGGGGAAGAGGAAGAGAAGAGAGAATAGGTGAGGGGAGAGGGCTGGGAGTGATGAGGGAAAGAAAAGGAAGGGGAAGGAAAAAGGAAGAATGGGGAAGGAAGGAGGAAGAGATGTTGATGAGGAGGGGAGAGAATGAGGTAAAAGTTTTGAATAGATGGGGAAGAAAAGGGAAGGAAGAAAAATAACGAAAGGAAAGGAATGAGAAAGGAGAGGGCAAGGAAGAGAAGGGGAAGAAAAAGGAGGAGGGGAAGGAGGAGGAGGAGGAGGAGTAAGAGGAGAAAGAAGATGAAATATGAAAAAACAAAAGTAAGAAATAGAAAAAAAAAGATGATAACGATGTGAGGAGGGAAAAAAAAGATCAGAAGGAAAGAAAAGGAAGATAGGAGGAGGAAGGAGAGATGGCTGAGGAAAAGGAAGAGGAGGAGGAGCAGAAGGAGGAAGAGGAAGAGGTGAAGGAAGAAGATGAAACAGGGAAAACCATAAGTAGGCAATAGAAAAAATAGATGGAAATAGCCGTGTGTGAGGAATAGAAAGAATTAGAGGGAAAGAAAAGGAAGATAGGAGAGAAGGAAAATAGCAGGAGGAAAAGGAAGAGAAAAAGGAGAAGGAAAAGGAAGAAGAAACAGAAAAAAATAAGCAATAGAAAAAATAGATGGAAATAACCGTGTGAGAGGAAAAGAAAGAATTAGAGGGAAAGAAAAGAAAGACAGGAGGGAAGGAAATAGCAGGAGGAAACGGAAGAGAAAAGAGGAGAAGGAGGAGGAAAAAGAAACTGAGAAAACCAAAAGTAGGCAATAGAAAAAATAGATGGAAATAGCCGTGTGAGAGGGAAAGAAAGGATCAGAGGGAAAGAAATGGAAGATAGGAGGAGGGAGGGGAAGTAGAAGGAGGAAAAGTTGGAGGAAGAGGAAGAAGAGACAGGAAAAAAACAACAAAAGTAAACAAAAGGAAAAAAAGATGAAAGTAACCTTGTAAGAATGAAAAGAAAGAATCAGAGGGGAAAAAAAGAAGACAGGAGGAGAAAGAGGAAGAGGAAGAGGTAGTGGAGGAGGAGGAGGAGGAAGAAACAGGAAAAAAACAAAAGTATACAATAGAAAAAAAGATGGAAGTAATCTTATAAGAATGAAAAGAAAGAATCAGAGGGGAAAAAAAGAAGACAGGAGGAGAAAGAGGAAGAGGAAGAGTTAGAGGAGGAGGAGGAGGAGGAAGAAGAAGAGACGGAAAACCAAAACCAAATAGTAGAAACAAAGATGAAAGGATGAAAAAAAAGGAAAGAAAAGGAAGAGAAAAGGAGAAAGAGGAAGAGGCAGAGTTTGAGAAGAAGAAGAAGGAGGAGGAGGAGGAGGAGGAGGAGGAGGAGGAGGAGGACATAAAACAGGGAAAAACAAAAACAAGATATAAAAAAAATACCATGGAAATAACAATGTCAGGAGGAAAATACAGAATTACAGTGAAGGAAAAAGGGAAAGAGAGGAAGAGTAGGAGGAAGGAAATGACTCCATCTAACTTATTAATTTCCTCTGTTGATAATAATGCCGGAAATGTACAACGACAACTCAACCATGATTAAAAGAAACTCGCGTACAATATCATAAAGTGCTTGGTGGTAGTGATATAAGTGGTAGTAGTTATGTTCTTAATACTTATAATATAATCCTTAATACTGACTACCAGCTACTTATTATCTGCTTCATATTATTAACTATGTATTCCTGTATATTGAAGCTTAGTTGTTTTTCCTGTATTCCTGTCAAGTTTTGTGTATTCCTGTCAAGTTTTGTGGATTCCTATCAAGTTTTGTGTATTCCTGTCAAGTTTTGTGTATTCCTATCAAGTTTTGTGTATTCCTGTCAAGTTTTGTGGATTCCTATCAAGTTTTGTGTATTCCTGTCAAGTTTTGTGGATTCCTGTTAAGTTTTCTGTATTCCTGTCAACTTTTCTGTATTCCTGTCAACTTTTCTGTATTCCTGTCAACTTTTCTGTATTCCTGTCAACTTTTCTGCATTCCTGTCAACTTTTCTGTATTCCTGTCAACTTTTCTGTATTCCTGTCAACTTTTCCGTATTCCTGTCAACTTTTCTGCATTCCTGTCAACTTTTCTGTATTCCTGTCAACTTTTCTGTATTCCTGTCAACTTTTCCGTATCCCTGTCAACTTTTCTGTATTCCTGTCAACTTTTCTGCATTCCTGTCAACTTTTCTGTATTCCTATCAACTTTTCTGTATTCCTGTCAACTTTTCTGTATTCCTGTCAACTTTTCTGTATTCCTGTCAACTTTTCTGTATTCCTGTCAACTTTTCTGTATTCCTATCAACTTTTCTGTATTCCTGTCAACTTTTCTGTATTCCTGTCAACTTTTCCGTATTCCTGTCAACTTTTCTGTATCCCTGTCAACTTTTCTGTATCCCTGTCAACTTTTCTGTATCCCTGTCACCCTTTCCATAGTCCTGTCAACTTTTACCCAATTCTTATTCGTGTGAAGATTTATTTTTTATTATTGTACTGATTTCTGTCATCTGAAACTCGTCTTTGCAAACTAGTAATAATATCTACCTGGATGAATTTGGTGCAAGCGAATCATAACTCTTTTCTTTTTATATCTTAATAACCCATAGGTCAATTCCAGGTATCATAAACATTTTTCGTATTTTCCATAGTAATTACTGAACTAATCTCCTAATTAACTTTCAGAAACAAACTATCATTAAGCAGCTTATCTTTAATTGTTTGTTTTCCCAGCACGGCGTTACTAAATATCATACAAGATTTTTTCCACACTAATTATATTATTGAACTTTCTAATACAAATTTAAAAAAGGACTCAGTTATCTCCTTACTTATTTATTTTCTTATAAGGCAATACCATATCATATAGATTTGTTTATTACCACTATTAAACTTTTCTCTTGATTAACAAACTTTCAGAAACAACAAGAGTAAAAAATGAATAACTCAACAGAAAAAAAAATCATTGGTAAGAAATTGAATAAGTTATCTTCTTTCTTTTATCTCCTCCTTTCTTATCATACAACAACTATTTTTACTACATTTACAAACTATTCTTTTAATTTACTAACTTTCAGACACAAACGTGGGTAAAAAAACTTGAATAACTTCTATAAATCGTTTAGTTTACCTGTGTTTATCTACTTATATATCTACCTTGTCTGTTCATCTATCTATCTATCTGGCTGTTAATCTGTCTATCTACCTGTCTGTTTATCTATCTACCACTCAATACATGTTCAAATAATCTACCTGTCTTTTTATCAACCACTCAATACATGTTCAAATAATCTACCTGTCTTTATCTATCTACCACTCAATACATGTTCAAACAATCTACCTGTCTGTTTATCTATCTACCACTCAATACATGTTCAAATAATCTACGTCTCTGTTTATCTATCTACCACTCAATACATGTTCAGATAATCTACCTGTCTGTTTACCAATCTACCACTCAATACATGTTCAAATAATCTACCTCTCTGTTTATCTATCTACCATTCAATACATGTTCAAATAATCTACCTGTCTTTTTATCTATCTACCACTCAATACATGTTCAAATAATCTACCTCTCTGTTTATCTATCTACCATTCAATACATGTTCAAATAATCTACCTGTCTTTTTACCTATCTACCACTCAATACATGTTCAAATAATCTACCTGTCTCTATCTATCTACCACTCAATACATGTTCAAATAATCTACCTCTCTGTTTATCTATCTACCACTCAATACATGTTCAAATAATACGAATCCTAAACCCATTTTTTTTTCGTTTTTTTTTTTCTAATATTGGCAGAGAAGTTAATTTCCATCGCCAAGCTTTTAATGAAATGTAGGCAGACGAGTTAATGCTAAACCTTTTTTGCTTATAAAATTAATGTGACTTGCTATTTCGAGAATGAGTGAAGGTAAAATCGCGTATAATGAGCTGGTATTAATAACTTTTTCATTAGTGGTCATTACGTCAACATTTATATAGTTGTTAAAATAAAGGGAAAGAGGAGGAAAAAGAAAAGGAACAAAAAAGCTCAATTAGTTTGCTGGTTATGAAAATATGAAAAAGGTGAGAAAGATAAAAGAGAAAGGTAAAGAAAATAAGAGAAATGTTGAAAAAATGAGAGAAGATTGAAAAGTGAAAGAAAAAGATGAAAATTTAAGAGAAAAAGGGATAATAAAAGGGAAAGAGGAGGAAAAATATAAAAATAAAGAGGATGAATTAGTTTGCTGGTAATGAAAATATAAAAAAAAAGATAAGAAAGATGAGAGAGAAAGATGAAAAAGTAATGAGAAATGTGAAAATGAATAGTGAGAAGGTTGAAAAATGAACGAAAAAGATGAAAAATTAAGAGAAAAAAAGGGAAAGTAAAAGGGAAAGCGGAGAAAAGAGAAAAATGATGAAAAGGCTGAATTAGTTAGCTGGTGATGAAAATATGAATAAGGTGAGAAAGTTGAAAGTGAAAAGTGAAGAAAATAAAGAGAAATGTTAAAAAATGAGAGAAGGTTAAAAAAATGAAAAAAATGAAAAACTAAGAGAAAAAAGGGAAAGGAAAAGGGAAAATAAAGGGAAAGAGGAGGAAAAGGAAAAAGAATAAAGAGGGTGAATTAGTTTGCGGGTGATGAAAATATGAAAAATGTGAAAAAGAAAGTGAAAAAAAATAGAAATAGGTGGAAAAAATAAGAAGTTGTAAAAAAAATGTGAAAACAATTAAAAGAGGAAGGTAATAAAAAATAAGAGAAGAATAAAAAAAGAAATGTAAAAAAATGAGAGGTTAAAAAATGAAAG
>NC_066527.1:5943930-5958930 GCF_024679095.1 Eriocheir sinensis
GTGAATGTAAAGGGGGGAAGAAAAGGGGAAGGGAGATGAAAGAAGAGAATAGGAGAGAAGGAAAGAAAGGGAAGAAGAACGGAGGGAAGGAAAGGAAAAAAGAGGAGGAAAAAGAGAAGAAAGGAGGAATAAGAGGAAAAGGCAATACTTTGAGAGAGAGAGAGAGAGAGAGAGAGAGAGAGAGAGAGAGAGAGAGAGAGAGAGAGAGAGAGAGAATCACCAAAATAAGAAAAAAATAAGAAAACAATTATAATGAAACTAAGAAAGGAAAATTGAGACAACAAAGAAAGAAAAAAAAGAAGAAATGAAAGAAAATCAGACTAAAAAAATATAAATAAAATGAAATGAAAGAAATATTTACACACACACAGAGAGAGAGAGAGAGAGAGAGAGAGAGAGAGAGAGAGAGAGATCAAAGTAGTTTAGGTCAGAGGTTGAGCGAAGGTTAATTACAAGTCGAATTCAATTAGAGGAAGAAAAAATAATTGATGAGAAAGAAAGAAAACAATCAAAAGTTAAAAGAAAAAAAAAGAAAGAGGAAAAAAAAGGGAGATAAGAGTTTTGGAGGATGAAAGGGAACCAGAGAGGAAAGTGAGATAAAAAGAGGAATGATATGAAAAAAGTTAATAAAGAAAAAAGAGGGGAAGATTACAATTAATATGATGAAAGAAAGAGGAAAAAAAAGAGAGATAAGAGTTTTGGAGGATGAAAGGGAACCAGAGAGGAAAGTGAGATAAAAGAGGAATGATATGAAAAAAGTTAATAAAGAAAAAAGAGGGGAAGATTACAATTAATATGATGAAAAGGGAAAAGAAAAGAGGGGAAAGAAATGAAGGAGAGAGAGAGAGAGAGAATCACCACAGTAAGGGAAAAAAAGAAAACAGAATTACAATGAAACTTAGAAAGGAAAATTAAGGTAACAAAGAAAAGAAAAGAAAGAAGGAATCAGAGAGGAAAGTAAAATAAAGAAGAAATAAAATGAGAAAGTTAGTAAAGAGAAGAGAGGAAAAGGTTACAATGAATATGATAAAAAAAAAGAAAAAAATGAAAATGAAATGAAGGTCTGAAAGAGTTAGACTGAAAAACGATGAAAGGGAATCAGAGAGGAAAGGAAAATAAAGGAGAAAAATATGAAAAAGTTAATAAAGAGAAGAAAAGGAGAAAGTTACAATGAATATGATGAAAAGAGAAAAAGAGAAGAGGAGAATGAAATGAAGGATAAAATGAAAGATTGAAAAAAAGGAAGAAATTGAAGATAAATGAAACGGTAGAAAAAATAACTTGAATAATGAAAAGTAAACGATGGAGGAAAAGAGGGAAAGAGAAAATTAAGAAAACATTTGATAGGAATATGATAAAAAAGGGGAAAAGAAAAGAGGAGAATGAAATTAATAAAATGAGTTAGAGTGAAAGAAAATGGAAGAAATTGAAGATATGTGAAAAGAGTGGAAAAGATAACTCGGATAATGGAAAATATACGATGGAAGAAAAGAAGGAAAGAGAAAAATTAAGAAAAAACTTTTGATTGACGAAAATAGGTAAAGAAATGAAAAAAATGTGGATTGGTTTGAATAATGAAAAGAAATGGAAGATAAAAGTGAAAAGAAAATGAAAAGAGAAAATTTGACATGTTGAAGGGTAAAATTAGAGGAAAATAACGAATGGAAGAAAAGAGAAAAGAGAAATTGAAAAGAGGTTTGAATGATGAAAAGAAGAAGAAAAAGAAGAAGAAGAAGAGGAAATAAAAGAAAGAAAAAGAAAAAAAAGGGAAGAAGAAAACGAAAGGGAAGAAAAAGAAGAAAAGAAAAAAAGAAGAAAAGAAATGAAAGGAGAGTAAAGAAAAAGGAAAGGAGAAAATGAAGGTAAAAATATCTGATGATGTGAATGGAAAGGAAACGAAAATAGAGAAGGAAAGAAAGAAAAAGGAAAAAATATATAAAAAAAGAGAAAGCCAGATTTAGTGTCTGGAAATTAAAACGAAAAAAAAAAAGAAAAATTAACGGAAAGGAATAAGAAAAAAAAGAAAAGAAAATACGAAGAAAACGTGAAGATAAAATACAGAAGGAATGAAAGGAAAATAGAGAAAGGTGAAGAAGGAAAAAACAAAAAAAGAGTAAAAGATGTTTGGATGTGGAAAAAGCAAAAAAAAAAAAAAAAAGAAAAAAGAAATGAAGGAAAAATTTGATGAAGTGGAACGAAGAGAAGAGAAAAAAAAGTTAATGAAATGAGAAAATAAATAGAGGATGAAAAGAAAATAAGATAAAGATGGAAAAAGAAAAAAAAGAAAAGATAGGAGAGAGAGAGAGAGAGCAAAAAAGGGAAGGACAAAATAACTCACACCACAAAAAAAGAAGGAAAAAAAAGCAAAAAATATTATATGTAGAGATAAAAAAAGGAAAATAATAGAGAAGATGATAACAGTAAATTAACGAAGAAGATAATAATTACACGAAAAATTATGCTAAAGAAGAAGAAGAAGAAACAGAAGGAGAAGAAGAAGAAGAAGAGGAATGATTAATAAAGATGGGAGAGAGAAAATTAAATACAGTACTTAATTATAATACTATGAGAGAGAGAGAGAAGGTAAAAACAGGTTACTTTGTCATGGGAGAGAGAAAAGGACGGAGAAAAGGAGGAGGAGGAGGAAGAGGAGGAGGAGGAGGAGGGGAATGAAGGAAAGGAAAAAAGGAAGGGAAAAAAGGGAATATCTGAGGTGAGAGAAAAAAAAGAGGGGAAAGTGTGAGAACCAGAGAGAGAGAGAGAGAGAAGGTACATGATATATTAGATCATACCCTTTTAACTCTCTCTCTCTCTCTCTCTCTCTCCCTTCCTCCTCTTCCTCCTCTTTCCTCTTCCTCCTCCCCCTTTTCCTCCTTTCCTCCCCTCACTGTTAAGAGAAGTGAGGAAGAGGAAGAGTATGTTATGGAGGGAAGAGGAAGAGGGGACATTTTTCCTCCTCCTCCTCCTCCTCCTCCTCCTCCTCCTATCCTGCTCCTCCTCTTCTTCCTCCTCCTCCTCCTCCTCCTCCTCCTCCTCCTCCTCCACTTTTTTTCCTTGTTAATCTTCATACTGTTAGTTCTCTCTCTCTCTCTCTCTCTCTCTCTCTCTCTCTCTCTCTCTCTCTCTCTCTCTCTCTCTCTCTCTCTCTCTCTCTCTCTCTCTCTCTCTCTCTCTCTCTCACGTTTTTGTTG
Source organism: Eriocheir sinensis (assembly GCF_024679095.1). Lineage (NCBI taxonomy): Eukaryota > Metazoa > Arthropoda > Malacostraca > Decapoda > Varunidae > Eriocheir > Eriocheir sinensis. The sequence continues at coordinate 5,947,122 of NC_066527.1, forward strand.
CTCTTCATCTTCATCATCATAATCATCTTTTTTTCCTCCTCCTCCTCCTCCTCCTCCTCCTCCTCCACCTCCTCCTCCTCCTCCTCCTCCTCCACCATCCCTCTCCCTTTTTTTATTCCTTCCCCTCTGACTCCCTCTCTTCATTCTCTTTTTCTCTCCCTCCTCCTCCTCCTCCTTCTGTCTCCTCCATTCATCTCTCTTCTTTCACTTTCTCTCTCATTCTCTCCCTCTCTTTCCCCTTCTCAACTTCTACTTTCACTTTCATATTATTTTCTCATTTTCTTCTACTTTTTTCACTTTCTCTGATCACTTTCTTCTCTCACTTTCCTTTTCTTTCTCCTCCCCTCTTCCTTCACCTTCCCCTCACTTTCTTCATCCACTTTCCTCTCATTTTCTTTCTTCCTCTCACTTTCCTTCTTATTCTCCTCCATTCCCCTCTTCGTACCCTCATTTTCTTCTTGTTTTTCTTCTCTCTCTCTCTCTCTCTCTCTCTCTCTCTCTCTCTCTCTCTCTCTCTCTCTCTCTCTCTCTCTCTCTCTCTCTCTCTCTCTCTCTCTCCCAGCCTCTATTTTTCTCTTTTTTCTTCTTTTCTTCTTTTTCTTCCCTTTTTTTCTTCTTTTTCTTCTTCCCTTCCTTTATTATCGTTTTTCCTTCTTCTTTTCGTTCTTCTTTTTCTTCTTTTTCTTCTTTTTCTTCTTCTTCTTCTGCCACTTCACTCTTAACTTTATTTTTTTTTCTTTGATCTGTTACCCTTTCCTCCTCCTCCTCCTCCTCCTCCTCCTCCTCCTCTTCCACATTCCACTATTTCCTGTGGTGGTGGAAAAAATGTCTGCTTCTCATCTTTGTCTCATCTCTCTCTCTCTCTCTCTCTCTCTCTCTCTCTCTCTCTCTCTCTCTCTCTCTCTCTCTCTCTCTCTCTCTCTCTCTCTCTCTCTCTCTCTCTCTCTCTCTTCGAACACTCCTCTTCTTCCCTTTTCCTGCTCCTCCTCCCCCTCCTCTTGTTCCTCCTGTTTTTCCTCCTTCCTTCTCTCTTGTTTGGAGATAAAATATTCACTTTTTATTCAATTTCTGTCGTGTTATAAAGATAAGAAGCATATTCCTCCTCCTCCTCCTCCTCCTCCTCCTCCTTCTCCTCCTCCTCTCCTCCTCCTTCTCCTCCAGACTGTATTTTTTCTTCCTATTTCTGTTCCCTTTCCTTCTTTCTTCTTTTCAGACATTATTTCCTCTTTCTACTTTTTGTTCTCCTCTTCCTCCTCCTCCTCCTCCTCCTCCTCCTCCTCCTCCTCCTTCTCTCCTCCTCCTTCTCCTCCAAACTGTATTTTTTTCTTTCTCTTTCTGTTGCCTTTCCTTCTTTCTCCTTTTCAGACTTTATTTCCTCTTTCTACTTTTTGTTCTCCTCTTCCTCCTCCTCCTCTTCCTCCTCCTCCTCCTCCTCCTCCTCCTCCTCCTCCTCCTCTTCCATTTTCGTCCTCCAACTTCCTCTCTTGCCTTCCTTTCCCATGTGTTTACTGGAAGATGGATAGAGGAAGAGGAGGAGGAGGAGGAGGAGGAGGAGGAGGAGGAATTTGCATTTTTTTTTTTTATAGTATAATGGGCAGTTGATTGTTGTTGTTGTCCTTGTTCTTGTTGTTGTTAGTTGTGGTGGGCTCTCTCTCTCTCTCTCTCTCTCTCTCTCTCTCTCTCTCTCTCTCTCTCTCTCTCTCTCTCTCTCTCTCTCTCTCTCTCTCTCTCTCTCTCTCTCTCTCTCTCTCTCTCTCTCTCTCTCTCTCTCTCTCTCTCTCTCTCTCTCTCTCTCTCTCACATTAGTGTCAAGGTCATTCACTCTGCCCTTGCTTCTAATTGAGGAGGAGGAGGAAAAGGAGGAGGAGGAGGAGGAGGAGGAGGAGGAGGAGGAGGAGGAGGAGGAGGAGGTAATGATTGTGGTGAATAAGAATGAGAATAATAAAGGGAGTAAGAACGAAGAGAAAATTAATAGACATGATAAAAGGGGAAGAGGAGGAAAAGAGGATGAGGGGGTGCATAATGGTGATGAAGAAAATAGTAATAATAATGTTAATGGTTTGAAGAATATTTCCGGTCCCGTTTTGTACTGGAGCGGGCGTATTTTTTTATATTGTTTTTACAGTGACGCCTTTTCTCCCCTGACCTCAATGTGATATATGTTTTTTTTTCTCTTTCGCTGTTTTTTGGTCCTTTTTCCTACTCTTTTATGTTTTTTCTTTCTTTCTTTTATGTTGTTTGCTGTTCTTTCCTTTTTTGTCCCTTTTTGTTTTTTGTTACTTTCCCTTTTCTGTTTTTTCTTTCTTTCTTTTATGTTGTTTGCTGTTCTTTTCCTTTTTGTCCCTTTTTGTTTTTTTGTTACTTTCCCTTTTCTGTTTTTTCTTTCTTTCTTTTATGTTGTTTGCTGTTCTATTCTTTTTTGTCCCTTTTTGTTTTTTGTTACTTTCCCTTTTCTGTTTTTTCTTTCTTTCTTTTATGTTATTTGCTGTTCTTTTCCTTTTTGTCCCTTTTTGTTTTTTGTTACTTTCCCTTTTCTGTTTTTTTTCTTCGCTCCTCTTTTTTTTTTTTTTTTGCTTCTTTGTGTTCTATTTTTTTTTATCATATTCGTGTTTTTCTTCTTCCTATCTGTTCTTTTTTTATTTCGTTTTGTTTCCTTGTTTTCTGTTTTCTTTTTCATAATGACACCGATTTCTTTTGTTATTTTCTGCTTCTCATAATCTTTCTCTTCTGACTTTGGGATTTCTCTTCTTTTTTTCTTTTTAACGACAGTTTTCTTGATTATTTTTTTTACTTTCACACTTTTCATTTGTTGCCGTATTATTTTTTCCTCCGTATCTTTTCCATATAAACCGTAACATCTAAGTCCGTTTTCTAAATTAAACCTTTCGAGGCCAGACACACACATTTGACAAGGCTTTCATGGGAGTTCAGGGCATTTCCAGGGGTAGTTTTGTGACCCTGGTGGTAGTTTGACCCTTCCTCTGTACCATGAACCCAAGAAACACTGATTTGACAAGGCTTTCGTGAAGTTCAGGGCATTTCCAGGGGTAGTTTTGTGACCCTGGTGGTAGTTTGACCCTTCCTCTGTACCATGAACCCAAGAAACACTGATTTGACAAGGCTTTCGTGAAGTTCAGGGCATTTCCAGGGACAGTTTTATGACTCTGGTGGTAGTTTGACCCTTCCTCTGTACCATGAACCCAAGAAACACTGATTTGACAAGGCTTTCATGGGAGTTCAGGGCATTTCCAGGGGTAGTTTTGTGACCCTGGTGGTAGTTTGACCCTTCCTCTGTACCATGAACCCAAGAAACACTGATTTGACAAGGCTTTCGTGGAAGTTCAGGGCATTTCCAGGGGTAGTTTTATGACCCTGGTGGTAGTGTGACCCTTCCTCTGTACCATGAACCCAAGAAACACTGATTTGACAAGGCTTTCATGGGAGTTCGGGGCATTTCCAGGGGTAGTTTTATGACCATGGTGGTAGTGTGACCCTTCCTCTGTACCATGAACCCAAGAAACACACATTGACAAGGCTTTCATGGGAGTTCGGGACATTTCCAAGGATAGTTTGATGACCCTGATGGTAGTTTGACCCTTCTTCTGTACCATGAACCTAAGGAACACTGATTTGACAAGGCTTTCGTGGGAGTTCAGGGCATTTCCAGGGGTAGTTTTATGACTCAGTTGGTAGTTTGACCCTTCTGGACCACGAACCCAAGAAACACTGATTTGACAAGGCTTTCATGGGAGTTCAGGGCAGTTCCAGGGACAGTTTTATGACTCTGGTGGTAGTGTGACCCTTCTTCTGTACCATGAACCCAAGAAACACTGATTTGACAAGGCTTTCATGAGAGTTCAGGGCATTTCCAGGGGTAGTTTTATGACCCTGGTGGTAGTTTGACCCTTCTTTTGTACCTTGAACCCAAGAAACACTGATTTGACAAGGCTTTCGTGGGAGTTCAGGGCATTTCCAGGGGTAGTTTTATGACCATGGTGGTAGTTTGACCCTTGTTCTGTACCATGAGCATAAGAAACACAGATTTGACAAGGCTTTCGTGGAAGTTAAGGGCATTTCCAGGAGTAGTTTTATGACCCTGGTGGTAGTTGGACCCTTCCTCTGTACCATGAACCTAAAAAAACACTCATTAGAGCCAGATTGATCCCCTCTTTGAACTTTGGAAATAATTGATTCGAGGAGAAAGCGTTTGACATTACCGATCCTGTTCTTTCGACTTCCTTATATTATGACTCCTTTGTATCGATAATTTGGAACGGAAAGAAGGGGGGTACTTTTTTCCTTATTTTACTTCATATTTTCCTTCTTTTCCCCTTCACTCTCTCCCCTCTCTTTTTACTTTCACTTTCATAATCTTTTAATTCTCTTCTACTTTTCTTCTCATTTTCTCACCTTACTTTCACTTTCATAGTTTTCTTTTCATTCTCTTCTACTTTCCTTCTCAGTTTCTTACCTTACTTTCACTTTCGTAGTTTTCTTTTCATTCTCCTCCACTTTCCTTCTCATTTTCTTGCCTCTTTTTTTACCTCTTCCTTCTCTTTTAAGGGTGACGGAGATGAACACAGAGGACACGCGCAATTATATAACGTTTGCTGACACGAACGTTGCCTTTCATCTTTCCTCGCCGCTTCACGACACACACACACACACACACACACACACACACCTGACCCGCGCTAACCACTTCCGCGGCCACCTCCTCCTTCTTCTCCTCCTCCTCCTCCTCCTTTTCCTCCTCCTCCTCCTCCTCCTCCTCGTCATCCGGTGATCGTCCTAGGAACTTGTTATCGAGTGTTTGCAGTAACGAGACCGGAAACTGCTTTGAACGTTCCTTAACCCCTTTGTCGTGAGAGCATCGTAACGCACTGGTAGAGAGATCGGAAGTTACTAGAGAGATCGTAAGTTACAGGTGGGAAGGTCGTAAGTTACAGGTAGGATGATCGGAAGTTACAGGTATAAAGATCGTAAGTTACATGTAGGAAGATCGTAAATTACAGATAGGAAGGTCGCAAGTTACAGGTAGAAAGATCGTAAGTTACAGGTAGAAAGATCGTAAGCAACAGGTAAAAAGATCGTAAGTTACAGGTAGGAAGATCGTAAGCTACAGGTAAAAAGATCGTAAGTTACAGGTAGGAAGATCGTAAGCTACAGGTAAAAAGATCGTAAGTTACAGGTAGGAATATCGTAAGTTACAGGTAGACAGATCGTAAGTTACAGGTAGGAAGATCGTAAGTTACAGGTAGGAAGATCGTAAGTTACAGGTAGACAGATCGTAAGTTACAGGTAGGAAGATCGTAAGTTACAGGTAGGAAGATCGTAAGTTACAGGTAGGAAGATCGTAAGTTACAGGTAGACAGATCGTAAGTTACAGGTAGGAAGATCGTAAGCAACAGGAAAAAAGATCGTAAGTTACAGGTAGAGAGATCGTAAGTTACAGGTAGGAAGATCGTAAGTTACAGGTAGGAAGATCGTAAGTTACAGGTAGGAAGATCGTAAGCAACAGGTATAAAGATCGTAAGTTACAGGTAGGAAGATCGTAAGTTACAGGTAGGAAGATCGTAAGTTACAGGTAGGAAGATCGTAAGCTACAGGTAAAAAGATCGTAAGTTACAGGTACAAAGATCGTAAGTTACAGGTAGGAAGATCGTAAGTTACAGGTAGAAAGATCGCAAGCAACAGGTAAAAAGATCGTAAGTTACAGGTAGGAAGATCGTAAGCTACAGGTTAAAAGATCGTAAGTTACAGGTAGGAAGATCGTAAGTTACAAGTAGGAAGATCGTAAGTTACAGGTAGGAAGATCGTAAGTTACAGGTAGACAGATCGTAAGTCACAGGTAGGAAGATCGTAAGTTACAGGTAGAAAGATCGTAAGTTATTAGAAAAATCGTAAGTTACAGGTAAGAAAATCGTAACGTATTGGTGAAGAGATCGTAAGTGAAGAAAAAGGGAAGAATAAAATAAAAATGATAAATGGATAATAAAGCAAAATAATAAAAAAATAGTTGGAAAAAAATAATAAGAGAAAAATGGTGATAAAAATGATGAAAAATATATCTTGTAACTAACTTTTTCTTTCACTCTTTCTCAACTTTTTCTTTCTGTTTTACTTTTTCTCTTTTTCCTGTCTTCCTCCTCTTCTTTCTTTGTCTCCTGTTGTTATCTTCCTTGCTTCCTTCGTTTCCACTTTCCCTTCCCTTCGCTTGTTCCCTTCCTCTCTTCCTCCTACCCTTGTTCCACTCTTTATCTCCTGTTTCCCCTTTCTCCTTTCTCCATTCCCTCATTTACTCTCTCCTTCCCTTTCTCTCTTTTTTCCCCTTTCCACTTTCTCCATTCCCTCATTTACTCTCTCCTTCCCTTTCTCTCTTTTTTCCCCTTTCTCCTTTCTCCATTCCCTCATTTACTCTCTCCTTCCCTTTCTCTCTTTTTTCCCCTTTCTCCTTTCTCCATTCCCTCATTTACTCTCTCCTTCCCTTTCTCTCTTCTTCCCTCTTTCCTTCATTTTCATCCTTCTCTCCCTTTCTCCGTCCTTCACTAATTCCTTTTTCCTCTTTCTCTCTCAATTCCTTCTTCCTTGCCTCTTTCCCTTCTTGTCTTCTCTTGCTCACTCCTCCTTTCTTCCCTTCTTTCCTTACTCTCCTTTCTTCCCTCCATTCTTCCCTCCTTCCTCTCCTCCTCTTCCTCCATCGTTGCAAAGAACACATCCGGTCGACCATTTATTGCGGTGTATCCTCCTCCTCCTCCTCCTCCTTCTTCTCCTCCTCCTCCTCCTCAGGCCTGACCTTGAGGGAATACTGACCCCTTTCCCTCCTCCTCCTCCTCCTCCTCCTTCTGTGGTTTCCGTGTAATTATTTTTTCTTGTCTAATCTTGTAAATGTTTTAGTTTTTGTTGTTTTTATTTGTTTTCTTCTTCCTATTCTAGTTGTTGTGTCCGTGTTCTTTTTCTTCTTCTTCATTTTCTTCTTCGTTGTCTTCTTCTTCTTCTTCATCTTCAACTTCTTCTTCTTCTTCAACTTCTTCTTCTTCTTCCTGTAAAAGTTCAGTAACATCGAGCACTCCAAGCCCTTTAACCTACAAACCAACCCAAGAACTAGAAACAACGGTCTATCTATCCAAACGAGGCGATACAGTTACAAACATTGGTATAGGAGTTTCTCTTCACACCGAGTCATCCGCCACTGGGACAACCTCCCTGCCGAAGTATTTAGTGAGCACACCATCAACTCCTTTTAAAAAATCGCATCGACCGTTACTTCGCTGCGTCAAGAGTGAACTGAACGCATACAGACCGAAGGGATTTGATCTGCTCCCCTCGCACCAAGCGGCTGGCGGGCAGATGAAAGCACCAGAGCGGGCAACCTCGTAATGAGCTAGGCGGCTTAATGTTTCCTGTACTGCTTCTTCCATGTTTTGACCTTCTCCTTCTCCTCCTCATTTTCTTCTTCTCCTTCCTCGTCTTTCTCTTCTTCTTTTACTTCTCTTTTTTTTTCTTCTGCTTTTTCTTCTTCTTCTTTTCTTCTTCTTCTTCGTCTTCTTTTCTTCTTCATCTTCTTCTTCGTCTTCTTCTTCGTCTTCTTCTTCTTCTTCTTCCTCGTCTCTTTCTTCTTCCTTATTTTCTTCTTCTTTTCTTTTTTTTCTTTACTTCTTCTTCTTCCTCGTTTCTTTCTTCTACTTCTTCGTCTTCTTCCTCGTCTTCTTCTTCTTCTTCTTCTTCTTCTTCTTCTTCTTCTTCTTCTTCTTCTTGCTCTTCTTCCCATAGTAAAAATCGCCAACTTTCTCATGTCCTGTAAAACTCCCCTTCCCTTTCCTCCCTCCTCCTCCTCCTCCTCCTCCTCCTCTTTTATTTCCTCCGCTTTCCTCCCTTTAACCTACTTTTTCCTCTTCATTACCCCTTCACTCCTCCTCCTCCTCCTCCTCCTCCTCCTCTTCCTCCCGTACCCTGTCCTCCACCTACTGCCCTATATCCCTCTCCTCCTCCTCCTCCTCCTCCTCCTCCTCCTCCTCTTCTTGCACCTGTACATCCTGAGAAAATAGGTGTGCTTCCTCCTCTTCCTCCTCCTCCTCCTCCTCCTCCTACTCCTCCTCCTTCCCCCATTATCCTAGCATGTCACAAGGGGGGGGGGGGGGGTGAGTGTTAAAAGTTGGGTGGGAAAGGTAAAGGGATGGGGGGCGAGGGGGGGGGGTTGACCTGCGGAAGATGGTTATTGAGAGGGAGGGAAGGAAGTGAAGGGAAGTGAAGGGGAGGGAAGTTTAGGGGAGATATGGGGTAAGATCCTTCTCTCTCTCTCTCTCTCTCTCTCTCTCTCTCTCTCTCTCTCTCTCTCTCTCTCTCTCTCTCTCTCTCTCTCTCTCTCTCTCTCTCTCTCTCTCTCTCTCTCTCCGTTTTTTATTTCCTCTTTTTTACCCCATTTCCTCTCTTCCTCCTCCTCCTCCTCCTCTTCCTCTTCCTTCTTTCGTTGCTTCATTTCCTCTCACTTTTTCTCTCCCTCAGTTTCATTTTCTCTCCTTCCTTTCCTTCTTTATTTCTTCTCCTTTACTTCCCTCTTTATCTCTCCCTTTTTTTCTTTCTCTTTTTTGCTAACATTTCTCCATCCGGTTTTTTTCTTCCTTTTTTCTTCCCTTTCTGAAAACATCTTATTACATTTTCTTCCTTCCCTTTGTCTTTCTCTTTCTTCTTTTCTCCTTTCCTTTTTCCCCTCTTCCTCGTTTTTATTTTTTTCTGTCTTTTTCTTATTTTTCTCTCCCTCCCTTCTTCCTTTATTTCACTTTTTCTTCCTTTTCCCTTTATCCTATTTTCTTTATTTTTTTTATTCCTCTCTTCCTTATTTTTACTATTTTCCTTTTCTTCCTTTTCTTCCTTTCTTTTCTTCATCCTTTTTCTCTATTATATTATTTTTGTGTGTTTCTTCTCTCCCTTTTTTGCTTTCCTCCCTTCCTCCCTCCCCCCTCTCTCTCCCTTCCTCTCCCTTCCCATTATTATCCTCCCCTTACTTCCCCTTTCCTTCAGTATTTCCTCCCTGGTTTTCTCTCCCTCCCCTCCCTCTCCCTCCCTCCTCCTCTTCTTATTCTCCCTTTCCCTCCCTCCCTTATTATCTTTTCCCCTCCCTTCCCCTTTTCTTCTACTATTTCCTCTCCCTCACATCTCTCTTTTCTTCTCTCCCTCCCTCCTACCCCTTTTCCCTTCCCTCTTCTCCCTTCCCTCATTCTCTCCCTTTATTTTTCATTGTCTACTTTCCCTATTTTCCCTCCCTTCTTCCCCACCTTACTCTCCCTCCCTTACTCTTCCTCCCTTAATTTCTTCCTTCCCTTCCTCCTATCATCCGTTCTTCCCTTCTTTCTCCCTTTTTTTCCTCTTACCCTCCCTCTTTTCCTCCCTTATTTCCTCCCTTACCCTTCTTTTCTTTTCCTTACCCTCCCTCACCCTCCTCTTGTCCTCCCTTCTTGCCCCTCCCTTTACTTAACCACCTCTTCTGCTCCTCCCTTCCTTCCTCCCTTCCCTTCTCCCCTTCCCTTCCCCTTCCATCTCCTATTCCCCCTTCTCCCACCCTCCCTTCTTCTTCCATGATTCCTCCCTTCTTCCTCCCTCCCTTCTTCCTCCCCCCCCTACACACACATCAACCTTTCTTGTTCACTTACTCCCTTATTCCTCCCTTCTCCCTCCCTTCTTCCTACCTTATTCCTCCCTTCTTCCTCCCTTCTTCCTCCCTTCCCCCCCACCCACTTCCTGCCGCCACCGTGGGAGAACTTTACCTGGGTCGGCCTTGGCGGGGAGAGGAAATTGCTCTGCACAGGTGAAAGACTGATTACCTACCTGTGTTAGGGAGGACAGGTGTGTGTGTGTGTGTGTGTGTGTGTGTGTGTGTGTGTGTGTGTGTGTGTGTGTTAACGGACAAAGAGGGGAACAAAGAAAGAATAGAGGGGACATAAGGGAAAGGAAGAAGGGAATGTGGAGGAAAATTGAGGTTAGTAGGGGAATAGGGAGGGGAGAGAAGAGAACGGAGGAGGAGGGGAGAGGAAGAAGAGAATATAGGAGAGGAAGGGGAGAAGGAGAATTAAGAGAAGGGGAATTAAGAGGGGAAGGAAAGGGAAAGAAGGGGAAACTGGAAAGGGATGGGAGAGGAGGTACTGGGAAGGGAAAGAAGAGAATGGAGGAGGGAAGAGAAAGATGAGAATATAGAAGAGGAAGGGGAGAAGGGAAACAGAAATTAGGAGGGGAAGGAAAGGAAAAGAAGGGGAAAATGGAAAGGGATGAGAGAAGAGGTAAATAAGAAGAGAAGGGAGGAGGAGGGGAGAGAAAGAAGAAGAGAATATAGAAGAGAAAGGGGAGAAGGAGAGTAGGAATTAGGAGGGGAAGGAAAGGAAAAGAAGGGGAAAATGGAAAGGGATGAGAGAAGAGGTAAATAAGAAGAGAAGGGAGGAGAAGGGGAGAGAAAAAAAGGAGAGAATAAAGAAAAGAATAAAGAGGAAGGGGAGAAGGAGAATAGGAATAAGGAGGGGAAGGAAAGGAAAAGAAGGGGAAAATGTAAAGGGATGGGGAAGGAGGAATATAAGAAGAGGGTGAAGGGGAGGAGGAAGGAGAAAGGAGGGGAAGGAAAGGGGGAAAATTAGGAGAAATTGGATTTGAAAATGGGAGGTAGAGGAAGGAAAAGGGGAGAAAGAGTAGTAAGCAAAGATCTCCCATTTCCTTTCCTCTCCCCTTTCCCTTTCTCTATCTCCCCTTCCCTTCTTTTCTCCTCACCATTTCTCTCCTCTCCTCTCCCCTCCTTTCCGCTTATTCCTTCCCCTTATTCTCTCCTCCTTCTCCCTTTCTTTCTCGTTCTCCCATCCCCTCACTCCTCTTCCCCTTCCTCATCTTGCTCTTCCCCCTTCCCTTCAATCCTGTTCCCCGACCCTCCCTTCCCCTTCCTTCCCCTCAGTTCTCTTCCCCTTCCTCCTCTTTCCCATCCTCCCTTTCCATTCTACTTCATCTCACACCTATTCCCCTTCCTTCCCTTCCCCTCTTTCTCTTCCTCTCTCTCTTCTTCCCCCTCCTCTTCCCCTTCCTCCCTTCCCCTTCCTTCCCTTCAGTCCTCTTCCCCTTCCTCCTCTTTCCCATCCTCCTTTTCCATTCTTCTTCATCTCACACCTCTTCCCCTTCCTCCCTCCCCTTCCCCTCTCTCTCTTCCTCTCTCTTCTTCCCCTCCCTCCCCTCCCTTCCCTTCTCCTCGCAACCCCCCGCTGAGTATTTATCTGTCTGTTTGTCTTTTCTCCTCCTCTTCTTCCCCTCCCCTCTCCCCTCCCCTCCCCTTCCCTCCCTTCCTTTCCTCCTCTTACCCATTATGCTTTCGCTTCTTGTGTTGAAATCTGAGACTGTGTGTGTGTGTGTGTGTGTGTTTGTGTGTGTGTGTGTGTGTGTGTGTGTGTGTGTGTGTGCCTAAGTAGTAATATTATGAATCTCCTCCTCCTCCTCCATCATCGTGAGGCTCCAGGTCGTGCAGAAGGAATCGGGTCTCAGGTCACCTTCACCAGTGACCTGCAAGACACAAGGCAATGTAAAATATAAAAGGCAATACTCTATGCTCGGGTTCATGGCCAGGCCCGCCGAGTGTAGTGGCCAGGGAATAAGGTTATCTTTATATAATTCAGTGGTTAGACCTCGCCTCGAATATGCGGTGCAGTTTTGGTCTCCTAATTATTGGAAAAAGTTCAGCGACGCGTCACGAAAATGATTCCAACCCTAAGGACTCAACCGTACGAGGAACGGCTCAAGCGACTCAACCTCTTTAGCTGCAAAATAAACTCTTACCAGGAAATAT
>NC_066527.1:5963930-5971430 GCF_024679095.1 Eriocheir sinensis
TTCTTTATTTGCTTCTACCCCCCTTCCCTTATCTTTTCTTCCTCCTCCTTCCTCTTCCATTCTTCCTCTTCTTCTGCTTATCTCTCTCTCTTCCTTCCATTCATTCCTCTTACTTTTTAAACATCTTTCTTCTTTGTTCTTTTCTTTTAATATTTTTTTTCATTATTTCTCTTTTTATCGGGAATTTCTCTTTTTCTTTCTTTCCAAACTCCTTTTTTACGGGTTCTTTCCATCTCCTTTTTTTTCCTTCTTGTTCTCTTTTTCCTCCTTTTCTTGCTCCTTTTCTTTCATTCCTGCTCTTTTTCCTCCTTCTCCTCCTACGTCAAAATCATCATCATTGTCATCTTTTTCTTATGATTTTCCTTCTTCTTTTCTTCATCCTTTTTCTTTTCTTTTTCTCTTACTTGTATTTCCTTCCTTCTTTTTCCCTACTTCCTTCCTTCTGTACCTCCTTCCTCCTTCCTTTATTCCTTTCTTTCCTTTTCTCTTCCTCTTTCCTTCATTCGTAACATCACTAACTTTTTTATACTCCTTTCTTCCCTTCTTTCCTTCTCTCCTTTCTTCTCCCCATACATTCTTCCTTCCTTCCTTTTCTCCTTCCTTTCTTCCTTTCTTCCTCTCTTCCTTCTGTCCTTCATTTTTCCCTCCCATTCTTCCTCCCATTCTCTCCATTCCTGTTCTCCAGTCTTGGGTATTTCCTCCTCCTTCTCTCCCTCCTTCCCTCCCTCCCTCTTCCTTCCCTCCCTCCCCTCCCTCCACATTGCAGAAACCTCCCCCTCTGCCTCTTCCCACATATGGCCGCGAGAGAGAGAGAGAGGGGCTTCGCATGACGTTCGTATTAAAGATAATTATTATTTGCTTTGTGATTGTTTGTTATTATTTTTGTTATTTCTATTATTTTATTTTTATTTTATTTTTTTATATTTGTAGTGACGATGATAGTAATAGAAGTAGTGATGGTAGTAGTAGTAGTAGCGGTGGTGGTAGTAGTAGTAGCAGTAGTAGTAGTAGTAGTAGTAGTAGTAGTAGTAGTAGTAGTGGTAGTAGATGTAGTAGTAGTAGTAGTAGTAGTAGCAGTAATAGTGGTGGTAGTAGTAGTAGTAGTAGTAGTGGTAGTAGTGGTAGTGGTAGCGGTAGTAGTAGTAGTAGTAGTAGTAGTAGTAGTAGTAGTAGTAGTAGTAGTGTGAAAGGATATGAGAGAATATACCGCTCACAACGCAACTCTAATAGATGGAGGCCCGTTGAAAAAAAAAAAAGTAGTAGTAGTAGTAGTAGTAGTAGTAGTAGTAGTAGTAGTAGTAGCAGCATTAGTGGTAAACAGACGCCCATAACATTATACAACAAAAACCATTCCCATGACCATCGCCACCACCACCACCACCATCATTACCCTTATCACATTCTAAACAAAAAAAAAAAAAAAAGGAAGACAGGAGATGAGAAAGACAGCAAAAGAAATAATAATAGTAATAATAGGAAGAAGACAAAGTATATAAATCAGTATAAGAATAAAAAATAATAAGAAAAAGAGAAGAAAAATGGGAAGATGAGAAGAAAACGATACTACTACTACTACTACTACTACTGCTACTACTACTACTACTACTACAACTACTTTTACTACTACTACTACTACTACTGCTACTACTACAACTCGTATCCCAGTCACACACACACACACACACACACACACACACACACACACACACACACACGTTTTGTAAGTGTTGTTTGTTGTACTTACCACTTATATTTGTGTTGCTATAAGTGGGGCAACACAAGACACGTGATGCAAGTAACAATCTGTGTCTCCTAAATCCCTGTTGAGAGAGAGAGAGAGAGAGAGAGAGAGAGAGAGAGAGAGAACAAAGTAAAGAAAATAATATGGAAACAATTATTGACAAAGGAAAAACAGGAAAAAACAAAGGTATGAAGGAAAGAAGATAGAAAAGATTAAAAAAAATGGATGTAAAAATAAAATAAAATAAAACTAAACTAAAAATTAAGATAAAAATAATCGAAGGAAATAATTTGACCTTTTGAAACATTGAGAGAGAGAGAGAGAGAGAGAGAGAGAGAGAGAGAAACATTTATTCCTCGAACCAACTCTCTCTCACATGTTTGGTGTTTATCTCTCTCACTCTCTCAGGAAGAGGAAGAGGAGGAGGAGGAGGAAGAAGAGGAGAAGGAGGAGGAGGAGGAGGAGGAGGAGGAAGAGTGTTTTTCTTCGTGTTAAGAAAAGATTATAATTTTCTTTAGTGGTCTGGAGTCTCTCAAAATTAGAGAGAGAGAGAGATAGAGATAGAGAGACGTGGATGGATTGGATGTTTGTGTGTGTGCGTTTGTGTGTTCTTATTTTTCTCCTCTCCTCCACTTCCCAATCCTCTGTTCTTTCTCATCTCCTCTTCTCTCTCTCTCTCTCTCTCTCTCTCTCTCTCTCTCTCTCTCTCTCTCTCTCTCTCTCTCTCTCTCTCTCTCTCTCTGTTTCCTTTTTTCTCTTTTTTTCTCATTTCTCATTCCTTACTTTGTCCTCCTTTTTTCTCTCTTTCTTTTTCCTCTTTTTCTCTCATTTCTCATTGCTTACTTTTTCCTCCTTTTTTTTCTCTCTCTCTCTCTCTCTCTCTCTCTCTCTCTCTCTCTCTCTCTCTCTCTCTCTCTCTCTCTCTCTCTCTCTCTCTCTCTCTCTCTCTCTCTCTCTCTCTCTCTCTCTCTCTCTCTCTCTCTCTCTCTCTCTCTCTCTCTCTCTCTCTCTCTCTCTCTCTCTTTCCTCTTTCCTCTTTTTTCCTCATTTCTCATACCTTACTTTTTCCTCCTTTTTCCTGCTCTTTCCTTTTTCCTCTTTTTTTCTCATTTTTCATCCCTTACTTTTTCCTCATTTTCTCTCATTTCTCATTCGTTACTTTTTTCCTCCTTTTCTCTTACTCTTTCCTTTTCCTCTTTTTCTCTCATTTCTCATCCCTTACTTTTTTCCTCCTTTTTTTCTCTCACTCACTTTCTTTTTTCCTCTTTCTCATTTCTCATTTCTTACTTCTCCATTTTCCTAACTTTTCATCTATTATCGTTTATTATCTCATACTTACCTATTTTTACCTTTTATCCAATTTTAATATTTATCTTCCCATTCTTTCTTTATCCTTCTTCTTTACGTCTTTTCTTTCCTCTCATTTCTTCCTCGATTTTCTTTTATCATCATTTATTCTCACTTGTTTCTTGTTTCCTTTTTCTTCCACTTCATTATTTACTATTGGGGAAGGCGGAGGATGAAGAAAGGGAAGAAGAAGAAGAAAAGGAGAAAGAGGAAGGGGGAAACAGATAAAGAAAGGACAGACCACAAGCGAACGAGAAGGAGGAAGAAAAAAGGAGTAGGAAGAGTAAGAAGAAGAAAAGGAGGAGGGAGGAGAAGATTTGAAATAGAGAGTAAGGATAGCAGAGGAGAAGGAGGAAGAGGGGAAGAAGGTAAAGATGAAGAGAAGGAACTGGAATAGAGATGGTAGTGTTGGAGACGTGAAGAGGGAGAAGAAGAGGGTGATGAGGGAAGGGAGAGAAGGGAGGGGAGAGTAAGGAGAGAACAATGGAGGTAAAGAGGGGAGGGCAGGGAGAGAATGAGAAGGTAAGTGAGAGGGAGGGAGAGGGAGGGAGAGAAGTAGGTTAGCAATGAGAGAGAGAGAGAGAGAGAGAGAGAGAGAGAGAGAGAGAGAGAGAGAGAGAGAGAGAGAGAGAGAGAGAGAGAATTACATAGAATTTCATGAAATCCAAACCATACAGACCCCATGGTCCAGACTAGGTGATCTGTCCTTAAACCTAAGTGATTCTACGTTAATTAGATAGCTCAAAACTTTGCTTTTCTACTTTAGTAAATATTAAGTTGAAAGAAGTGACGGTCGAGCTTGTTTTCAAGGAGTCAATCGTGTTCCACTGGACCACTGAAGGTGTGAGCTTATTCCATTCTCCCACTACAACTTTGGTGAAGATAAATTTGGTGGTCTGAATTTACTTGTTTACGTTTAAGTTCTGTGCCATTATTTCTCGTTGGCAAGGTGTCATCGATCATAAACAATTTTGTTCTGTCTACATTCGTGAAACCATTAAGTATTTTAAAACATTCGATCAGTTTTCCTCGGAGGCGACGTTTCTCAAGAGAGAACATGTTAAGGGTGGAAAGCCTTTCTTCGTAGGATTTGTTGCGCAAGGAAGGGATCATTTTCGTTGCCCGACGCTGAACACCTTCTAATTTAGCAATGTCCTTTGCATGGTGGGGAGACCAAAACTGTACCGCATATTCCAAGTGGGGTCTGACTAAACTACTGTATAGCGGAAGTATTACATCTTTATTCTTGAATAAAAAGTTTCTTTTAATGAAGCCCAACATTCTGTTCGCTTCATTTGCTGCATCGATGCATTGATGTGAGAATTTGAGGTTTGACGCGATTTATCCCCAGGTCTTTAACGTATTGAACGCTTGTGAGTTTAACGCCGCGCATTTCGTAATCGAACTTCTTATTTTTTGTTCCAACTTGAAGGACCTGGCACTTGTCTACGTTAAAGGGCATCTCCCATTTATCCGACCAAGCTGAAATTTTGTGCAAATCCTCTTGGAGGCTTTGCCTGTCTTCGTCAGTGAGAACCGAGTTACCAATCTTTGTGTCGTCTGCAAATTTACTAATGCGATTATTGAGTCCAACATCCACGTCGTTGATGTAAATAATGAAGAGCACTGGGCCAAGAACCGAGCCCTGAGGGACGCCACTAGTGACCGGCGCCCACTCTGAGTTAAATCCGTCAATCACAACTCTTTGTTGTCTGTTGCTCAACCAATTCGCGATCCATTGGTTTACTTGACCGTCAATACCTATTTCCTTTAATTTATAAAGTAATTTATGATGTGGGACTTTATCAAACGCTTTCTGGAAATCAAGATAGACTACATCCAATGATTTGGTTACGTCATAAACTGAGAAGAGATCGTTATAAAGGGTCAGTAGGTTTGACAGGCAGGATCCTTTGTTACGGAAGCCATGTTGTGAATCCCCAATTAATGAGCGGCTTTCGAGGTAACTCCCAATTTTGTCTCTAATTGTGCTCTCGAGTAGCTTACCCACAATTGAAGTTAGACTAATGGATCGGTAGTTACCTGTTTTTTTTTTTTTTGTCTCCTTTCTTAAAAATCGGTGTCACGAGAGAGAGAGAGAGAGAGAAGAGAAATGAGGGGAGAGAAAGAAAGATGAAGGTGGAGGGAGAAAGGAGAAAGGGAAGGGAATGGACAATAAAGGAGAGATAAAGAGATAAAGAAGAAAAAAAAGTGAATAAAAGAGAAGGAAAAAATATAAAGGAGAGGAAAAAGAGAAATATAAGAAAAAAAATAAATAGATAAACAGAAAAAAATAAATAAAGGAGAAGAAAGAAGTAACAAGGAGAAAAAAAAAAGGAAGGATAAGAAAGGAAAAAAAAGATTAGTAAATTATAGAAAAGGTGAATTAAAGAGAAAGAAAGACGAAAAGAGGAGAAAGAAGATGAATAGAAGAGAAAATAAAGGATGAAAAAGGTGGAAGAAAAAGTGGAATAAACAGTAAAATCAAGAAATAGGAAAACGAAAGTGGAAGAGAAGGAGGAGGAAGAAGAGAAAAACGAGAAGAAAAAAAGAAGAAAAAGGAAGGATAAAAAAGAAAAAGAAAGTGGAAGAGAAGGAGGAAGAAGAGAAAAGGGAGAATGAAAAAGAAGAAAAAGGAAGGATGAAAACACAGCAAAAATAAACGTTCCAGAGAATGAAAGAGATAAGAGACGAGGAGGAGGAGGAAGAAGAGGAGGAGGAGGCGGAGGCGTGGCTGGTTGACTGGTGGTGTCCTACTCACACAAAGGATGGTGAAGTGTGGTGAATGTGGTAATTGAGGTGGTGGTGGTGGTGGTGATGGTGGTGGTGGTGGTGGTGGTGATGGTGGTGGTGGTGGTGGTGGTGGTGGAGGGGGTGTCGTTGTTGTTGTTGTTGGTGGTGGTGGTGGTGATGGTGATGGTGGTGATGGTGGTAATGGTGATGGTGGTGGTGGTGGTGGTAATGGTGGTGATGATGGTGGTGGTGATGGGAAGGGGAGTGAACTGGCCTTGTGAGGGGAAGAAAGGGGAGAATAAAGGGAAGGGGAAGAAGGTTTTTAAGGGAAGGGGAGAATAAGGAGAGAGGGAAAAGGGAGAAGAGGAGGGAATGGAGGGGAAGAAGAAGGAGGAATAAGAAAGAGAGGAAGGGGAAGAGACGGGATAAGATGATAATAGGTAAGGAAGATATAAGGGGAGGGAAGAGGGAGAGGGAGGGAAGGGGAAGAGGGAAAAGAGGGAGGAAGGGAAGGGGGAAGAAAGGGGAGGGAGATGGTGGTGGTAATGTTCTTGTTTTTGTTATTGTTATGAGAGAGAGAGAGAGATGCATGATAAGCACACTCTCTCTCTCTCTCTCTCTCTTCCTCAGTCACCAATCTTCATCCTTCCTCTCTTTTCTCTCCAATACTACAACTATCATCTCCTCCTCCTCCTCCTCCTCCTCCTCCTCCTCCTCTTCCTCGCCAGGTGTAAAGCGAGTCGCCTATTTCAAGTCATTACTCTCAACATCCTTCCTTCTCTCTCTCTCTCTCTCTCTCTCTCTCTCTCTCTCTCTCTCTCTCTCTCTCTCTCTCTCTCTCTATCTCTCTCTCTCTCTCTAATTCTCTCGATCTCTCTTGCATGATCATCTTGTTGCATCCTGGCACCTGTCCAATCTCTCTCTCTCTCTCTCTCTCTCTCTCTCTCTCTCTCTCTCTCTCTCTCTCTCTCTCTCTCTCTCTCTCTCTCTCTCTCTCTCTCTCTCTCTCTCTCTCTCTCTCCCTGGAGCAATGGAGCGCATTTCCTCCAATTAATTCTGCAAAGTTATAAAAAAAACGAGAGAGAGAGAGAGGAGAGGTTGAAGCATCCATGGCCTGAAGGAAGGGAAGAAGGGAGGGAGGGAGGAAGGGAAGAAGGGAGAGAGAGAGAGAGGAAGAGGGGGATGGGGGGGAAGGGGGACGTAGACACACCCTTATTCGTCTCCCTCTCTCTCTCTCTCTCTCTCTCTCTCTCTCTCTCTCTCTCTCTCTCTCTCTCTCTCTCTCTCTCTCTCCATGTCAATATACACACAGAAAGCCCTTATCAGCACACACACACACACACACACACACACACCTCGCTTTAATTGCATACAGGTAAGAGGTGCTAATTTAGAGAGAGAGAGAGAGAGAGAGAGAGAGAGAGAGAGAGAGAGAGAGAGAGAGATGGATAAATAGATAGATAGATAGATAGATGGATAGATAGACAGATAGATAGTTAGATAAAAGCGATATCATCATCTCTTGTTTATGTTCAATTTTCGGTTTATTTAATTTTCTGTGTATTGTTTTTGTTGTTTTTCCTCCTCGTCGATATTTCTGTCAGCTATTTCCTTTCGTTTATATTGTTCATTGGCTCTTTATTCCCTGGTCTATTTATTCATTCATTTTCTTTTATTTT
>NC_066527.1:5973930-5976430 GCF_024679095.1 Eriocheir sinensis
TTCCTTCACTCCCAGGTATCCTTCATCTTATATTTTTTCCTTTCTTTCCTACGTTTCTTCCTCCTGTCTTTCTTTGTCTTCTTTCCCTTCCTTCCATCCTTTTTCCCTCCTCTTCCTTCAGTAATTTTCTCTTTCCTTCCTTCCCTTCCTTCCTTCCTTCCTTCCTTCCATCCTTTTTCCCTCCTCTTCCTTCAGTAATCTTCTCTTTCCTACCTTCCTTCCTTCCATCCTTTTTCCCTCCTCTTCCTTCAGTAATCTTCTCTTTCCTTCCTTCCTTCCTTCCTTCCTTCCTTCCTTCCATCCTTTTTCCCTCCTCTTCCTTCAATAATCTTATTCTTCCTTCCTTCCTTCCTTTTTCCCTCTTCTTCCTTCAGTAATCTTCTCTTTCCTTCCTTCCTTCCTTCCTTCCTCCTTTAAGTTTTGTGCCATTATTTCTTGTTCGGAACCTGTTGTCGACTATTAAGAAGTTGATCTACATTTGAAAAGCCATTGATTATTTTGAAACTCGAAGGGAGAGAGAGAGAGAGAGAGAGAGAGAGAGAGAGAGAGAGTATTTTGGCCTCATTTTAACAGCTCGGACATATTTTAAAGGAGAAGGGGGAGGAGGAGGTCGAAGAACAACAAGAAGAAGAAGAAAAAGAAGAAGAAGAGGAGGAGGAGGAGGAAGAGGAGGAGAGAGAGAGAGAGAGAGAGAGAGAGAGAGAGAGAGAGAGAGAGAGAGAGAGAGAGATGAAAACAAAATATAAAGAATAGAAATTACAAAAAAGGAAGGAAAGAAAAAAGGAATAATATAAACAAACAAAACTAAGACAAATAAAGAAAAAAAGGAAAAAATGGCGTATGGGAGATGATTCCAGAGAGAGAGAGAGAGAGAGAGAGAGAGAGACATTATGGGTACCCTCAACCTTCAAGTACGGGAAATGGGGAAATATGGAAATGAGTCAATAGCTCTTTCTCAAACCCTATTCTTCGTTAGTCCTATTTTTAAATTTATTGATTTATTATTATTTATCATTATTTACTTATTATTATTAGACTGTATTAAACGAAGGAGGAGGAGGAGGAAGAAAAAGAAGAAAAAAAAGAAGAAAAAGAAGAAGAAAAAGAAGAAGAAGAAAAAGAAGAAGAAGAAGAGGAAAAAAAGAAGAAAAGGAGAAAGAAGAAGAAGAAGAGGAGAAAGAAGAAGAAGAAGAGGAGAAAGAAGAAGAAGAAGAAGAAGAAAGAAGTGTAAGAATGAGTGTTGAATAAAGAAGAGAAATTGTAAGAAGGATAAATAGATGAAGAGAGGAAGGAAGAGGAGGAGGAGGAGGAGGAGGAGGAGGAGGAGAAATGACTGAAGAGGAGAATTTCGTGGCATTTATAGATTTTTCTTTACTTATACTTAGCATTTTTTATTAGTATTAGAATAAGTATTATTAGTATTACTAGTATTAGTATTAGAATTAGAATAAGTGTTAGTATTAGTATTAGAATAAGTGTTAGTATTAGTATTAGTATTAGTATGAGAATAAGTGTTAGTATTAGTATTAGTATTAGAATAAGTGTTAGTATTAGTATTAGAATTAGAATAAGTGTTAGTATTAGTATTAGAATAAGTGTTAGTATTAGTATTAGTATTAGAATAAGTGTTAGTATTAGTATTAGTATTAGTATTAGAATAAGTGTTAGTATTAGTATTAGTATTAGTATGAGAATAAGTGTTAGTATCAGTATTAGTATTAGTATGAGAATAAGTGTTAGTATTAGTATTAGTATTAGTATGAGAATAAGTGTTAGTATCAGTATTAGTATTAGAATAAGTGTTAGTATTAGTATTAGTATTGGAATAAGTGTTAGTATTAGTATTAGTATTGGAATAAGTGTTAGTATTAGTATTAGTATTGGAATAAGTGTTAGTATTAGTATTAGTATTAGTATGAGAATAAGTGTTAGTATTAGTATTAGTATTGGAATAAGTGTTAGTATTAGTATTAGTATTAGAATAAGTGTTAGTATCAGTATTAGTATTAGAATAAGTGTTAGTATTAGTATTAGTATTGGAATAAGTGTTAGTATCAGTATTAGTATGAGAATAAGTGTTAGTATTAGTATTAGTATTAGTATGAGAATAAGTGTTAGTATTAGTATTAGTATTAGAATAAGTGTTAGTATTAGTATTAGTATTAGAATAAGTGTTAGTATCAGTATTAGTATTAGAATAAGTGTTAGTATTAGTATTAGTATTGGAATAAGTGTTAGTATCAGTATTAGTATGAGAATAAGTGTTAGTATTAGTATTAGTATTAGCATGAGAATAAGTGTTAGTCGTATTAGTATTAGAATAAGTGTTAGTATTAGTATTAGTATTGGAATAAGTGTTAGTATCAGTATTAGTATTAGAATAAGTGTTAGTATTAGTATTAGTATTGGAATAAGTGTTAGTATTAGTATTAGTATTAGAATAAGTGTTAGTATTAGTATTAGTATTAGAATAAGTGTTAGTATTAGTATTAGTATTAGA
>NC_066527.1:5998930-6001430 GCF_024679095.1 Eriocheir sinensis
GATACGCATACAAAAAAAAATAGAAGAAAAAAGAAAAAAAAGAAAAGGTAGAGAAACAAAACCTTCGAATGTCAATGGTAATGTATGCGTGTGTGTGTGTGTGTGTGTGTGTGTGTGTGTGCACCAAGCCAACCAGCGTAACGCCCTTTCGTACAAGGTCAGAGGAAATGCCTTGACCCACACACACACACACACACACACACACACACACACACACACACACACACACACACACACACACACACACACACACACACACACTCACACACTCACACACGCGCGAACATTTATCAAGTACTTGAGAGAGAGAGAGAGAGAGAGAGAGAGAGAGAGAGAGAGAGAGAGAGAGAGAGAGAGAGAGAGAGAGAGAGAGAGAGAGAGAGAGAGAGAGAGAGAGAGAGAGAGAGAAATAAATAAGGGAAAGATAAATGTAGACAAAAGCGATAAGAGAAAAATTGAGAGAGAGAGAGAGAGAGAGAGAGAGAGAGAGAGAGAGAGAGAGAGAGAGAGAGAGAGAGAGAGAAATTAGGGAAAGATAAATAGACAGAAATAAACAGTCCCACAGAAGCAGAGAGAGAGAGAGAGAGAGAGAGAGAGAGAGAGAGAGAGAGAGAGAGAGAGAGAGAAACAAATAGGAAAGATAAATGTAGACAAAAGCGATAAGAGAAAATTGGAGAGAGAGAGAGAGAGAGAGAGAGAGAGAGAGAGAGAGAGAGAGAGAGAGAGAGAGAGAGAGAGAGAAACAAATAAGGGAAAGATAAATGTAGACAAAAGCGATAAGAGAAAATTGGAGAGAGAGAGAGAGAGACCTCATTAGTAAAAACTGCAAAACTGAGTAAATAACTTAACTATAAAATTATAAGCCAGGGAAGTCAAGTTTATATTTTTATTACCATCATTAATGCCAAATACGAGAAGAGGAAAAATAAAATCATAAGAAAAAATAAGTGAAATAAAAAAGTAATTAGACTTCCCTTTCTCTTTCTTTTCCATGCACTCTTTTCTCTTCCTCTTTCTCCTTTTTATCGCTTTTTCTTTTCTCTTTCTCCTTACTTTTTCTTTATTTTTCTTGCACTCTTTCTCTTCCTCTTTCTCATTTTTATCACTTTTCTTTTCCATTTCTCCTTACACTCCTTGTCTCCTTTATTCTTCTTGCACTCTTTCTCTTCGTCTTTCCCCTCCTAACCGAGAGAAGGAGGAGGAAACAGGGAAACATTGAAGAGCAGGGAACAAAGAGTGTCGGCTTATTAGGAAACTGTCTGCGATGTAACCTGTTCGTCCGCCTCGCCAGTGACCCGCGGCAAGGACTTAAAGGCACTTGATATTCGTACGCGCTGGGACGTTCACTGCACTCCCGACGTGACGAGGCGACGATTTTTAAAGAAGTTAATCAATTTCTCATTACTTACTTATGCAGGAAGCTTGTTCAAGTGGCGGATGACTCTACTAGAAATAAAATCCCAGTTTGCTTCAATACATCACATCGCTTGAATGGTTTCGCTGATTGATTTCACATTACCTACTTTTTTATTTTATTTTTTTATTTTATTTTATTTTTTTATTTATTTATTTTTACGTCTTGCGCCGGTAGGCTTCTTCCCGGTGGATCCTGATGGTCGGTCCAAGGCTTCTTCCCGGAGGGGCCTGATGGTCGGCCTAGCCCGTTCTGGCGCAGGCGAGTGTTTTATAGTGGCGCCATCTTGCACTGGCTCATGCTGCCCTCCCGGAGCTCATCTTTAATCCTAGAATTCGGGTTGATAGGTGGTCTTCTGGACAGCATGTGGGTAGTTTTAAGCCACTCGGCGGCGGCTGAAAAATCCCAACTTGGTGGCACCGGTCGGGGATTGAACTCGCGTACTTCTGAACGCGGGGCCGTCTCGCTATCTGTTCAGCCACCGCCTCCCCCTTATGCAGGAAGCTTGTTCAAGTGGCGGATGACTCTACTTGCAATAAAATCCCAATGTGCTACAATACATCATATCGCTTCAGTCGTTTCGCGGGTTAATTTTCAGCTCAAAAAAATGATCAACGTGAAGAGGTTATGTCACTTGAGAAGCGGGCTTTTTTTCATTATTGTTTCTTTTTTTTTCCCTTGAGCTGTTTCCTTTGCTGAGTTGTTCTTCATGCTGTTGTGCTCTCAAGGGTTGTATAATTTTTGTTGGCGTGTCTCCAGGAATTCATTATTCTTGTATTAGAGGAACCAGAACTGCACTGCATATTCTAGGAGAGGTCTTACCATCGATTTATAACCAAAGACAACATAATACTCGATGGTCTTACTCTCGATGTCCTTATTGGAGAAGGAGGAGGAGGAGGAGGAGGAAAAGTAGGAATAGACAGAGTATAAAGAGGAGAAAGGGAAGTGTAAGGAAGAGAAAGACAAAGAGAAAAAAAAAGTGTAAGGAGGAGAAAGAGAAAAAGGGTGTTAGGAGGGGAAAGAGGAAGAGAAAGAGTACAAGAAGAATAAAGAAAAAGACAAGAAGTGTACGGAGAAAGAGAA
>NC_066527.1:6003930-6006430 GCF_024679095.1 Eriocheir sinensis
TTTTACTTACTGTTACACACCTTTACTTATAATAATTTTTACTTACTGACACACCTTACTTATACTTTACTTACTTACACACTACTTACTTACACTTTACTTACTTACACACTTTTACTTACTTACACACTTTACTTACATACTTTTACTTTTACTTATACACTTTACTTACTGACACACCTTATACACTTTACTTACTTACACCTTACTTATACACTTCTTACTGACACACTTATACACTTTACTTACTTATACACTTTACTTACTGACACACTTATACACACTTTACTTACTGACACACACCTTTACTTACTTTACTTACTTACACATCTTTATTTACACTTTTTTACTTACACACTTTACTTATACACTTTACTTTTACAATTTACTTACACACCTTACTTACTTACTTATACTTATTTTACTTACACACCTTACTTTACACATTACTTATACTTACACCTTAGCTTTACTTACTTACACACCTTACTTACTTACTTTTACACACCTTACTTACACATTTTACTTACTGACACACCTTTTTACTTACTTTCTTACACACCTTACTTACTGACACACCTTACTTACACTTTACTTACTTACATACACTTTTACTTACACACTTACTTACTTACACCTTACACTTTACTTACACCTTACTTACACATACCTTTACTTTTACTTACTTACAAACTTTACTTACACACCTTACTTACACACCTTTGCTTACTTACCTTACTTACAAACCTTGCTTACTTACAAACCTTACCTACTTACATACCTTACTTTACTTACTTACACACTTTACTTACACACCTTACTACATCACATCACATTTCCACTAGTAAAAGCAACAGACAGATTTCATTTATATATAAGTAAATGATATTTTTTTTTACTTTTTTTCTTTTTATATGTAGCTTTATCATCTCATCTCATCTCATCTCATCCACCCCAGCATCCTTATATAAAAAAAACTACATGACATTTTTTTTTTTCATTTTCACGTATATCTTTATCATTCATCTCATTCTTTCTCATCTTCTCTCATCCTCTTATTTCATCCTCTTTCTTTCCTATTTCATCTTCTCATGCTCTCATCTTCTCTCTCTCGTCTTAATTCGTCTTCATTTTTCAACCTCTCATCTTCTCCTCTTTCTCATCTTAGGAATTCATCTTCTCTCATCTTCTCATTTCCTTCTCTTTCTCATTTTATTTCATCTTCTCATTTTCTCATTTCATTCTCTTTCTCATCTCATTTCATCCTCTCCTTTCATCCTTCTTCTCATTTCCTTATTTCATCTTTTCATGTCATCTTCGTATCTCATCCCCTCAACTCATTCTCTCTCATCTTCTCTCATCCTCTTATTTCATCCTCTTTCTTTCCTATTTCATCTTCTCATGCTCTCATCTTCTCTCTCTCGTCTTAATTCGTCTTCTTTTTTCAACCTCTCATCTTCTCCTCTTTCTCATCTTAGTAATTCATCTTCTCTCATATTCTCATTTCCTTCTCTTTCTCATTTTATTTCATCTTCTCATTCTCTCATTTCTTTCTTTTTCTCATCTCATTTCATCCTCTCCTTTCATCCTTCTTCTCATTTTCTTATTTCATCTTCTCATTGCATCTTCTCTCATCCCCTCATCTCATTCTCTCATCTCGCCCCCGCAGCCTCCATATGGCAAGCTCGCCCCGCCTCAGCCCTGCCCTTGAGATCACTTCCAATAATATCAGTCACCCAGCCAGACCCCGTTCCCTGTATGCCAGCTTTTTTTGAACCGCTTTTACGTATCTGTTAGAATATTAGGGAGGAAGAATGATACGGAGATAGATAGATACACAGACAGACAGACAGATAGATAGACTTACTTAGATTAATAGACAGATAGAAACACATAGACAGAGACAGATAGATAGATAGATTAGGTCAGGTTAGGTTATTTTAGGTTAGGTTAGGTTAGGTTAGTTTGACAGACGGTTAGAAGAAGTATATCGGTGTTGTAAGACGTGAAGAGAAGAGAAAGAAAGAAGGAAGGATGGAAAGAAGGAAGAAATAGGAGGAGAGGGGAGAAAGAAAGAGGGAATGAAGGAAGGAAGAAATAGAAGGAGGGGAGAGAAAGAAAAAAAGAAGAATAAATGGAAGAAATAGGAGAGGAGAAAAAGAAAGAAGGAATGAAGGAAGAAATAGGAGAGGAGAGAAAGAAAGAAAGAAGGAAGGAAGGAAGAAATAGGAGGAGAGGAGAGAAAGAAAGAAAGAAAGAAAGAAGAAATGAAAGAAGATGGAAATAGGGAAAGAAATTAAAATAGAAAATCGAGACAACGGTTACTTATGAAGAAAATTAAGAAGGAAAGAAAAGAAGGAAGAATGGAAGAATGAAAAATGGATGAACGAAGAAAGAGAAAGAAAGAACTGGAGGGAAGAAGGAAGAACAAAAATTAGAAGTGAATAAAACAGGAAAACAAAGAAAAGAAAAATGGACACAAAGGAAAAAAGATAATGGA
>NC_066527.1:6011430-6018930 GCF_024679095.1 Eriocheir sinensis
TCTCTCTCTCTCTCTCTCTCTCTCTCTCTCTCTCTCAATTCATTTTATCTGTGAAACTACTACTATTACTACTACTACTACTACTACTACTACTACCACCACCACCACCACCACCACCCTTTTTTTCTGTTTTTTTGCCTCATTTGGAATACGCAGTGCAGTTCTGGTTCCCTGATTACAAAAATGACATATATCTGGAGTGAGTTCAGTGACGCGCGAAGGAAATTATACCAACGTTGAGGACACAGTTGTATGAAGAACGTCTCAAGCGACTCCAGCTTCTTCACGCTGGAAAAAAAGAGACAAACGACAACGGAACTGGATACCGGTCTTCGAGTACCCCAGCAAGTTCAGCACCGTCGATTACTCCAAGATTTATTTTAAGCTCGAATTTAACCCAAGAAGTAGGAAAGGAGGAAAAAAAAGATGATGAAGGAAGAAGACGTTAAAGAAAAAGGGAAGAGAGAGAGAGAGAGAGAGAGAGAGAGAGAGAGAGAGAGAGAGAGAGAGAGAGAGAGAGTGGGAGTAAGCAAAAAAGAATGAGAAGGGAGAGAGAGAGAGAGAGAGAGAGAGAGAGAGAGAGAGAGAGAGAGAGAGAGAGAGAGAGAGAGAGAGAGGGAGAAAATGGCTAAAGGGTCATGAAAAAATTGAAGGAAAAAAATAAAAATAAAATAAAAACAAAAACAAAAAGTGAGGCGATGCAGATCAGATATCGATAGGAATTTTTTATATTTTATTTGTTTATTTATTTACTTTTTTTTTTTTTTTGGTCTTATTAGCCAGTAGACTTTTTTGTTCCCTTTTGCCTACTCTTCCATGTTTCCTCTCTCTTCTTCTTCTTCTTCTTCTTCTTCTTCCTCCTCCTCCTCCTCTTCCTCCTCCTCCTCCTCCTGCGCCTTCACCTCCTCCTCCGATGCTCAGCACGGTTTCAGGAACAAGCGCTCATGCTTAACCAATTTATTGGACTTCTTCCAAGGTATCTATGAAAACTGGGATAATCATATCCCCAGTGATGTTATATATCTAGACTTTCAGAAAGCCTTTGACAAAGTGCCACACGAAAGACTCCTCAAGAAACTTAAGTCGGCGGGATTAGGCGGCAATCTGACAGCGTGGATCAAAGACTGGCTCACTGGAAGAAAACAACGAGTTGTACTCAACGGACAGGCCTCCGAGTGGCTCCCGGTCACAAGTGGAGTGCCACAGGGGTCAGTGCTGGGACCCATACTTTTCATCATATATATCAACGACCTAGAACTAGGATTAAAATCCAATCTTTCAAAATTTGCCGACGACACAAAGGTGGAAGGAAAGGCCCTCACGACGGCAGACTGCGAAATTATCCAGAGAGACCTGGACCAGATCACTCAGTGGTCAGAAAAATGGCAGATGTCCTTCAACATTACTAAATGTAAAGTAATGCATATCGGATCCAGAAACAGCAACCACACATACCACATGGGTGGCGAACCACTACATGTAGTGCAAGAAGAAAGAGACCTCGGGGTCACCATCAGCAGTGACTTGAAACAAACAAAACACTGCAAGTCCGCCTGTAAAAAAGCCAATACAATGCTTGGGTTCATAGCGAGGAACTTCGAATACAAGACGCCGGGAGTTATGTTATCCTTGTATAATTCGCTGGTAAGGCCCCACCTGGAATACGCCGTGAAATTCTGGTCTCCTAATTACAGGAAAGACATTGAATTACTTGAGAGAGTACAGCGCCGCGCCACGAAGGTGATACCATCACTGAGGACGAAGCCCTATGAAGAGCGACTCGAGCGACTCAACCTCTTCACGTTGGAAAAGAGACGCCTGCGGGGAGACATGATACAAGTCTTTAAGTACCTGAACAAGCTCAGCAACGTTGACCACTCCAAACTCTTCACGCTACAAACTAACCTGAGAACAAGAAACAACGGAAAAACAATTCAAGCAAAGCGATGCAATACCGACATCGGCAGGAGTTATTTCTCGAATAGAGTTGTTCGCCACTGGAACAGCCTTCCTGCAGAAGTGGTTAGCGCAGAGACCATCAACTCCTTCAAGAAACGCATTGATCGCCACTTTGCTGCATCGGGAGTGAACTGAACGTTCCCAAGAGTAGGTACACAAGTGCTTTAATCCTTCCCTGCAAGCCACTCCTGTGGCAAACGGATTGATTGAATCACTGAACGCAGGCAGCCTAGTAATGAGCCAACAGGCTTTCTGCTGCCTGCTAGTCCATGTTTCCATGTTTCCTCCTCTTCCTCGTTCCAATCATCCGTTACCCCACTTTTTTTTCCTCTTCGTTCTCTTCTTCCTCCTCCTCCTCCTCCTCCTCCTCCGTATTAATGGTCACCTATAGCGTCGATCTCTTCACTATCCCTTTTTTTTTTTACCTCTTCCTTATTCTCCCATTTTTTTCTTCTCTCCTCCTCCTCCTCCTTATTTTCTCCAGTACCTTTTTTCTCGCCTTCTTCCGCCTTCTCCACATTTCTTTTATCCTTTGACCTCCTTTCCTTCCTCCTCCTCCTCCTCCTCCTTCTATTTCTTTATTCACGTCTATATATGGAAGGATAAAGACCAAGGAGAAGGAAGAGAGGGAGGAGGAGGAGGAGAAAAAGGAGAGGAGGAGGAAAAGTAGGGAGGAGATGAGAAGGAAGAAGGTCAAGATAAAGAAGGAGGAGGAGGAGGAGAAGGAGGAGGAGGTGGTGGAGATGAAAGAGGAATAAGACAAAGAAGTGGAAGAGAAGAAACAGAGGACGAGGAAAGGAGGAGGAAGAAGAGAGGGAGAAGGAGGAGAAAGAGGAGGAGGGGGAAGAGGGAGGAGGGGAATGAGGAGGAGGAAAAAAAAACATGTAGACAGCGAAAGAGGATGAAGGGAGAAGGAGACATAGAAAAAACAGGGAGGAGGAGGAGGAGGAGGAGGAGGAGAGCATCTACCTGACCCAAAAAAGTGACAACCAACGCATTTCTTGAAGGAGTTGATGATTTTCACACTAACCTCTCTCGCAGGAAGGATGTTGCAGTGACGGATAACTCGCAAAGAATAAGGAACGAAGGCAGAAGAAGGAAGAAGGAAAAAAACTGAAGACGTAGCAGAAAGAAGATAAGGAAAAGGGGAATAGGGGAAGGAGAGAGAGGGAGGGGAGGAAGGTGTAGGAGTAAGGGGAGAGGAGGAGGAGGAGAAGGAAAGGAGACGGAAAAATGACCAGAATAGAAAAAAATGAAGAAGAAAATAAAAACTCCTGCCGATGTCTACTGCCTCGCCTCGCTTGAATAGGTAGACCGTTAGAACAGGAAAAGTGTTGATAAAAGTGGAGCTAGAGAGAAAAGGAATAAAGATAGGAAGAATGGGAAAACACGAAGAGAAAGAGGAAAGATTGTTCTCTAAGTGGAGGGAAAGAGGAGGAGGAGGAACAAGAGGAAAGAGGAAGAACGTAATGCAAACTTGGATCGTTATTTCTCGGCCTTGACTTAGTTTGAGCCTTAAAATAACTTAGATCGATTGACGTTAGTGAAATATTAACTAACTGAAGACTTGAATAGGAGGAGGAGAAGAAGAGAGAGAGAGAGAGAGAGAGAGAGAGAGAGAGAGAGAGAGAGAGAGAGAGAGATGGAAAATGACTCTAAGGTAAGGAAAAAAAGATGAAGATGAGGGAAGAGGAGGACAAGAAAAGGGGAGGAAAAGAATGGGAGGAGAAGGGGAAGGTGGGAAAGAAAGGGAAGGGGAGGGGAGGGAGGAGGAGGAGAGGGGTAGGAAAAAAAATGCCTAATAAGAGGGAAGAAGAGGATAAGGAAAAGGGAAGAAGAAGGAGAGAAGGGGAGGGAAGGAAATGGAAAGGGAGGGAGAAGGAGAAGAAGGAAAGAAGGAAGATGAAAAATGTCAAAGGTAGGAAAGAAGAAAAAGATGAAGAAGGAAGAGGATGAAGAAAAGGGAAGAGTGAGAGAGAAGGGAGGAGGAGGAAGAAGGGAAGGGAAAGGAAAAATAAGAGATGAAGAAGAAGGAAGAAGAGTGTAAGGAAAAAGGGGAGAAGAAAGGGAGAAAGGGGAGGGGGGAAGGAGAGAAGGAAATAAAGATAAAAGGGAGGAGGAGGAGGAAGGAAGGAAGGGAGAAAAAAAGATGAAGTAGAAGGAAGAGATTACAGAAAAAGGGAATAGGGAAAAGGGAAGGAGAAGAGAGAGATAGAGGGAGATAAGTAGGGAAAAAGGAAAGAAAGGAGAAGAAAGAAGGAAGAAAAGAAATGAAGTAAAGCGAATTGGTTAAGAAAGAAAAAGGAAGAAGGGAATAGGGAAAGGGAAGGAGAAGAGGTAGAGGGAAAAAAATAGAGAAGAAGGAATGAAAGGAGAAGGAAGGAAGAAAAAATGAAGTAGAAGGAAATGGTTAAGAAAGAAAAAAGAAAAAGGGAATAGGGAAAGAGAGAGAGGGGGGGTAAAGGGAAGGTAAGGGGGGAGGGGGAGGGGGGGGGGGGGCGGCCAGGTAACAGGACAGGTATGTGGCTAATGAGCTCCTTTACCTGTTGCTTACAATTTTATGCGTTTTCTAATCTTAAGGAGGAGGAGGAGGAGAAGGAGAGATGATTAGCTGGTTGAGTAAAAAGAGAGGAGAGAGGAGGGAAAGAGTGACTGAGGAGGAGGAAGAGGAGGAAGAGGAAGAGATGATTGACTAGATGTGCAGAGAAAGAACTTGGGAAGGAGGAAGAGGAAGAAGAAGAAGAAGAAGAAGAAGAAGAAGAAGAGGAGGAAGAGGAAGAGATGATTGACTAGATGTGCAGAGAAAGAACATGGGAAGGAGGAAGAAGAAGAAGAAGAAGAAGAGGAAGAGGAAGAAAAAGAATAATAAAAAGCAAAAGTAGGTCAAGAAGAGGAAAAGAAGAAGAAAGAAGAAGAAAAAGAAGAGGCAAAAGAGGAGGAGGAGGAGGAGGAGATGATAGAGGAGGAGGAGGAGGAGGACGGAAAAATAATTACTGGATGGGCAAATGAGAAGAGATGTAAGAATAGAGGAGGAGGGGGAGGAGGAGGAGGAGGAGGAGGAGGAGGAGGAGGGAGAATAATTGCTGGATGGGTAAAGGAGAAATAAAGAGGTAAATAGAGGAGGAGGAGGAGGAGGAGGAGGAGGGAGAATAATTGCTGGATGGGTAAAGGAGAAATAAAGAGGTAAATAGAGGAGGAGGAGGAGGAGGAGGAGGAGAAGGAGGAGGAGGAGGAGGAGGAGGAGGAGGAGAGTGATGGAGGGAAGGTGAGGGTCAGACTGTCCAAAATCCATTGACTTTTAATTTATTTCACATTTATTACCCATCTTTTCCTCCTCCTCCTCCTCCTCCTCCTCCTCCTCCTCCTTCCCTTTCTCCTCTATTCTTCCATATTCATAACCTTTTTTTATCACCTTTCCTTCTCCTCATATTCCCTCCTCTTCCTCTTTCTCCTCCTCTTCCTTCTTCCTCTTCTTCAATATTCCTTCTCCCTCTACCCTATCTCCTCTTTCTTCTTCTCTTATTTTTCTTCCCTTCTTCTGTTCTTCATTTTCTTCCTTCTTTTCTTCGTTTATTCTCTTAAGTATAGCATTTTTTGTCCTCTTTCTCCTCCTCTTCCTTCTTCCTCTTCTTCAATATTCCTTCCCTTTTACCCTATCTTCTCTTTCTTCTCCTTACTTTTCTTCCCCTCTCCTCCTCCTCTTTCTGTTCTTCTTTTTTCTTCCTTCTTTTCTTCTTTTATTCTCATAGGTATAACATTTTTTGTCCTCTTTCCCTCCTCCTCCTCCTCCTCCTCCTCCTCCTCCTCTTTCCCTTATTCCTCTGTCCGCCCACCCAGGTAATAATGTCTTCTTCCTCCTCCTCCTCCTCCTCCTCCTCCTTTTCCTCCTCCTCCTCCTCCTTCACCTGTTCTTAATTACCTTTATTGTTTCAGAGGGACAGGTGAGGAGGGGAGGTAGGGGAGGGAGACAGGGGGGGGGGGGGGGGGGGGGGGGGTCAAGTGTGAAAATGTCCCGTGTTGAATTACAGCGACGAGGCCAGGTAAGGTTACGACGGGAGAGAGAGAGAGAGAGAGAGAGAGAGAGAGAGAGAGAGAGAGAGAGAGAGAGAGAGAGAGAGGGGGGGGTATGGGGAAGGGGTTAAGAGGAATGGAAGCTTTTGATGAGGAAGAAGGGTAGATGTTGAAAAAGGGAGAAGGGAAGAGAGAGAGAGAGAGAGAGAGAGAGAGAGAGAGAGAGAGAGAGAGAGAGAGAGAGAGAGAGGTAAGGGGGAAGGGGTTAAGAGGAATGGAAGTTTTTGATAGGGAAGAAAGGCAAATGTTGAAATGGTCATTGTTGTTAAATTACTAAAAGAAGAAAGAGGGAGAAGAAAAGATGATAATGATTACAAGAGAAGAGAAGGAAGGAAAGAAGGAAGAAAAATAAGCGGAAATTAAAGCGAAAAAAATAGACGTCACTGTAAATATTGATAGTTTTTTTTATGTCAAATGATTACTACTTTAAAACCTCCATTCTATGTTGTCTTCCTCTACTCTTCCGTCCCCCCACCCTGGTAATCATGTCCTCCTCTTCCTCCTCCTCCTCCTCCTCCTCCTCCTCCTCCTTCTCTTCCTCCTCTGAACATAATAAATAAACAAATGATAGCTGGTAAACGATTGAATAAAAATTGGGTTTGAAATAGAAATAGGCTTGAATCAGTAGTAATGGGCATTAGTCGTTGATACTACTACTACTACTACTACAACTACCCCTACCACTACCACTACTACCACCATTATTACTGTCACCAATACCTCTACTCTACCACTACTACTATTACTACTACTACTACTACTACTACTACTACTACTACTACTACTACCCCCACCACTGCCACTACTCTACTGCTACTACCACAATTAACCGTACCATTATTATACCACCACCACCACCACCACCACCACCACCACCCTTCCCTTCCCTTCACACCCCATTTACTCTCCACCGTCCTCGCCACACACTGGTTACGCAGGTGTCGGCCACAGGTGAGCGTACAAATGATCATAATTAACCTGTTGACTACGGTGTAATTAGCGCCATTAATGATAATAATAAAAGTAATAATAATAATAATAATAATAATAATAATAATAATAATAATAATAATAATAATAATAACACGATTTCTTAGATAGAGAGAGAGAGAGAGAGAGAGAGAGAGAGAGAGAGAGAGAGAGAGAGAGAGAGAGAGAGAGAGACAAAAAAACAAACAAAAAACAAACAATAAAAATCAAAACAAAACAGTCATGATAGTTTTTAATGGGTAAGGAAGGTAAGAAAATCAGAAAAAAATAAACCGTTAAACATTCCCCATAGGTAAGGCAGTAGGTATGTAAGGTAAATGGGTAAGAATCCAACTATTAATAACCTGATGGGTAAGCGGGGGATGTGGGTAGGTGGGGCAAATAGATGAGTAAATGGGTAGATGGGTAAGGGTAAGTAGGAATAATAGGTGATTTGAAAGATAAGTTTGATAGGTAAGGTTAGTTAAGGTAAGGTAAGGT
>NC_066527.1:6023930-6033930 GCF_024679095.1 Eriocheir sinensis
TCACTTGTGGCTCCCCTTACACAGGTAAACACGATATGTCTACAGGGTCGCTCTCTCTCTCTCTCTCTCTCTCTCTCTATCCATCTTTATCTATCTATATTTAGCTCATTTTTCTTCTTCCTTCTCCTCCTCCTCCTCCTCCTCCTCCTCCTCCTCCTCCTCCTCCTCCTCCTCCTCCTCCCCCTCCTCCTCTCCCACCTCTATCTATAGCATTCCTCCGTGTGTGTGTGTGTGTGTGTGTGTGTGTGTGTGTGTGTGTGTGTGATCATTCAAAACTGAGAAAGATAAACGGGAAGGATAAAAAAGTTACGAAGAATGTGAAAAATAACTTGGTAATGTATGACCTACTACTACTACTACTACTACTACTACTACTACTACTACTACTACGACGACGACTACTACTACTACTACTACTATCACTACTACTGCTACCAACACCACGACTACTACTACTACTACTACTACTACTACTACGGTCAGAAGGGCTTCGGGAGGTTAAGATGGATCGCCGCTGCGTGTCTGTTGGTAATAAAAGAAGACTTAAAGAATTGATGACCTCTCTCTCTCTCTCTCTCTTGTTTTTGTTTTTCTTTTGTTTTGTTTTCTTGTCTTTTTTTCCCCAATCCTCCTCCTTCGTTTTCCTCCTTTCCTTTTTTTCTACTTTCTTATTTTCCTTATTTCCTTCCCTCCTTTATTTATTTTACTCCTCACTTCCCTCATTCATTCATTTTCTCTCGCCTTATTTTTCTCCTATTTTCTTTTCCATTTTCTCTTCCTTTTTCCAACCTTCTTTCTCTACTTTTCTTAATTTTCCTCTTTTTCTTATCTTTGTCCTATCCTCTTCCTTTCTACCTCTCTTCATCCTCTTTCCTCTCTTCTCTCCTTTTTCTTTTCTTGTTTCTTACCCTCTTCTTTCCCTCTTCTTTCCCTCTTCTTTCGTCTCCATTCTTTTCTTTCCTCTTTCACTTCTTTCTCCCCTTCTTTTTCCTTCTTCTTTTTCCCCTCATCATCAGTTCATCTTGTTTTTCTATTTCTTCCCCTTCCTCTTCTTCCTCCTCTTCTTTTTCCCTCCTTCCTCTTCTTCTTCCTTCTTCCTCTTCTCTTATTTCTCACCTTTCTCCCTTTTTTCTTTATTCTTTTTCTTCTCATCTTTCTCCTCATACATTATTTTTCCGTCTCCTTCCCTTCTCTTTTCCTCCCTTTCTCTTCTTTTCTTTCTCACCTTTTTCCCTTTTTCTTCATTCTTAATTCATCTTTCTCCTCATCCAATATTTTTCCGTCTCCTTCCCTTCTCTTTTCTCCCCTTCCTCTCCCTTCCCTTCTTTTTTCTTCCCTCAACACTTTTCGTTATTCTCTTGTTTTTCCCTTCATTCCCTCCCTTCCCTTCTCTTCCCTTCCCTTCTCTTTTATTCCCTTTTCAACCTTTATCTTCCCTTCCTATCCTTTCCCCTCCATTTCCTTCCCTTTCTTCTTCCATGCATGAATGAATATAATAACTAAGGAAGAATATAATAAATGAATGAATGAATGAATGAATGAAGGAAGGAAGGAAAGAAACATGTTATAAATAAATAGTAAAAGATTGAATAGATGAATAATGAAGAGAAAGAAGAGAATGGATAAAGAATGAAAGGGGAAGAGAAAAAATGCGATAAATAAATGATTATGAAAGAAAAAAAAAACATCTCCCCTTCATTTGTTTTCTTTTCCTTTCTTTCCTTTTCCTTTTCCTTCCCTCAACTTTCCTTCTGTCCCATCTCTTCCTTACCCCTTCTTGCTTTTCTTTCCTTTCCCTTCTTTCTCTTTGCATATATATTTCATTCCTCTTCCTCTCTTCCCTATCCTCCCCATCGCTATCTTTTCCCTTCCCCTCCCTTCCCATTCTTACCCATCCTTTCCCTTCCCTTCCCATTCTACCCAATCCATTCTTTTTTCACCCCATCCTTTTTCATCCCATCCCTCCCTATCTCATCTCATCCCTCCCTTCCTTTCCCTTCCCATCCTTTCGCATCCCATCCCTCCCCATCTCATTTCATTCTACCCTTCCTTTCCCTTCCCATCCTCCTTATTTCCCTTCCTGTGCTTTCCTTCTCATGACATTTTTCCCTTCCTTTCTTATCATTCTTTATCTTCCTCATCCCTTCCCCTCTTATACTTTCTTCCCTTCCCTTCCCCTCCTATCCTTTCTTCCCTTCCCTTCCTTCCCTTCCCTTCAGGCGACCTCAGAATCCCATAAACGTCAGTGTGAGAGGTGTGACAAGGTGTTTCATTAGCAGGTGAGGAGAGAAGAAAGGTGTCACGGGATGGTGCGTGTTAATGAGGAGAGAGAGAGAGAGAGAGAGAGAGAGAAGTATTGTTGAGCTGTTTTTATCGTCTCCATATGTTTCTGTTTCTCTCTCTCTCTCTCTCTTCCTTTTTTTTCGTTTCTTTCCTTGTTTTTTTTCTTTTTCTTCATTTTCTTTCTCTTCATCTTTCTTGTTCCCTTCTTTCCTTTTCCTCTTCTTTCTTTTACTAAATTCTTCTTCTTCCTCCTTCTTCTTCTTCTCCTTCTTCACTTTTCCTCTTACTTTCTCATTTTCCTTCTACCTTTCCTTCCGTTATCATTATTCTTTCTCTTCTTTTTTCTCCTTTCTTTATTCTTCCTTGTCATTCTTTTTTATTTTCTCTTCCTTCTTTCCTTCCTTTTCTTTCTCCTGTTTTTTATGTTTTTATTTATCTTTCTCCTTCCTTCTTCTCCTCTTACTTTCCCATTTTATCCTTCCCTCCATCATTACTCTCTCTCTCTCTCTCTCTCTCTCTCTCTCTCTCTCTAATTGCTCTTTTCCGATTCGTAACTTCGTGAGATCAAATTGCCTCCCTCTTTTCTTCTCTCCCTCCTCCTCCTCCTCCCTCCTTCCTCCTTTTCTCCGCCCTCCCTTGCCTTACACACGAAGATAGAGAAAAGGTGGGGAGGGAGGGAGGGGGGAGAGAAGGGAAGTGACAGTTGGTTAACGTACATAGTGTGTGTGTGTGTGTGTGTGTGTGTGTGTGTGTTTTCAGTCTCTCTCTCTCTCTCTCTCTCCACAGATAGATAGATAGATAGATAGATAGATAGACAGATAGAAGAGATGGGAGAGAAGGGGAAGAGGAGGAAAGGGGAAAAAGAAAAAAAGAACAAGAGGGAAGAAAGGAAAGTTGAAGGAGAAGGAAAAGAGGAAGAAACGAGAGAAGACGAAAGGAAGAAAAGAGAAAAGAACAAGGAAAAGAAGGAAGGAAGAGGATGATGGGAAAGGAGATGAAAAATATATATAAGAAAACCGCTAACGAACGAAATGTAAATGTAAAAAGATAGGAAAGTTGTGAAAAATATAGAAAAAGTAAATGGACGTGAAAATATCTTGAAAGTTTGAAAATGGGAAAAATACTGCAAGGGGGAAGAAAATACGAGAAAATAACCAAAAGAGAAAAAGAAAAACAGGAAAAAGAGAAAAATAAACAAATGAAAATGTAGAAAGGAAAAGATTCATAATTACCAAAGATTAATTACCATCATTACAAATTTCCGCGTCTGTTTCTTTGTTTTTGTGTCCGATATTGATTTTTTGTGTCTTCATACGTCTGTCTGTCTTCCTGCTTTCTTCACGTCTCTGTATTGGTCTGTTTGTCTGTCTGTGTGTCTTTTTACCTCCGCCAGCGAAGTTGGAGGAGGTTATATTTTCGGTCCGGTCAGTATGTTTATGTATTTGTTTGTTTGTTCGTTAGCAGTCTCCTGTGCACAATTTTGCGGATATCTCAACCTTTTTTTCAGGGAAGTTTCGTGTCCATCCAGAATAGAACCCATTAATTTTTTTATACCAAAGGTCGAAGGTCAAGGTCGCACCAAACGTCAGATTGTCCATAACTTCGGTTCTCGTCATCGTAGAGACTTCAGACTTGGTTCGTATTTTAGCTCATGGAAAGACGCACCTTGCATGGCCTTGACCTTTGACCTTGACCTCGAAAAGTTCGCCCAAGGTCAAAGTTTCCCAAAAAAATAGAATTTCATCAAATTTCGAAACAAATGCTTCCATATGATGCATAGGATCACAGTTGATGCCCAAACCAATTTTCAGGACGATCTATGGCGGAGGTGTGCACTCTCCGATCGCTATGCGTCTAGTTCAGTATCTGTCCGCTCACCATTCTGTGTCTGTCTCTGTCCGTCTGTCTGTCTGTATCGTGTTCCCCCCCGTCAATATTTCTTCGTTTTCTGCTCTATATTTAGCGCATCCTCATCTATTTATCTTCTTCTGCTCCATTTCTCCATCCTCCCTCCTCTCCCTCCCTTCTCCCTCTCCTCTCTCTACTACCCTCTTCACTCTCCTCTCTCTCTCTCCTCTCTGTTCGTCCCCCATTCTCTCTCTCTCTCTCTCTCTCTCTCTCTCTCTCCATCTGGTCATATGAAAATAACCTTTAAATCAGAATTTCCGGTGGAGGAGAGAAGAGGAGGAGGAGGAGGAGGAGAGGAGGAACGAGGAAAAGGAAGGAAGAAGAGAAAATGAGAAGAATAGGGAAGAAAAGGAGGGATGAAGCAAAAGGAGAAGAGGAAGAAAAGGTGGAATAAAGAGAAAATGGGAAGAGAAGATGGAAGCAAAGAAGGGAAGAAGGGGAAGAAAAGAAAGGAAGAAGAGAAAATGAGAGAAGAATGTGGAAGAAAAAGAGAGATGAAGAAAAAAGAGAAGAGGAAAAAAATGAGGGATAAAAAGAAAATGGGAAGATAAAATGAAAGTAAAGAAGGGATGAAGGGAAAAAATGAGAGGAGAAAGAGAAAGAAAATGAGTGAAGGGAAAGAAATAGCGGAATAAAGGAAAATGAGAAGAGAAAAGGAATAGAAGGATCGGTGAAGAAATGGAGGAGGGTTGAACTGAAAGGGAAGAGAAGGGAAGGGAAGGGAAGGGAAAAGATGGGAAAGTAGATATTTGAACGGGGGGAGAGGGGAGCAGCTGTGGGTGTGATGTGGTCAGAATTAGTGTTGTAGTAGTAGAAGTAGTAGTAGTAGTAGTAGTAGTAGTAGTAGTAGTAGTTGTAGTTGCTGTTGTTGTTGTTAGTAGTGGTGATGGGAGCAGTTGTGATTTTAGGAATGATGATAGTAATAATAATAATAATAATAATAATAATAATAATAATAGTAATAGAATAGAGACAACAGAATAAGGTAAAAATTTTAAACATATGAAAAATGGTTGCTAATAAAATAATATATATAAAATTAATGAAAATGAGATAGACTTATAGGGTAGTAAAAAAAATATATATATATATACTTCAGAAAAATAGGAAACAGGAAAGAAAGAAAGAGAGAAAGAAAGCAGAGAAAGAGATAAAAAAAAAACAGGGAGAAAAAAAAAGAATACCAAAAACAGGGAAAAGAAAATAGAGAAAAGAAAAGTAGGAATAAAAATGAAAAAAGAAAGAAGTGAAGGAAGAAGAAAAAGTTGAGAAATAGAAAGGAGACATAGACGAAGATTGGAGGAATATGAACGAAGCAAGAAAGATGATGATGGTGATGATTGTAATGATGAGGAAAATGATGATGAAGAAAAGTGAAAATGAAAAAAAAAATCAAGACGAGAAACGAAAAAAAAAAACGAAAATGAGAAGAGAAAAAAAGATCAAAAGTAGAAACAGGAAGAGGAAGAAGATAAAAAAGAGTAGAGAAAAAAAAGGAAGAAGAGGAAGAGGAAGAAGATAAAAAAGAGTAGAGAAAAAAAGGAAGAAGAGGAAGAGGAAGAAGATAAAAAAGATTAGAGAAAAAGGAAGAAGAGGAAGAGGAAGAAGATAAAAGAGTAGAGAAAAAGGAAGAAGAGGAAGAGGAAGATAAAAAGAGTAGAAAAAAGGAAGAAGAGGAAGAGGAAGAAGATAAAAGAGTACAGAAAAAAGGAAGAAGAGGAAGAGGAAGAAGATAAAAAAGAGTAGAGAAAAAAAGGAAGAAGAGGAAGAGGAAGAAGATAAAAAAGAGTAGAGAAAAAAAGGAAGAAGAGGAAGAGGAAGAAGATAAAAAAGAGTAGAGAAAAAAAGGAAGAAGAGGAAGAGGAAGAAGATAAAAAAGAGTACAGAAAAAAAGGAAGAAGAGGAAGAGGAAGAAGATAAAAAAAGGGTAGAGAAAAAAAGGAAGAAGAGGAAGAGGAAGAAGATAAAGAGTAGAGAAAAAAAGGAAGAAGAGGAAGAGGAAGAAGATAAAAAAGAGTAGAGAAAAAAAGGAAGAAGAGGAAGAGGAAGAAGACTAGAGTGTGGCCGGCAAAGAAAGAAAGGAAGAAAGGGAAGAGTGATGGAGGAGGAGGAGGAGGAGAGGGAGAGGAGGAGGAAGGGAGAGAGAGAGAAGAAAGGAGAGAAAGGAGAGAAAAGAGGCGGTATTGCCCTTTCTAACACGTTCAGTCATACCCATAGGCCTACTAACCCCCCCCCCTCATCCCCTCCTTTCCCCCCTCCCCTCTCTCCCTCGTCTCCTCTTCCTTCCTTTTTTCCCTTCACTAACCCACATCTTTCCTTCCCTCTCCCCCCTCTCCCCCCTTTTCTTCCATACCTCCCCTCCTCTCC
The DNA here is from genome assembly GCF_024679095.1 of Eriocheir sinensis. Taxonomy (NCBI): domain Eukaryota; kingdom Metazoa; phylum Arthropoda; class Malacostraca; order Decapoda; family Varunidae; genus Eriocheir; species Eriocheir sinensis. The sequence goes on from NC_066527.1 coordinate 6,030,489, forward strand.
CCCCTCCCTAAGCCTATTGAAATACCCACTACCTCCTCCTCCTCCTCCTCCTCCTCCTCCTTCCATCCCACTTCTTCATCTTCTTCATCCCTCCCCTTTCTCCCCTCTCCTTCTCTTCCTCTCTCTCCCTTTCTCCCTCTCATTGCCTCCCTATTTTCCACAATCTGAAGCCTATTACGTGATTTGAAATGGTGTGTGTGTGCGTGTGTGTGTGTGTGTGTGTGTGTGTGTGTGTGTGTGTGTGTGTGTGTGTGTGTGTGTGGTTACTGTTTGGGGTATAAGTGTGTGTGTGTGTGTGTGTGTGTGTGTGGTAAGTGTGTTTGTGATTAGTGTGTTTGTGTGTGTGTGCGTGCGGTTGGGTCTCTCTCTTGGAAAGAAAGGAAGAAAGAAAAGAAAGAATAAGGAAAATAAAGAAAGAAAACAAAGAAAATGTGAGATAGCAAAATTTTCACCTTTTTTTCCTCTCTCTCTCCTTCCTTCCTTCCTTCCTTCCTTCTTTCCCTTCCTTCTTCCTCTCCTTCTCTTCTCTCTTCCTTTCTTCCTTCCTTCCTTCTTTCCCTCTCTTCTTCCTCTCCTTCTCTTCTCTCTTCTATCTTACTTCTATTAAAAAAAATATCAATAAAAACAAAAGGTAATTCATAACATTATATAATTTAACAAAAGATAATTACAGTAAAAAGTAAAATAAAATAAGAAAATAAAATAAATTGTAAGACTTTATTTCAGAATCACGGCCTTTCCTTCCTCCTCCTCCTCCTCCTCCTTCTCCTCCTCCTCCTCCTCCTCCTCCTCCTCCTCTTAATCCTATACACACGCCAAGGACTCCATTTTTCCTTCTTCCTCTCTTCCTCCTTTATTCTCTTCCCTCTTCCTTCTTCCCTTCATCCCTTCTTTTTTTTCCACTTTAATTCCTTCCTGTTTTATTTTTTGTTCATTCTTCATTCTTTCCCTTTTTTTCCTTCCTTTCCTTCCTCCTTCCTTCTTTCTCTTTCTTCTCTCTCCCTTTTCTTTCCCTATCTCATTTCCTCCTTTTTCCTTCCTTCCATCTTTTCATTCCCCCTTCCTTCCTTCTCTTCCTCCTTCTTTCTTTCCCTCTTTTTTCTTCCTTCTTTCTTCCCCTCCAATTTTACTTTCCATAATTTTTCATCCTTTCCTTCTTCCTTCCTTCCTTCTCTCTTCCTGTCTTCCTGTTTATTCCCTTCCTTACTTCTCCCCTTTTTTCCTCGTTTTCTTTCTTCTTTCCTTCCTTCTTTCTTCCCTCCCTTTCTTCACCCTTTCTTCCTTCTTTTCTTCTCTCTTCTCTTCTTACTTATTCCTTTCCTTCTTTTCCTTAGTCCCTCCCTCCCTCCATTCTCTCACCCCTTCCTTCACTCTTCTCTCTTTCCTTCCTTCCCATCCTTCTTCCTTCCTTCCTTCCTTCCTTCCATCCCTTTCTCTCTTTTCTCCCCTTCTCTTCCTCCTTCCTTCTTTCCTTCTTCCTTACCTCACTTCACATGCTTTTAATTTTACCTTCCTCCTCCTCCCTCCTCCTCCTCCTTCTTCTCCTCCTCCTCCTCCTCCTCCTCCTCCTCCTCCTCCTCCTCCTCCTCACTTAAGGGCGTATGTGATTTTCTTTGTTGCGTTTGTATTGAAAAAAAAAAAAATTATTTGCGATGGGCGCCTCTCTCTCTCTCTCTCTCTCTCTCTCTCTCTCATTTGTGTGTGTGTGTGTGTGTGTGTGTGTGTGTGTGTAGCTTTAAGGCCTAACAATCTTCTTTTTTCTTTTAGTAAGGTTTATCGTATTTCCTTTCCTTTTTATTTATTTATTTTTATTTTCACGTGAACTGATTTTTTTTGGTAAATTCCTAAAAAAAGAAAGTTGAAGAAAATGAAAAAAAAAAAAACGAAAAAGGAAATGAAACAAAGAAAGTAAGAAAGATGCAAAAAGAAAGAAAATAGAATCAAAGAAGAGAAAACGAGGCAGGAAAACAAAATGGAGGAAGAAAGAAATGAAAAAAAAACTACGGACAGACAAGTTAAACAAATAAAGAATAAACGAAATGAAACCAAGAAAGAAAAAGAAAAATAGATGGAAAAAGAAAGAAAAGAAACAAAGAAAAAAGGAAACGAAAAAAGAAAATCAAAATACCAAAGAAATTAAGATCGTAAAAAAGAAAATGAGAGAGAGAGAGAGAGAGAGAGAGAGAGAGAGAGAGAGAGAGAGAATTATTAATGAAAATAAGAAGAAAACAAAAAAGGAAACGGAAAACGGAATGAAAAGAAGATAGAAAAAAGTAAAAAAAAAAGAAAAAGAAAGAATTAAAGAAAATAAAAAAAGGAAACGGGAAACAAACGGAAAAGAAAAAAATGAAAATAAGAACGAAGAGAGAGTGGAAGAAAAAATAAATAAAGAAAACAAAAACAGGCGAAAAGGGAAATAAAATAAAATAAAAATATGAAAAGGAGAGAGAGAGAGAGAGAGAGAGAGAGAGAGAGAGAGAGAGAGAGAGAGAAAATGTGACAGCCTTATGGGTTTATTGTTACGGATTGTTATTGTTATTGTTGTTGTTGTTGTTGTTGTTTTCGTTTATGTTATTGTTATTGTTGTGCTTGTTGTTTTGGGGTCATTTCTCGGCCTGTTTTTTTATTATTTTTATTGCCCTTGTTCCTCCCTTATTGCTTTACGGTGTGTGTGTGTGTGTGTGTGTGTGTGTGTGTGTGTGTGTGTGTGTCTGTGTGTGTCTGTGTCTGTGTCTGTGTGTAATAATAATAATAATAATAATAATAATAATAATAATAAAAGGTTTGATAAGACTAACAAAAGACAGAGGGGTGGAGGACGTTGGGAAAGGCCGTTGTGATGCCGTTGATGATGATGATGATGATGATGATGATGATGATGACTGTTGTACCATTTTTACCTTACCTTATTACCTTGTCTTGCCTTACCTTACCTTAACTCTACCTTACCTTTCCTTCCCTTCTCTTCCCTTATCTTACTTTATCTTATCTTACCCTACGTTACCTTACCTTACCTTACCTTTCCTTCTCTTCACTTCCCTTACTTTACCTTACCTTACCTTACGTCACCTTACATTATCTTACTTTACCTTAATTTACCTTATCTTCCTACCTTACCTTTCCTTCTCTTCCCTTCCCTTACTTTGCCTTACCTTACCTTACCTTTCCTTCCCTTCCCTTCCCTTACTTTGCCTTACCTTACCTTACCTTTCCTTCCCTTCCCTTCCCTTACTTTGCCTTACCTTACCTTACCTTACCTTACCTTACCTTACCTTACTTTACCTAACCTAACCTAACCTTACCTTACCTTACCTTACCTTACCTTACCTTACTTTACCTTACCTAACCTCATCTTACCTTACCTTACCTTACCTTACTTTACCTAACCTAACCTAGCCTAACCTAACCTAACCTAACCTTACCTTACCTAACCTTACCTTAC
>NC_066527.1:6038930-6056430 GCF_024679095.1 Eriocheir sinensis
GAGGAAGAAGAGGAAGAGAAAAGAAAATTAGTGGTAGGAAGAGAGGAAGGAAGAGGTGAAATAAAAAGAGGAGAAAGAAATAGAAGAAAACACGAGGAAGAGAAAGTAAAGAAAGAGAAGAAGAAGAAGAAAGAAAAAAAAATGGAGAAGAAAAAGAAAAGAAGGCGGAAGAGGAAGAGGAAGAAAAATCAAAACAAAACAAAACAAAAAAACGAAAAAAACTCACCACCACCACCACCACCACCACCATCACCACCACCATCCTCAGCGCCGCGTTAAGCACCTGGGCCTCTGTACCTGTCGTTAATTAGCTCACTAGATAATTATGCTAACGAAATGCAAATTACGCCTCTCCTCAACCCTTATCTCGCTGCGCACGGATCTTCTTTGTTATCAAAAATTGGGTGGCGAAGGTAGGGGGGGAGGGGAGGGGAAGAGAACGGAAAGGTAGGTGGAAGGCGGTGGAAGAGGGAAGGGGGGAGGGGAGGGGAGGGGAGAACGGAAAGGGAGGATGGAAGAGGGAAGGAGGAAGAGGAGAAGGGGAGAACGGAAAGGGAGGGTGGAAGAGGGAAGGGAGGAGGGGAGGGGAGGGGAGAACGGAAAGGGAGGGTGGAAGAGGGTGGAAGAGGGAAGAGGGGAGGGGAGGGGAAGAGAACGGAAAGGGAGGGTGGAAGAGGGAAGGAGGAAGGAGGAGAAATTGTTAGGTAGGGAAGGGAAGGAAGGAAAGAAAATGGGAGGTTATGACATCACAGAAAATGGGAAATATTTATAAATCGATAAAGAAAACGGGATATGATTTTTTTTTTGTGTGTGTGTGCGTGTGTGCGTGTGTGCGTGCGTGTGGGTGTGTGACAAAGTGGCAAGCAAACACTCAACCAGGAATCAGAACACAGTCATTACCGAGTTGAAGGATTGATCGCGTCCGTCCACTGCCTGTCGACGACCTGTTCTGTTCAAGTCCTGTTTGTTTCCTGGGTGACTGATTTGTTCCTGTTTGTTGATTTTTTTTATTTTTTTATTCATTGATCATTTCCTCTGCTATTTCGTGTTGGTGTGATTTTTTTTTTTTTTTCATTAATCATTTCCTCGGCTATTTCGTGTTGGTGTGATTTTTTTTTTTTTTTTTTTTTTTACAACAAAGGAGACATTAACATTTTCATCTGATTGTTTGTTCTTCATTCACACACACACACACACACACACACACACACACACACACACACACACACACACACAGCTTTCTTTTTATTTTTATTTCGTTTTGGTTTTCTATTTTTATTTTTTCGTTTTACTTTTTTTTTTTTTTACTTTTCGTTTAAATTGAATGGAAAATGAATTATCCCCCACTTCTTTTTTCATTGTTATCTTCATTCCCTTTTTTTTTCTTCCTCCTCCTCCTCCTCCTCCATCCTAATTTTTCCTCTTTTCCCATGTAATTTTCCTCCCCTCTTTCTTTACCCTTTCTTTTTCCCTTTTTTTCCTCATCCTGTTTTTTCTTTCTTCTTTCTCTTTTTTTCATTCTGGTTTATTATTCTTCCTTGTACATTCTTTTCTTCCTTCTTCCTTCTCCTTTTCCTTCCTTCCTTTCTTCTGTTGCATTCTCTATATTTCCCCCCCTCTTCATTCCATTCTTCCTCTTTCCTTCTCCTCTTCCTTCCTTCCTTCTCTTTCCTTCTCCTCTTCCTTCCTTCCTTCTTTCTCCATTCTCCTCTTCTTCCTCCTACCTCCTTCTCCTTCCCTTCCTTCTACGTCCAGTTATTTCCTCTTTCTTCTGCTTCCTTCTTTCCCTTCTTCCTCTATCTCCTGTTTTATCATTTTTTTCTCCCTCTTCCTCCTTTCCTTTTTCTTCTTCTTCAGTTTTGCTTCTTCCTAGTTTACTTTCCTTCCTCCTCCTTTCTTTTCTTCCTCCTTCCTTCTCTTCTTCTTTCCTTCTTCAACATATATATCTTCCTCCTCCATTTTCTTCTTCCTTCTCCTTCCTTTTCCTTCCTCTCTTCCTATTACATCTTGTTTTCCCTCTTCCCTTGTCCTTAATTTTCTTTTTTCTTTTTTTTATATACCTTCCCATTATATTTTTTTTCTCTTTTCATTTTCATTTTCATATTTTCTTTAACTTTTTTCTTCATTGATCTTCTATCTCTCATTTTCCTCTTCCTCTTTCTTCTATTTTTTTTTCATTTTCTTCCTCCTCTTGTCTCCTTATCTTCCTCCACCCTCCTCTTTCTTCCTCCCTTCCTCCCACATCAATTTTTTCCCCTTCCATCTACCTCCTACTTTCCCTTCTCCCTCTTCCATTCTCTTCTCCCTTCTTCCTTCTCTTCTACCTACCTTCCTTCTTTCTTCCTTCTTTTCTTCCTCCTCCTCTCACCTCTTTACCTTCCTCCACCTTCCTCTTCCTTCCTCTCTTCCTTCTACATAATTTTTTCCTCTTCCTTATCTTTTTTCTCCCTCCTCCTTTCCCTTCTTCCTCTTCCTCCTCTATTATCTTTTTTTCCTCCTCCTTTCCTCACCTTTTTTAGAGCCGACAGATGAGGGCTTGAGGCAACACTAATTAAAGAACAGGTATGCAGGTAGACAGAACAGTTAGTATTTTTTTTTCATTGTTTTCTTACTTTTTTTTTCTTTTTTTCACTTTTCATCCTGTTGTCTTTTTTCTGTTTTCTCTATCATCACTTTTCTTTTTTTCACCCGTCATTATTTTTCCCCTCATTTCTTCCTTCTTCATTTTTTTCCCTTTTCTCCTTTCTTTATTTTTTCACTTATCACGCTTTTTTTTCCTCTTTCCCTCATTATTTTTTTTCTCTTCTTTCTTTATCCTTTTCCCTTTCACTCGTCATTACTTTTTTTCCCTCTCATGATTTCCCTTTTCTTTACTTTTTTCTTCTTTCATCCTTTATCCCTTTTTTCCCTTTCATCCTTTTCCATTTATTTCTCTTTCATTCTTCATTTTTTCTTCACTCTCATATTTTACCATTATCTTTCATCCTTTTTTTTTCCTCTATTATTTTTCACATTTTCTTTTCGACTTTTATCACATTTTATCCTTCTTCCCTTTTCCCTTTTCATCCTTTTATCACACTTTTCCTTCTTCTTTGTTCGTGATTTAGCAAAGATGAGAACGCCAGAGAGAGAGAGAGAGAGAGAGAGAGAGAGAGAGAGACTTACCTTTCCCTCCTCCCCCTTCCCCCCTCCCTCTCTCTCACCTGTTCGTAATTAGTCCATCATGAGTCTCAGGTGTTCCAAGTATGACAGGTGAAAAAAAAGGTCTGATTAACTTCACTTCTTCAACATGACTTCCCTCTTCCCCTCCTTTCACTCCCCTCCCCTCCCCTTTCCTCCCCTCCCCTCCTTCCCCCTCTCCTCCCTTTTTTTTTCTTTCCTTTTTTTCATTCTCCTTCTTCCTCATTTTGGCATTTTTTTTTATTATTTGCATTTTTCATCTATTTTTCTCCTTCTTCCTGTGTCCTTCTCCTCTTCCTTCCTTCCTTCCTTCCTTCGGCGTCCTGTTTGTTTGTTTTCCTCCTTCTTCAGTCCCTTCTTCTTCCTCCTTCTCCTTACTCTTCCTTCATTCCTTCTCACCCGTCCCCTCTCCCTCCTTTTCCTTCCTTTTTTCCTCCTATTTTCTTTTCTTTTTCCTTCTTCCTCATTTTCGCATTCTCGTTTTTCTTTTTTTTTTGCGTTTTTTCCTTTTTTTATCCCCATTCTCTTCTTCTTCCTACTTCCTTCTCTCTTCCTTCCTTTTTTTTCTTCCTATTTTTTTCATTTTCCTTCTTCCTCATTTTCGCCTTCTGTTTCTTCTTTCTTATTTTTTTTGCATTCTTGTTTGTTTTTCTTTCCTTCTCCCCATTCTCCTTTTCCTCCAACTTCCTTCTCCTCTTCCTTCCTCACTTCCTTCCTTCCTTATTCCTTCTGCATTCCTTTTTTTTTCCTCTTCCTTCATTCTCCTTCTCATTTTCCTTCTCTTTTTCTTTCTTCTGCATTCCTATTTTTTTATTTTCTCTTTCTCTTTTTTCTTCTCCTTTTCCTTCTCTTTTCTTTCCTTTCTTCTGCATTCCTAGTTATTTTTATTTCCTCCTCCTTCATTCTCTTCCTCCTCCCTCCTCTTCCCTTCCTTCATCCCTTTCTATCCCATCCTATACTTCCTCTTCCTTCTTCGTCCTAGTTTCTCTTCTTCCTTCTCCTCTTTCTTATCATTCTTTCTTGTCTTCTCCTCTTCGTCTTCTTCCTCTTCCTCTTCCTCTTCCACCTCCTTCCTAACTATCCTTTATCCTCTCCTTCCCTTTCTCTCATCTCCCTCTTCTTCCATCTTCCCCCTTTCAACCTCACCCCCCTTCCCTTCAACCCCTTTCCCGCCCCTTCCCCTCCCCCTTCCTTTTCTTCCCATATACTCCCATTTCCATCTTCCCCTTCCTCCCCCTTTTCCTCACTTCATCCCTCCCCTTCCCAATCCTCCCTTCCTCCCCCTTCACTTGCCTCCTCTTCCTCCTCCTCCTCTTCTTCCTTTCTTCATCTCCTTCCCTTTCTCCCATTTTCACCCTCCCCCCCCTTCACTCCCTACTCTTCCCTTCACCCCCTCCCCCTTCCCCTCCTCCTTAACCTCCCCTAACCTTCATTCCAATCCCTTCCCTACACCCCCCATCCCCCTCCCCCTTTCACCTGGTTGCGTGCCTACCTGTATGTATAATTAGCAGGTTAATTGTCCACCTGTGACGTTTGTTTACCTGTGTGTGTGTGTGTGTGTGTGTGTGTGTGTGTGTGTGTTTTAGGATCTGGTATAAAAAATAAAAAGAAGAAAAATATGATTCGGTTACGTGTTTTCTTTTTTTCTCATTAATGGGTCGTAAAGCTTTCTCTCTCTCTCTCTCTCTCTCTCTCTCTCTCTCTCTCTCTCCTTATACCTTTTCTTCCTTTTCTTCTTTATTTTACTTCCATTTTCATCCTTTTTTCTTTCTTCTCTTCTTTTCCTCTTTCTTCTTTATTCTCCTTCCATTCTCATCCTTCTTTCTCTCATTACTTCTCTTATTTTCTCTTTTTCCTTTTATTTTTCATCTCTCTCTCTCTCTCTCTCTCTCTCTCTCTCTCTCTCTCTCTCAGGTGTCATACTTACCTGTGAACGACTCATCAATTAAGCGATTTCCTCCTTGACTCCGGAAATGCCAGGTGAGAGAGAGAGAGATTTACATAGAAAATCAGACCACGCAGACCCCATGGTCCAGACTAGGTGGTCTGTCCTTAAACCTAAGTGATTTTACATTAATCAGATGGCTCCAAAACGTTGCTTATTGCTTATTCCATTCTCGCACTACAACGTTGGCGAAGAAAAATTTGGTGCAGTCTGAATTTACTTGTCTACATTTGAGTTTTGTGCCATTGTTCCTAGTTCGCAAAGTGTCATCGATCATAAACAATTTTGTTCTGTCTACATTCGTGAAACCATTAAGTATTTTAAAACATTCAATCAGTTTTCCTCGGAGGCGACGTTTCTCAAGAGAGAACATGTTAAGGGTGGAAAGCCTTTCTTCGTAGGATGTGTTGCGCAAGGAAGGGATCATTTTTGTTGCCCGACGCTGAACACTTTCTAATTTAGTAATGTCCAAAGACCAAAACTGTACCGCATATTCCAAGTGGGGTCTGACTAAACTATTGTAGAGCGGAAGTATTACATCTTTATTCTTGAAGAAAAAGTTTCTTTTAATGAAGCCCAACATTCTGTTCGCTTTATTTGCTGCATCGATGCATTGATGTGAGAATTTGAGGTTTGACGCGATTTTGACCCCCAGGGCCTTAACGCATTGAACGCTTGTGAGTTTAACGCCGCGCATTTCGTAATCGAACTTCTTATTTTTTTGTTCCAACTTGAAGGACCTGACACTTGTCTACGTTAAAGGACATCTCCCATTTATCCGACCATGCTGAAATTTTGTGCAAATCCTCTTGGAGGCTTTGCCTGTCTTCGTCAGTGAGAAGCGAGTTACCAATCTTTGTGTCGTCTGCAGATTTACTAATGCGATTATTGAGTCCAACATCCACATCGTTGATGTAAAGAGTTAAATCCGTCGATCACTACTCTTTGTTGTCTGTTGCTCAACCAATTCGCGATCCATTGGTTTACTTGACCGTCAATGCCTATTTGCTTTAATTTATAAAGTAATTTATGATGCGGGACTTTATCAAACGCTTTCTGGAAATCAAGATAGACTACGTCCAATGATTTGGTTACGTCATAAACTGAGAAGAGATCGTTATAAAAGGTCAATAGGTTTGACAGGCAGGATCTTTTGTTACGGAAGCCATGTTGTGAATCCCCAATTAATGAGTGGCTTTCGAGGTAACACATAATTTTGTCTCTAATTATGCTCTCAAGTACCTTACCTACAATTGAAGTTAGACTAATGGGTCGGTATTTACCTGGTATTTTTTTGTCTCCTTTCTTAAAAATCGGTGTCACGTTAGCCTTTTTCCAATCCGAAGGGACGATGCCTTGTCGCAAGGACATATTGAATACGGTAATGAGGGAAGAGAGTATTTCGCTCTTTGTTTCTTTAAGCAGTATAGGATATACTTTGTCGGGTCCGGGACTTTTATTTGTTTTAAGTGAATGGAGAGCTTTAAAGACTTCATCGGTTGTTATTTCAAAATTAGGCAATGCATGCTCGAGATTTACAATAGTACTGGTGCTGGTGGTAGTGGGAGGAAGACTGTTAGTATTAAACACCGAGGAAAAGTAACTGTTTAAGAGGTTTGCAATGTGTTGGCTGTCAGTCACTAGTGCACCGTCGCTGTTTGTTAAAGGTCCAATTCCACTTCTGATCGCCTTTCTGTTGTTTATGTAACTGAAGAAAGATTTCGGATTACAGTTGGCTGCTGAGAGAGAGAGAGAGAGAGAGAGAGAGAGGGTGGGGGGGGAGGAAGAGGAGGAAAATGAGGAAATGAAGATGAAACGAAGATGAAGAACAAGAAGAAAAAACAATAAAAAAGAGAAGAAGAAAAGAGGAAGGAGAAGATAATGAAGAAAAATAAGAAAAAAGAGGAAGAAGGAAAGATACAAAATTAAAGGAAAGTGAGGAAAGGGGAGAGAAGGGAGAGAAGAGGGAGATAAACTGATGGAAAAAAAAAGGATGAGAGAGAGAGAGAGAGAGAGAGAGAGAGAGAGAGAGAGAGAGGTAACATAAGTCTGCGTAATCTTCTTAGTATTTTTTCCTTTGTGTTTTTCTTGTCATTTAAATATTCGTGTTATTTTTTTTCTTCTCATTTGTTTCTAATAATTTGCAGATGTGGTTTTCTTCTTCTTCTTCTTCTTCTTCTTCTTCTTCTTCTTCTTCTTCTTCTTCTTCTTTTTGTTTTTCTTCTTTTTCTTCTTTTTCTTTTTTTTCTTCTTCTTTCTCTTTCTCTTCTTCTTCTTCTTTTTCTTCTTTTTCTTCTTCTTCTTCTTCTTCTTCTTTTTGTTTTTCTTCTTCTTCTTGTTTTTGTTCTTGTTCTTCTTTTTCTACATCTTCTTTTCTTCTTGTTCTTCTTTATCATTCTTCTTTTCTTTTCTTAGTTTTCCTTCTTTTTATTCTTTTTTTCTTCTTTCTCTTTGTTATTGTTTATCTATCTTTTTTTATTCCTCTTCGTCTTTATTCTTTTCTTCTTGTTTTCTTTCTCCTTCTTTCTTCTTGTTGTTCTATCTTATTTTCTTTGCCGTCATTTATTATTTTTTACCTCTCTCTTCCTCCTCCTCCTCCTCCTCCTCCTCTTCCTCCTCCTCTTCCACTACATCATAATTTTCACTTCACATTCTAATAAAACATTTCATCCAATTTATTTTTACTCGCCAAAGTCCTCATATATCATTCTCTCTCTCTCTCTCTCTCTCTCTCTCTCTCTCTCTCTCTCTCTCTCTCTCTCTCTACAGCGCGCACACACACACACACACACACACACACACACACACACACACACACATTATCCTTCCATCCCTCTCTCACTTCCTTCCCTCCTTCCCTTCCTCCCTCCCTTCCTTCTCTCCCTCCCTCCCTTCTCTCCCCCCCTCCCTCCCCCCCTCCACAATCACTGCACTCATAACATCTGACCAAAACAAACTCCCTTCCTTCCCTCCCTTCTTCCCTCCCTTCCTCCCTCCCTCCCTTCTACCTTCCTTCTTCCTATCTTCTTCCCTTCTCAATCTCTCTCTCTCTCTCTCTCTCTCTCTTCAAGGTGAGGAAACGCCTGCATGTCCAGGAGCAGTTAAGGTGAGAGAGAGAGAGAGAGAGAAGGAGAGGGGAAGACAGCGACAGAGATACAGACATACAGACATAACCACACACACACACACAGGTGACATCTGGTGTGCGTAGAGCGTAAGTGATTTGTGGTTTGCCAGGTGTGTGTGTGTGTGTGTGTGTGTGTGTGTGTGTGTGTGTGTGTGTGTGTGTGTGTGGACCTGACTGACTTGTTGCTACTCTTTTTCCTGTGTGTGTGTGTGTGTGTGTGTGTGTGTGTGTGTGTGTGTGTGACCCTGCCTGCAATCTGTTCTGTCACACGTCCGTACTGTTTTTTTTTTTTTTTTCTCTTTCACGGCCTAATTTTTTTTTGCTTTATTTTCTTCCGCCTGCAATCTGTTTTCTGTGGCACACTTTCTCTCTCTCTCTCTCTCTCTCTCTCTCTCTCTCTCTCTCTCTCTCTCTTTTTTTTTTCTTTTATGAGAGAGAGAGAGAGAGAGAGAGAAAGAGAGAGAGAGAGAGCAGCTGGGAAATATATTTGTAATTGTTTTTTTTCTTTTTCTTTTTTTATTAATTGTTTTGCTGTCGTATTGAAATAGTATTGATGATGACGATGATGATATTTTTTTCTGTGTGTGTGTGTGTGTGTGTGTGTGTGTGTGTGTGTTCACGTCTTTTCCGGTTTGTTAATCAAGTGAGGCGAAAAAGAGAGAAGGAAGAAAAATATTGAAGAGTAGGAGGAGGAAAAGGAGGAAGAGGAGGAGGAGGAGGAGGAGGAAGAGAAGAAGTGGAGGAACAATGGAGGTAAAGAGAAAATTGAGGGGGGAAGATGAAATCCGGGAATAATATGAATAGGAAAATTGAAAAAACAACAACAACAACAACCTCATCTACTACTACTACTACTACTACTACTTCTACTACTACTACTACTACTATCACCATTACCATCATCAGTTCCACCACCATATTGTTACTATTTCTATTGCTATTTTTACCAGTTTTTTTTTTTTTTTTTTTTTTCTTTAAGCGAGACTATTTTCCTCATTTCCCTTCCTTCCACTTTCCTCTCCTTACCCTCCACCTATCTTCTCCCTCTTTATTTCAGGTGATAATTAATGATGTTTCTTACTGTATGAAAAGATATAATAAGTTAATGTTTTTTTATGCCGATCTATCTGTCTGTCTATCTATCTATCTATCTAACTTAACTATTTTTCTTTTCAGGTGAGGCAAATGAATTGATCTTCGGGGGCGCTTGAGATGGGAAGGGAGGATGCGTGGTGGAGGCCGGTGAGTGAAGCAACGCGCCCCCCTGTCAGTTCATTAGTTGGTTAGTGTTTATTCTTTCTTGTTTCATTGTACTGTATTTTATTTTCTCATCCAGTTCTTCAGATAGTTAATAATTATATATACTACTACTACTACTACTACTACTACTACTACTACCACCACCACCACTGTTACCATTCCATTCCTTTTTAATAATATCAGGACGGGAAAGAATTAAAATATACAACTTCAAATAACTTCAACTTCTTCGCCCGTGTTTCAGAATTTCATTAATATTTGTATTAAGGAAAAATTCGAGACAGCAAAAATAAAAAAATAATTGTAGTCTTTTTCTCCGATTAACTAGATATGAGAGAGAGAGAGAGAGAAAGAAAAAAAGAGAGAATCGAGGTACAAATTTATAGAGAAATTGACGAAAAGAAATAATAATGAGAGAGAGAGAGAGAGAGAGAGAGAGAGAGAGATGAAGGAAAAGTAGAAAGAAAAGAAAGCTGGTAAGTGGAAAGGAGAAGAGGAGAGGAAGAAGATGAACAAACAAAGGGAAGGAGGAGGAGGAGGGAGGGGAAAGAAAAGAAGGAAAGAAGAAGGAAGGCGGAAGGGAAACGAAGAAGGAAAAAAAAGGAGATAGGGAAAGGAAAGGGGAAGAGGATCAAGGAGGGAGAGACAAGGAAGAGTAAGAGGAGAAGGGGAGAAAGGTGGAAGGGAAGAAAGGAAGAAGATGAAGAAAAAGTAAAGAAAGGGAAGAACGGAAATGAGATAAGAAGTGTAAATGGTGAAGATGCGAGGGAAAAGGAAGAAGAAAGGAAGGAACAGAGATAATAGGAAAGAAGATGGGTGAAGAATGAAAGAAAAGGAAGGGAGAAAAGAAAAACAGAACAGAAGAGAAAAGAATACAGGAAATGAAAGAAGGGGAAGAAAAAAAGGAGAAAAAACATAGAAAGAGAAATGAAGGAAAAAAGAAAGAAGGAAAAATAACTGACTGGAAGAGGAAGAAGAAAGGGTGGGAAGGGGAGAAAAGACAAATCACGAGTAATGGATTGAAAGGAAGAAAAGAAAGAAGAAAAAGTTAAAGAAAATAGAAAACGGAAAAGAGAGAGAGGCTGGAAGACAAGCAAGCAGGAAAAGAAGAAAACATCGGAAAAAAAACCTCGAAACTCAAAACAAAAAAAAGCAAAGCAAAAGTAAACAAAAATTAACGAAACCAAAATCAAAACAAAAAACGGAAAATCAAAACAAAGAAAAAATCAAAACAAAGGAGAAAAATCAAAACAAAATAAACAAAATAAAAACTAATCAAAAAAATAAAAAAAAACGAAATATCAAAACAAAAACAAGAAAAAAAACAAAAAAAAATACAAACTTAAAATCCAAAAAAAAAATCAAATTAAAAACGAAAAATCTAAACAAAAACAGGAATTAAAAAAAATGAAAACTTAAAATAAAAAAAATAAAAAAATAAACGAAAAATGAAAAACAAAAAAAAAAAAAAACAAAAAAAACAAAGAACAAAATCAATCAAAACAACAAAATTCCTCAACTCGCAACCACATTTTCCCTCTTTTTTTCCTTCTTATTGTCGACCTCGAAAAAAAAAACTACTTCCATCACCACCACAAAAAAAAAAAAATAAATAAATAAAAATCACCCTCGCCGAAGCCATTGCCGCGCCGCCTCCTTCACGCCCCCGAACACCGTCTTCACAAACTTGACCCGGCAGCTGCAAGAAGGCGAGGACCCCTTTGTCCCAACCCTCGACTACCACCTGGCCGGGAGGGGGGAGAGGAGGAGGAGGAGGAGGAGGAGGTGAAGGTAAGCGTAAGAAGAAGAAGGTGATGGTGGTTGGGAAGGGAGGAGGAGGAAGAAGAGGAGGAGGAAGAGGAGGAGGAGTGTTTGAGAATAGGAATTAGAAAAGTGAAGTTCATTGGGAGTTTGAAGAAGGAAGAGGAAGAGAAGGAGGAGGAGACGAATGCAAGAAGAAGAGGAGGAGATAATAACATAACAGAGGAAAAGAGGATCAGGAAAAGGAGGAGAAGGAGGTGGAGACAAATGTGTGAAGAAGAGGAGGAGACAATAACATATGATTGAGGTAAAGAGGAAGAGGAGATGAATAGGGGAGAAAAGGAAGAGGAGGAGAAGGAGGAGGAGGAGGAGGAGAAGAAGTACAGAGGAGGAGGAGGAGGAGGAAGATGAATTTTTTTTTGTACAGTAAATGAAAAACGAAAAAAAAAAATAGAGAAATGTGTAAAAGAAGAAAAAGAAGAAGAAGAAGAAGAAGAAGAAGAAAAAGAAGAAGAAGAAGAAGAAGAAACAAATAAAAGGAAACAAAACGTGATAAAGAGATAAAGATTAACAACATGAGAGAGCAGAAGGAAGAGGAGGAGGAGGAAGAAGAAGAAGAAGAAGAAGAAGAAGAAGAAGAAGAAGAAGAAGAAGAAGAAGGGGGAGCGTAAGAAGAAAGTGTTGATGGAAGATTAGGAGGAAAGGAGAAAGATATCCAGTTAAAAGAAGAGGAAGGAGGAGGAGGAGGAGGAGGAGGAGGAGGAGGAGGAGATAGCTTAGAAGGAAGAAGAGGAGGATAAAGATAGTGAATTAAAAGAAACTGACAAATATCGTGGGAATAAGGAGACAAAAGAAAAGGAAGAGGAGAAAGAGGAAGAAGAAGAGATGGAAAAACAAGATGAAAGATTGTGAATAAAAGAGAAATGAGAAATATCGTGGGAATAAAGAGATAGAAAGAGTGAGAAGAGGAAAAGGAAAAGAGAGAAGAATAGGAAGATAAAGAGGAACTATGGAATTTCGATAAAGCAAAGAGATAGGAAGGAGAAAATAGAAAATAGAAAAGGAAGGTGAAGGAGAGAAGGAAAGGAGGAAGAAGAAGAAGGAGGAAAATTAGAAAGAAGAGGAAGATAGAGAATAGGAATTTAAAGGAATCAAGAAATATCGAGAATGCAAAAAAAAACAAAAAAAACAAGGTGAAGAAGAATAAAGAGAAGAGATGGAGGAAGAGAAATATCGAGGAAATGAAGAAATAAAAAAGAAAGATAAAAAAACGAAAAATAAAGATGAACAAAATTAAGAAAAAGAAGAGGAGGAAGAGAAGTATCTAGGAAATTAAAAGATAGAAAAAAGGAAGACGAAAAAAAGGAAAAAAAGGAATAGGAAGAAGGTAAAGAAAAAAAAGAAAGTATTAAGAAAAAGAGGAAATCTTGAACATAGAAAAGCAAACAAAATTAAATAAAAGACTTCTCGCTCTGCTAACAATCTATCCATCAGGTTCTTGTTCTTCTTCTTCCTCTTCTTCTTCTTCTTCTTCTTCTGCAGTGACCATCGAAGGAGGAGATGAAAAGAAGAGAAGAAGAAGAAAAGAGGAGGAGGGGGAGGAGGAGGAGGAGGATGTGAAGTTCGTGTACAGTGATTGAAAAAAGAAAGACGAAAAGAAAACAGAAAATGCGAAGAAGAAAAAGATTAAAACACATTTGTACGTACGTAGGGAAACGCTCATTCACTCACGCCTGACACGATAACGTAACGGTGAATACAACTTTTTAGAAGAGTTCACCGCTCTATCACTAACTCTATCTGCAGGAAGGTTGTTGCAATGGCGGGTGACTCGGTTTGATTAAGGAACTAACGCCAATGTCTGTAACACCTCGCCTCTCTTGAATTCACGCCTGACACAAAGAAGTAACAGTGAATGCGATTTTGTAGAGGAGTTCACTGTTCTATCACATAAATTTCTTTCTGGAAGGTTGTTGCAGTGACAGATGACTCGGTTTGATAAAGGGAACTCGTGCCAATGTTTGTACTCACTCGCCTCGCTTGAAGTTACTCCTGACACGATAGAATGACGATGCATGCAATTACGTAGAAGAATTAACCGTTTTATCACCAACTATTTCTGCAGGAAGGTTGTTGCAGTGGCGGGTGACTCGGTTTGATGAAGGGAACTCCTGCCAATGTTTGTAATTTATCGCCTCGCCAGATCTGACAGATGTGGTATTAGTATTTATTAACAGTTACGTGGGTAGTTTGTCTTTTTAATTCCAAGAAAGTAAAAAAAAAAAAAAGACCGCTCTGGTTACAATCTATCCATTGGGTGCTTCTTCTTCTTCTTCTTCTTCTGCAGTGACCATCGGAGGAGCAGGAGATGAGACGGAACGGAGTTAGCTGGAAGTGTTTAATTTTCACGGAATTTAGTCGACATATTACAAACTCGGCCGTGAAAAAAAGTCATATAAAAATCAACAAAACCAACTAACCACGCATCGAAAAATGGATCAAAATAGACGAATCAGCCGCATTAGTGTTGTTGAAGACTTACACGACGTTTTAAAAATTAGGACATCGCTCTCGGGTTAGTTTGGAGGTTAAAAATAAACTTGGAAATGGTTGGTGTCATTGAACTTTTGAGCTGTTTGAAGACCTGTATCAGAGTCCACCCGTAGCCGTGTCTTCTCAGGCGTAAGGAGGAGGAAAGAGAAGAAAAGAGCAGAAAGATGAAAAACAGATATAAAAGTAGAGATAACTAAATAGAAGAAATATTTAAAGAGAGAAAGGAGACAAAAAGACGAAGAAGAAAAAGAGATAGAATTGTAGGAAGATAAAAAAGAGATGAAGAGAAGAAAACAAAAGAGCAGAGAGATGAAAAACAGATATAAAAGTCGAGATAACTAAATGGAAGAAATATCTAAAGAGAGAAAGGAGACAAAAAGACGAAGAAGAAAAAAAGGTAGAATTATAGGAAGATGAAAAAGAGATGAAAAGAAGAAAACAAAAGAGCAGAAAGATGAAAAACAGATATAAAAGTCGAGATAACTAAATGGAAGAAATATTTAAAGAGAGAAAGGAGACAAAAAGACGAAGAAGAAAAAGAGATAGAATTGTAGGAAGATAAAAAAGAGATGAAGAGAAGAAAACAAAAGAGCAGAAAGATAAAAAAAAAAGCAGATATAAAAGTCGAGATAACTAAATGGAAGAAATATTTAAAGAGAGAAAGGAGACAAAAAGACGAAGAAGAAAAAGAGATAGAATTGTAGAAAGATAAAAAAAGGAGATGAAAAGAAGAAAACAAAAGAGCAGAAAGATGAAAAACAGATATAAAAGTAGAAATAACTAAATGGAAGAAATATTTAAAGAGAGAAAGGAGACAAAAAGACGAAGAAGAAAAAGAGATAGAATTGTAAGAAGATAACGAAAGAAATGAAGAAAAGAAATAACATGGAAAGATGAATGAAAAGATAATGAAAAATGAACATAGATAAAAAGATGACAAAAGAAAAAAAGAGAAACAAGAATAAAAAGAAACAGAGAAAGATGGCTAAGAAAAAAAGAAAAATGAGACGAAAATAAAATACGAAAGAAACAAAACAAAACAAAAATACACCAGCTGGAAAGAAAATGAAAAACGACAAAGAAAAGATAAGAAAGAGGAATTACGAAAAACATTGAGGATAAAATTTTATGAAGAAAGAATAAAAAAAAAATCAGAAGTGTGTGTGTGTGTGTGTGTGTGTGTGTGTGTGTGTGTGTGTGTCTGTGTTGTAAAAAAGAATAATGCTTGAAATATTAATGAGGAAGAAGAAGAAAAAGGAAAAGATAAAGAAGGAGAGAAGCAGGAAGTGTTAATAGCAGCGAGGAAAGATTGGAGGAGGAGGAGGAGGAGGAAGAAGAAGAGAAGGAGGAGGAGACAAAGGAGGAGGAGGAAGAGGAAGAGGAGGAGGAGGAAATGATATACAGAAATGCAGCAAGTAAAAAGGAAAGTTAAGGAAAAGACATTAGACAGAAAATCATTATCATTATTTTTATTACTATTATTATTATTATTATTATTATTATGTGTGTGTATTATTACTTATTATTACTTTTATTACATTCTCTCTCTCTCTCTCTCTCTCTCTCTCTCTCTCTCTCTCTCTCTCTCTCTCTCTCTCTCTCTCTCTCTCAGACATACGCCAGACGAATTTTTTTGTTGATTATTCTTGGGTATGAAGAAAGAGGAGGAGGAGGGGGAGGAGAGGGAAGAGGAGGAGGAGGAGGAGGAGGAGGAGGAGGAGGAGGAGGAGGAGAAGGGCATGTTGATGGTTTATACAAAGGTTTATATCTGTCTGTCTGTCTGTCTATATATTTTTTTGTTGGTTTATTTTTTGTCTCCTGGTGTGTGCGTGTGTGTATGTGTGTGTGTGTGTGTGTGTGTGTGTGTGTGTGTGTGTGTGTGTGTGTGTGTGTGTGTGTGTGTGTTTTTCTCTCTCTCTCTCTCTCTCTCTCTCTCTCTCTCTAAACAGTTTCCCTTCCTTCACTTCCCAAAAAGTGTAACCAACTCCCTCCTTACCTTCTTCCTCCTCCTCCTTCTCCTTCTCTTCTTCCCCTCGCAAAATCACAGTGCTAATCTCCTTCAAGCGTAACAGAAGAGGAGGAGGAGGAGGAGGAGGAGGTGGAGGAGAGAAAGAAAGTGAAAGACCTGGAAGAAATTGCGTCTCTCTAGAAGAAGGAGGAAGAGGAAGAAGAAAGAAGAGAAGGAGGAGGAGGTAAAAAAAAGAAGTTAAAAGGAAAGGAAAAGGAGAAAGAATAAGAGGAGGAGGAGGTAAAGAGGCTAAAAGAGGAGGAGGAAGAAGAAAAAGTAGAAGAAGAAGAAGACGAATAAGAAGAAGAAGACGAAGAAGAAGAAGAAAGGAGGAAGAGGAGGAGGATGTAAAAAGGTTAGAAGAAAGATGGTGTGAAAGAAGAGAAGGAGGAGGAGGAAGAGGAAGAAGAAGTTAAGAGTTTAAAAAAAAGAGGAGAAATAAGAGAAGAAGGAGAAGGAGGAGGAGGAGGAAATGGATGAATTAAGGTACGAAGAAGGAGGAGGAGGAGGAGGAGGAGGGAGGGGTGTAATGATCAAGGTTAGGAGCCTAGTAGGAGGAGGAGGAGGAGGAGGTAAGTAGGTAAGGAAGAGGGGGAGGAGGAGGAGGAGGAGGAGAAGGTAACACCCCTTTGGTTTCCCGCGCAAGAACCTCATTGGTCAAGCGAAAACCTCCACGATTTCCCGTCACCTTCCTCTCTTCTCCCCTTTATTTCTCCTCTTTCTCCTCTTACCACGCTACCCCCCTGACTCCTCTTGCTTCCTAAGGGGTTGATGCGTCCTCTTGTAGCTCCTCTTGGCCGTAGGGTGTTGAGTTAGAGAGATAAAGAGGAAAATAAGAGGAATGTTGGAGTCGAAGTCATGGTTCGAGGCAAAGGTTCAAACAGTAGACTTGTTCACACATGCTACGGGTCTTTGTTTGTGTGGGTGCGGGTGTGTGTGTGTGTGTGTGTGTGTGTAGTAGTAGTAGTAGTAGTAGTTGTTGTTGTTGTTGTTGTTGTCATATCTTAAGTTAAATCATTTCTCATTCATTTCTTTTTTTGTCTTTTCCAATTCATTCTTTTCTTTCTTATTTTATTTTCTTATTGTTTTATTCTCATTCTCCTAATTCTACGCATTTATGCACTCCTTCATTTATTTATGTATTTATTTATTTTCCATTCATTTCCTCTTCATTCCATCTCCAATCTTCATCAAACTATTTTTTTCTTCTTTTTCTTCTTTTTCTGTTTCTTTGTTTCTTCTTTTTCTTTGCTTTTTCTTCTTTTCTTTGATTTTCCTCTTTGTTGTCTTTCTCTGTTTTAGTTTTGTTTTTGTTTTCTTATTTTTTTCATTTTCTTTGTTTTATATTTTCTTTGTTTTCGTTTTGTCTTTGTTTACCTGTGAGTTTGTTGTTAATTAATTCACAGGTGACAAGCGACTCACCTTTGTTCTGGTGAGAGAGAGAGAGAGAGAGAGAGAGAGAGAGAGAGAGAGACGGAGAAAGATTATTAAGTTGATATCCATTACACACACACACACACACACACACACATACAAACACACACACTTTGGCCTTCGGGGGGTCGTCGCTCCCTCCTCCTCCTCTTCCTCTTCCTCCTCTTCCTCCTTCTCCTCCTCTTTCTTCTCACACCTCCTCCTCCTCCTTAGTTTCCCTTCCCACCAGAGT
>NC_066527.1:6071430-6108930 GCF_024679095.1 Eriocheir sinensis
AACCAATGCGCAAAAATGCAACTTGACGTGACCCATTTCTTTACCAAAGTCGACACTGAATGAGTTAATATGAAATGTGGAAATGGATCTTATTATGTCTTCATGTGGTAAGGAAATGGTGGCAAGGGTGAGGTAATGTATGATGGGGAGGAAAAAAGGTGTGTGAATAACAATTTATGAAGAGTAAAGTGAAAAAAAAAGAGAGATGTCTGATATGGAAATGTGGAAATGGATCACAGTATTTCTTTATGTGGAAAGGAAATTGTGGAAAAGATGAGGAAATACATGGTGAGGAGGAAAAGGTGAGTGTAAATAAATATGAAGAAAACTAGAAAAAAAAATAGAGATTATGATTTATATAGAAAGGTGGAAATGTGCCTTGGTGTTTATTCATGTTTTAAGGAAATGTTTGATGTGTTTCGCGTGGAAATGGTGAGTGTAAATTTGTAAAGTAGAAAAAATAATATAGTGTTGACTGATATGGAAATGTGCCCCAGTATGTCTTATGGTGCCAGGAAATGGTGTGTCAAATAGTGAGCTTGAATTTGAAGAGCAAAGTTAAAAAAGAAAAAAGCGTAATAATATTTTTTCGATTTATATAGAAAGTGAAAATCTATCTTGGTATTTATTTAAGTGGTAAGGAAATGAAAGGGATGTATAGTGGGATGGTGGGATGTATGGTGGTGGTGGGATGGTGGGATGTATGGTGGTGGTGGGATGGTGGGATGTATGGTGGTGGTGGGATGGTGGGATGTATGGTGGTGGTGGGATGGTGGTATGTATGGTGGTGGTGGGATGTATGGTGATGGTGGGATGGTGGGATGTATGGTGGTGGTGGGATGGTGGGATGTATGGTGGTGGTGGGATGGTGGGATGTATGGTGGTGGTGGGATGGTGGGATGTATGGTGGTGGTGGGATGGTGGGATGTATGGTGGTGGTGGGATGGTGGGATGTATGGTGGTGGTGGGATGGTGGGATGTATGGTGGTGGTGGGATGGTGGGATGTATGGTGGTGGTGGGATGGTGGGATGTATGGTGGTGGTGGGATGGTGGGATGTCTGGTTGTGGTGGGTTGGTGGGATGTATGGTGGTGGTGGGATGGTGGGATGTATGGTGGTGGTGGGATGGTGGGATGTATGGTGGTGGTGGGATGGTGGGATGTATGGTGGTGGTGGGATGGTGGGATGTATGGTGGTGGTGGGATGGTGGTATGTATGGTGGTGGTGGGATGTATGGTAGTGGTGGGATGGTGGGATGTATGGTAGTGGTGGGATGGTGGGATGTATGGTGGTGGTGGGATGGTGGGATGTATGGTGGTGGTGGGATGGTGGGATGTATGGTGGTGGTGGTATGGTGGTGGTGGGATGGTGGGGGGTGGTAGTGGTGGTGGGATGGTGGGATGTATGGTAGTGGTGGGATGGTGGGATGTATGGTGGTGGTGGGATGGTGGGATGTATGGTGGTGGTGGGATGGTGGGATGTATGGTAGTGGTGGGATGGTGGGATGTATGGTAGTGGTGGGATGGTGGGATGTATGGTGGTGGTGGGATGGTGGGATGTATGGTGGTGGTGGGATGGTGGGATGTATGGTGGTGGTGGGATGGTGGGATGTATGGTGGTGGTGGGATGGTGGGATGTATGGTGGTGGTGGGATGGTGGGATGTATGGTGGTGGTGGGATGGTGGGATGTATGGTGGTGGTGGGATGGTGGGATGTATGGTGGTGGTGGGATGGTGGGATGTATGGTGGTGGTGGGATGGTGGGATGTATGGTGGTGGTGGGATGGTGGGATGTATGGTGGTGGTGGGATGGTGGGATGTATGGTGGTGGTGGGATGGTGGGATGTATGGTGGTGGTGGGATGGTGGGATGTATGGTGGTGGTGGGATGGTGGGATGTATGGTGGTGGTGGGATGGTGGGATGTATGGTGGTGGTGGGATGGTGGGATGTATGGTAGTGGTGGGATGGTGGGATGTATGGTGGTGGTGGGATGGTGGGATGCATAGTGGTGGTGGGATGGTGGGATGTATGGTAGTGGTGGGATGGTGGGATGTATGGTAGTGGTGGGATGGTGGGATGTATGGTGGTGGTGGGATGGTGGGATGTATGGTAGTGGTGGGATGGTGGGATGTATGGTGGTGGTGGGATGGTGGGATGTATGGTGGTATGGTGGGATGGTGGGATGTATGGTGGTGGTGGGATGGTGGGATGTATGGTAGTGGTGGGATGGTGGGATGCATGCCACCTCTCCCTTCACCTGTCTGCCTACCTGCCCAGAGGATCATTAACAGGTAACACTAAGAAAGAGAAGAAGCGAGGATGTGTGGAGTTTGTTTGAAGAATACAGTAAACGAAAAAAAAAAAAAAATAACATACTCCTCATTTACATTAATTAAGGTGAAAAGTGAAACTACATCGTGGGATTCATTTATGTTGCAAGGAAAATGAGGATGATGAATATGACGAGGAAATGAATGATGAGGAAATAGTGCGGCAAGTGTAAATATGGAGAGAAAATAAATGATACTACACTTTTTGATTTACTCTGAAAGGCAAATATGTATCTTGTCATTTATTTATATTGTGACTTAACTATTTGCTTCACGTCTTAAGGGTTTCTGTAATCCTTTGGTAAACACACACACACACACACACACACACACACACACACACAGTCAGGTCACCCACACCGAATCTCAGGTCACATACACACTTTCGGGGTCAAATCCATTAGGTCAGGTCGAGAGAGAGAGAGAGAGAGAGAGAGAGAGAGAGAGTGTAATATGTCAGGGTGTGGTTAGTCTTAAGCCTCCCCTCCCCTCATCCCTTCCACTTTCCTCCCCTCCTCCCTTCCCCTCTCTTCCTCTCTCTCTCTCCCCTTTCCTCCTCCCCCCCCCCCCCGCACCAAGTTTCATCTCGCTAACCTGTTCTTCAAATTCTCCTTGTTCAGTATCTCTTTAATAATATTCTCTCTCTCTCTCTCTCTCTCTCTCTCTCTCTCTCTCTCTCTCTCTCTCTCTCTCTCTCTCTCTCTCTCTCTCAAGAACATAAGAACATAGGGAGACTGCAAGAGGCTGAATGTCCAGTACAGGGCAGCTCCAGATTCCCCCCCACTGCCACCTGTCATCCTCGTCCATGTAGCTATCCAGTCTACTCTTAAAACAAGCTATCGTCCCTGCACTCACTATGTGATTGCCGAGTCTATTCCATTACCCCACCACCCTATTACTAAACCAGTGCTTGCCTATTTCCCTTCTAAATCTATACTTTTCCAATTTAAATCCATTACTGCGTGTTCTATCCTGCTGGCTAATTCTCAGTACTTTACTTATATCACCTTTGTTGTAACCCTTGACCCATTTGAATACTTCTATCAGATCTCCCCGCACTCTTCGTCTTTCTAGTGAATGTAAGTTTAGATGTTTCAGCCTATCTTGATATGGGAGGTTCCTCAGCCCCTGAATCATCTTGGTCATCCTCCTCTGAACTGATTCTAGCAAGTTGATGTTCATTCTGTAGTGGATTGATGTCCATTTTGTAGTGAGTTGATGTCCATGCTGTAGTGAGAGAGAAAGTAGAGAGAAAGACGTCCATTCTTATGTTCTTATGTTCTTGTTGATCCCGTTTTTCATGTTTTTTTTCATGTAAATCTAAAAAAAAACGGCTTTCTTTTTCTCTTTTTTTCTTGTAAATAAAACAATCTTCTTAAATCCTCACGACCTTACTTTTCCTATCGTTCATTTTTATCATTACTATTTTTTTCCTCCTCTCACTTTCCTTTTTCCCTATTTCCTTTTATTTTCCTTCTTATTCTCCTATTATTCCTTTCTTTCCCTTACTTCCTATCTACCTATTTCCTAACTTCCTATTATTCCTTCTATTCCCCTATTCTTACTTATCCTATCTCCTCTTCCTTTCAACTCTATTCTCTCTTCTTCCTCATATTCTCCAATTTTTCCTTATTCTTCCATGTCCTCCTTCCCATTCTCCTATTCCTCTTTCCTTCCCCTTTTTCCTATTCACCTGTTTCTCCATCTTTCTCTTATTCTTACTAAACTTCCTTCCTATCTTCCTTCTTCTATTCATCCTCTTTTTCCATCCTTTCCCTTTCTTTCTATCTACCTGTCTCTCCCTTCACCTGTCTGCCTACCTGCTCAGAGGATCATTAACAGGTAACATTAAGGAAAAGAAGAGGTAGGGATGTGTAGTTCCTCTCTATCTAAACCAGCTGTTGTGGCATTGATAATTATAATCAGGCCTATGTTGAGAGATTTTTGGTTATTCTTTTGTTTACAAGTGTTAAATATATTTCCATTAATTCCCTACTTTCCTTTTCAATTTTTTTTTATTATGTAGATGCGTGTAAATTCTTCTCCTCACTACATTTCTCTATTCTTTTTTTTTTTTGTATATGTTTTTAATGCACTTTTTATCTTTTCTCTCTTTTTCTTTATCCCTCTCTCATCATTCTCCCTTTTTTCCTCTTTTTCTTTCCCTCTGTCACTCATCCTTTTTTTCTTTTTCCTCTTTCCTTCTCTATCTCTTTCTTGTCCTCTTCTTTCCTCTTTCTCCCTATTCCTTTATATCCTTCGTTTCATCTTCCGCTTTTTCCTCCTCTCTCTCTCTCTCTCTCTCTCTCTCTCTCTCTCTCTCTCTCTCTTTTATTATTTAAACAAAAGCACATAGGTTTCAATCCTATTAATAGGGCATGGGATGTCATGAGCTAAAGGAGCCCTCTTCCTTGAGGGCACCTATTCTAAAGCTTGCCCAGTAGTTTTTTTTTATTATTTATGTGGGTGTGGCCCCCTTCAGGTCCGTATTGTTCGTAGACACTCACTCAAGGAGGGCTGAGAGGTCCACTTCGGCCGTGAAGGCGTTCCACAATGTTGCTGTTACACAGGTGAAGGCCCGCTGACACCTCAGCGTGCGGGTCCTCGGGACTTCGAGAAGATCACCGGACGCTACCGCTCTCGTAGCTCGCTCTGACCTCCTCCACGGGACTCCGAGGGCCGCGAGGTGTGATGTGTGCCGCACCTGGGCCTTGTGAGGGCACCGACCCTCCTGCGGTGCTCTCTCTCTCTCTCTCTCTCTCTCTCTCTCTCTCTCTCAGCCAGGGATAGCAACACCTTGATATTCGCGTTGAAAGGTTGAGTTGCGAAACAAAATAAAGTGTTCTAGTGTCGACGACCGCCCGCCTCTTATTTTTCTTAGTGTTACCTGTTAATCATCCTCTGGGCAGGTAGGTAGGCAGGTGAAGGGAGCGACAGGCAGGTAGGAAGAAAGTTAAAGGTAGGAAGCAAAGGAAGAACAGGAGGAGTAGGAGAATAGGAAGGAAGTTTAGGAAGAATAGGAGGAAGATGGAAAAACAGGTAAATAGACAGAAGGGAAAGGAAAGAGGAATAAGAGGATAAGAAGGATGAATAGAAAGAATAAGATAAGAGAAAGGATAGGCAAGAATAGGGAAATAGGAAGGAATAATAGATAGCCCGGTAATAGGTAGGGAGAAAAGGGAAAGGGAGGAAGAATAGGAGAATGGGAGGATGGGAAGGAATAAAAGGAGAATAAGAAGAATATAAATAAAGAAGGAAAGAAGGAAATACTAGAAGGTGAAGGGAAGGCTGAAGGAAGAGAAGGAAGAGGATATAAGAAGAGGAAGGAGGAAGAAGAGAGATAAAGAAAGAGAGAGAGAGAGAGAGAGAGAGTGAGAGAGAGAGAGAGAGAGAGAGAGAGAGAGAGAGAGAGAGAGAGAGAGAGAGAGAGAGAGAGAGAGAGAGAGAGAGAGAAGAAAAGAAAGTCCACCCAAAACACGTTCCCAGGCCTATCGAGTGAGTTTAGTAGGCCTAAGCAATCTTTTTTTTTTTCTTTTTTCTTATTGACGCGTGGCCTGGAGATTGATCCATTGACATTTCGTGGGTCCTGAGAGAGAGAGAGAGAGAGAGAGAGAGAGAGAGAGAGAGAGGCAGGGGGGGCAGGTGTAGGGAGAAAGTAGAAACATTGATAGATAGATACATAGATAGATAGATAGATTGATAGAAAGATAGACAGAAAGAAAGCTAATTTGATGGATAGAGAAATAGATAGGTAGATAGATAGACTGATAAAGATAGAGAGATACAGATACAGATAAAGAGGAAAAAAAGAAGAAAAATAAGAAAGAAAAACAAGAAAATGAGATGATGAGACTCAGACATACGAACAAACTAACACACACACACACACACACACACACACACACACACACACACACACACACACACACACACCGAACAAGTGGAATGGTCTTGTTTGCCTCCAGGGAGAAAGGGAGAGAGGGAGAGAAAGGTAGGGAGGGAGAGAGGGAGAGAAAGGTAGGGAGGGAGAGAGACTTACCTTCATCCCTCCCTCCCTATCCCTCTCTCCCTCTCCCTTCCCTCCCCATATCTTGCCTTTCCCTCCAAATCTCCCTCCATCCCTTCTCTCCATTTTTCCCTCCGCCTATGATCTTGGAGGAAACAGAAGGATTAAGAAGTGAAGACATGGAGATAGGAAGAAGGGCGAGGAGGAGGAGGAGGAGGAGGAGGAGGAGGAGGAGGGAAGAGGGGGGGAGGGAGAAACGTGGGAGAACACACAAGAGGAGGAGCAAAGGGAGGATAAGGAGGATAAGAAGGAGAATAAGGAGGAGGGAAGAGACTAGAGGAATGGGAGGAGAGGATCAAGAGGAGGAGGTGGAGGAGGAGGAGGAGGAGGAGGGTGCATGAGAAGGTGCAGGAGGAGGAGGAAGAGGGAAAGAAGGAGGAGAAGCAGAGAAAGGATGCAGGAGGAAAATGAAGAGAGGAAGAAAAGAAGAAAAAGGAAAGATGGAGGAGAGAAAGGAAGAGAAGGAAGATTAAAAAAAAAAAGAAGTGCCGAAGAAGAATAAAAGGAGGGAGAAAAGGAAAGGAGGAAAAGGGAAAGAAGGAGTAAAAGCAGAGAAAAGATGGAGGAGGAAAAGGAAAAGAGGAAGAAAAGAAGAAAAAAGAGATGGAGGAGAGAAAGGAAGAGAAGGAAGATTAAAAAGAGAAAAAGTTAAGTGCTGAAGAAAAATAAAAGGAGAGGGAGAATAGGAAACATGAGGAAAAGGAGGACGAAGGAGAAAAGGAAGAAAAAATAAAGAGGAAAGAGCAATATTAGAAAA
The DNA here is from genome assembly GCF_024679095.1 of Eriocheir sinensis. Lineage (NCBI taxonomy): Eukaryota > Metazoa > Arthropoda > Malacostraca > Decapoda > Varunidae > Eriocheir > Eriocheir sinensis. The sequence goes on from NC_066527.1 coordinate 6,078,584, forward strand.
AAATGAAAAGAAGAAAATAGGAAGAAAAATAGGAAGAAATTCTGAATATACAATTTGGACAGGAAGAAAAAGATAGAGAGAAAAAAAATACACAATAGCATAGGAGAAAAACAAACAAGAAAGTGGAACAAAAACGAAAAAAAAGAAAATATAAGAAAATGTTAAGCAGGAAGATAAGGAGGAGAGGAAAGGAAGAAGGCTGAAAAAGGGAGATAAAAACGGGAAAAAGAGAGATAAGAAAGTGTGAATATAAAAGAATTGAGGAAGAAAGGAAGAGAGAGAGAGAGAGAGAGAGAGAGAGAGAGAGAGAGAGAGAGAGAGAGAGAGAGAGAGAGAGAGAGAGAGAGAGAGAGAGAGAGAGAGAGAGAGAGAGAGAGAGAGAGAGAGAGAGAGAGAGAGAGAGAGAGAGAGAGAGAGAGAGAGAGAGAGAGAGAGAGAGAGAGAGAGAGAGAGGACGAAAGAAGTTAAAAAAAAGTAAGAAAACGTTAAGGAAGAGAGATAAAAAAGGATGAAGATAGAAAGTGTTAAAATGAAAAGAAGGGAGGAAGGAAGGGAGAGGATAAGGGAGTGATAGAAGGGTTGCCTGCTGATAAAGACAAGTGAGAAATTATCATCTTATCACAATCTCAAGAAAATGAGGACAAAGATAAGAAAAGGGAACAAAAAGCTCATTCATGGACCCATCCCGTGTTATCCAACTTCCCAATGTAAGAGTTAACTACCATCTTTACTCTCATTTTTTTTTTTCACTGGTAAATTCTTGACACAAACTTTTCTTTCATCCCTTTCTCCTGTAAACACTGCACTTATCTCATTTCTGTCTTCGTTCGTATGCTGTCCAACTTCCCAATGCAAGAGTTAACCAGTATCTTTACTCTCATTTTTTTTCACTGGCAAACTCTTGACACAAACTGTTTTCTTTCATCCCTTTCTCCGTAAACACTGCACTTATCTCATTTCTATCTTCGTTCGTATGCTGTCCAACTTCCCTATGCAAGAGTCAACAAAAATCTTTACTCTTTCATTTTTTCACTAGCAAACTCTTGACACAAACTATTTTCCTTTACCCCTTTCTCCTGTAAACACTGCATCTATCTCATTTCTATCGTCGTCCATATGCTGTCCAACTTCCCAATGCAAGAGTTAACCAGTATCTTCGTTCTTTCATCCTTTGCCCTGTTAAACTTCGAATCTAACTTATCAAACATTTCGGGGTCTACACACACACACACACACACACACACACACATTTGACAAGGCTTTGGTAGAGTTTGTGTTGGTATGTCCATGGGTATACTCGTAAGTAGTTTTATGAACCCAGTGAGAGTTTGATAAGGCTTCTGGACCATGAACACTAAAAACACTCTTGAGAACCAAACTTATCTTCTTTGTGGCCTTGGGAAATGTTTGTTGTGGGAGCCCAAAGCGTCTGAACATACTGAGATACACCACTACGCTTATTCCTGTGCTGTCCAACTTCCCAATGCAAGAGTTCACGGGTATCTTCGCTCTTTCATCCCTTTCACTTGCAAACTCTGGAACTGCCTCTATCCATATTCTTGTTCCTGTGCTGTCCAACTTCCCAATGCAAGAGTTGACGGGTATCTTCGCTCTTTCATTCCTTTCACTTGCAAACTCTGGAACTGCCTCTTCCCATATTCTTGTTCCTGTGCTGTCCAACTTCCCAATGCAAGAGTTGACGGGTATCTTCGCTCTTTCATCCCTTTCACTTGCAAACTCTGGAACTGCCTCTATCCATATCCCTATTCCTATGCTGTCCAACTTCCCAATGCAAGAGTTGACGGGTATCTTCGCTCTTTCATCCCTTTCACTTGCAAACTCTGAAACTGCCTCTACCCATATGTCTATTTCTATGCTGTCCAACTACCTAATGCAAGAGTTAACTAGCATCTTCGTTAGTAGTTGTAGTAGTAAATGGTGTTTTTGTTGTTGTTGTTGTTGTTCATGGAATAGTAAAAGTAGACAAAAAAGAAGAAAGAAGATCAGAAGGAGGTGAAAAGAGTAGAAGGAGGAGGAGGAGGAGGAGGAGTCTAAAGGGTGAGAGAATATTCATTTTAGTGAGGAGAAGAAAAGGAGGAGGAGGAGGAGGAGGAGATAGAGATAAGATTTGTCGTAGAGAAAGAAGAGGGAGAGAGTGAAAGGATGAAAAGGGGGGAGGGGAAGGGGGAGAGGGGGAGGAGGGATGGTGGAAAGGGGGAGTTGAGGTTGGTGGGAGGTCAAACTAATGACTTCTTGACCCTTTGTGACCTCGGCTGACCTCGCCATTATGTGTGCGACGGGATGACCCCAACACGGCTACTGTGCGTGCGTTCGTGTGCGTGTGTGTGTGTGTGTGTGTGTGTGTGTGTTGTGAAAGATCTGTATCGCTTTTATTTTCCTCGCTTCTTCGTTTCCTTTTGTCTCTGTCTGTCTGTTTGTCTGTTTAACTACTCTCTCTCTCTGTTTTTTTCTGTTTGTGTTGGTATCTTTTTAATTAGTCTTTTTGTGTTTTTTTTCTTTCTGTTTCTCCTGTTTTATTCTGTTATTTTCTGTTGTTTTGTTCTGTTTATCTCGGTATCTTAATAATATTCGTTTCTCTTATTTTCAGGTAATGTCTTTTCTTAAGATTGAATTAAGTGTCGCCAAGGAACATAGAGAGGTTAGTGTGTGTGTGTGTGTGTGTGTGTGTGTGTGTGTGTGTGTGTGTGTGTGTGTCTGTCTGTCTGTCTGTCTGTCTGTCTGTCTGTCTGTCTGTCTCTCTCTCTCTCTCTCTCTCTCTCTCTCTCTCTCTCTCTCTCTCTCTCTCTCTCCCCCCCGTGACCTCTCCGGGTGTGTGTGGGTGGGTATTTTGACCTATAATGACCCACACCCTTAATGGTAGACCTTGATCCGAGGAGGAGGAGGAGGAGGAGGAGGAGGAGGAGGGATCGTAAAGAGAGGGAGGGAAGGATAAATTATTCGTGAAGATTGAAGAAGAAAAAAGGAAGGAAGGAGGGAGGAAGAAAGGACGAGAGGGAAAGAAAAGGAGGAATTAAGGAAGAAAGACAGGAAGGAAAAAAGGAAAGACGAAAGGAAAGTTGAAAGAAAAGAGGAAGAAGGAAAGGAGGAGGAAGAAAGAAAAGGAGAAGGAAAGTAAGACGAAAGAAGAAAAATTATTGAAGGAAGGAAGGAAGGGAGAAAGAAAAGAGTAAAGGAAGGAAGAAAAGAAAGAAAGAAAGGAGTAAAGGAAGGAAGAAAAGAAAGAAGGAAAGTAGAAAGCGTAGAGAGAGAGAGAGAGAGAGAGAGAGAGAGAGAGAGAGAGAGAGAGAGAGAGAGAGAGAGAGAGAGAGAGAGAGAGAGAGAGAGAGAGGTGGTGTCACTCGAAATTTCAGACTCATGGAACTATTTTTATTCTTTTTTATCTTTATTCGAATCTTCAATGTTTTCTTTTTTCTTTTCATTTTCTTTTCTGGGTTGTGAAAATTTGTGCGTTGCATCGTTTTCTGCGGCGGTTTGGTTCATTAATTTTTTTTTTTTGGGGGGGGGCTATAACAAAAATTTATCTGTATTTTATTTATTTTATTTATTTATTTATCTATTTTTTTTCGGGGGGGTATGTGTAATTTTTTGGGGGGTGTAAATTTTTTTCTGGGGTTTTCAATGTGATTTTTTTGTGTGTGTATTTTCGAGTTTGTTTTAATATGATTTTTTTTTTTTTTGTATGTGTGCAATTTTCCGGGTGTTGTACGTAATGTTTTTGTTTTTGTTTTTGTTTTTTTGTTTTATTTTTATTATTTTTTTATTTTTTAGTTTTGTCAATTTGTATCGAAAAGAGATCATTATTTTATCTACTATTATAATTTTTTATTATTATTATTATTATTATTATTATTAGTAGTAGTAGTAGTAGTAGTAGTAGTAGTATCACCAACGTCATTATCATTGTTATAAATACTATAAAATTAAATCACTAGTTAGGAAAAATAAAAAAATAAAGCAAATCTACGAAAAAATATATAAAACATCATAAAATTCATACATAATAAAAATATATAAAAAATGAAAGATCGCACAAAAAGTAATAAAATTTGATAACACAATTCGAATCACCCGCCATAAAACAAAACAAAACAAAAAAATACGCAACTCGAAAAGAAAAGAAGAGTAGAAGAAAAAGAGAATAGAAGGAGGAAGAGGAGGAGTTGGTAAAGTAGGAGAAAGAAAGGAAACCAAAAAAATAAAACGAGACAGGACCATCACCGCAACAAACTCCCTCAAAATTAATCCTCACCACCACCACCACCACCACTACCTCACCCCACGCATCCATATCCACTTCACCTCACTTCACTTCACAACAAATGAGCGGCGAAGACAAGGGGACTAAGAGATTGCCAAGAAAGGGAACACAGGGGAACACGGGGGCTTAGGAACTCATACCCTGGGATAGGACCGGCCGGGGTATTGTCCAGAGGGGGTCAGGGGCTTTGGGCGGCTTTTGGGGTGGGAATCCATATACCTGGGCCGCGGCTTTTGATCTGAAACACTTGGATTAATTAGGGTGGCCAAGGTGCGCGGATTAGCACAGGTGAAATGGGTCGGCGTGATGAGGCAGAGGAGGTGGTGAAGGATGAGGAGGAAGAGGAGGAGGAAGAGGAGGTAGGAAAAGAAAATTATAGGGAGAAAAGGGTAGAGAATTAACGAAAGAAAGGAGAGGTATATTCATAGGTAGAAGGAAGAGAAGGAGGAGGAGGAGAAAGAGAAACGAAGAAGGGAAAGAGGCAGAAGAAAAACATGAGAGGAGGAAGGAGAGGAATAGAGGAAGGAGAGGATGAGAACACAAAGAAACACAAAGGAAGAAAAAACAACAGCAGACCTGCTGGTCCTTAGGAGGCTGTTTGTGACAAGCTACACTAACTATCTAATCAAAGGTGGAAGATGAAGGACAGCAAAGGCGAAGGCTCCTCCCCACCCCCCCATCCCTCCAGCCAAAGCTGGCAGGAAAGGAAAAAGAACCATGCAGCATGGAAAAACTGCATGGAAATTATGTAGGAAAGAGGAAAGAACTACCATTACTGTTACCACTAACCGGGCGATAAAAGCGGACAAGGACACCAGTATTCGAAAGAACTTAACGTTATTACGACAATGAGTAATATCTTAGTTGCTGGTTGGATTCAAAATACTGTCTAATCTATTCTTGAAGGCCGTAACTGTTGTACTATCAACGACATCACAGGGTAGAGAGTTCCAAACATTAACAACTCGATTGATGAAAAAGTGTTTAGCTTCGTGCGACGAGAATCTTTTGCCACTTATCTTCAAATTGTGATTTCTTCTTGTTCTATTTGATCGATCAATTGTGAAGTAATCTTCCGCATTAATATCACTGAATCCTTTAAACATTTTAAACACTTCTATTAGATCGCCTCGCATTATTCGTTTTGATAGGCTGAATAAATTTACTCTTTAAGCCTTTGTTCATATGATAAATTTCTCATTTTTTGGAATCATTTTTGTTACTCTTCGTTGAACCCGTTCCACCTTTTCTATGTCTTTTCTGTAGTAGGGAGACCAAAACTGTACACAGTGCTCTAGATGGGGTCGAACCAACGAATTATACAGTTTTAATATTACTTTTTCCGATTTATTATTAAAGACTCGTCCGATGAAGCCAACCAATTTGTTTGCAGTTTTAACTATCTCTGAACAATGCTGACCGGGCTTTAAATCGCTTGATATAGTGATTCCAAGATCCTTTTCTTGACTTACTGCAGAAAGTTGTTGGCCATTCATTACGTACCGAACGCGATTGTTATTTTTTCCGATGTGCAACACTTTACATTTGTCAACGTTAAATTTCATTTGTCATTGATTGGCCCAACGTGCAAGTCGATCTAGATCTGATTGTAAAGCTTCTTCGTCGAGTGTCGCAGTTACTTTACTAGCAATTTTTGTGTCATCAGCAAATTTTGATACTTTGCAAGTGAGCCCATCATCGATATCATTAACATAAATTAAGAAGAGCATGGGGCCAAGCACTGATCCTTGAGGTACGCCGCTTCTGACATCGAGCCAGTTAGATGTAACACCGTTTAGAACTACTTTCTGTTTCCGCTCAGAGAGCCAGTCCGCAAGCCAATTGTGAATGTTACCCGAGATACCGTGCGCCAGTAGTTTGCTGAGCGGGAAGAGGAGGAGGAAGAGAAACGAAGAAGAGAAAAAGGCAGAAGGAAAAAACATGAGAGGAGGAAGGAGAGGAAGAGAAGAAGGAGGAGGAGGGTGCCGCGGTGCGTGACTCGGGCTTGGCTCATGCTGCCCCCCGGTGATAAAGAATTAAAGACAAATGAAGGGATAAACACAAAAGAAAGAAGTGGATAGAAACAAAAGGAAGAAAGGGATAAAGACAAAAGGAAGAAGGTAGGGAGTTCAAGGAAGGGAAGGGGGAGAAAGTGGAGGGGGAAGGGGGCAGAAGGAGGGGAAAGGGGGGAAGGGGGATTAAGGGGGGAGGAAAGGGTGAGGATTTTACAGGTCATGGTTGTGATTAGTCTTGTTAAATGAGGGTCACCTTGCGGATTGAGAGAGAGAGAGAGAGAGAGAGAGAGAGAGAGAGAGAGAGAGAGAGAGAGAGAGAGAGAGAGAGAGAGAGAGAGAGAGAGAGAGAGAGAGAGAGAGAGAGATTAATATTGCTTTCGTTTCTTCTTTCAATATCTTGTCTAGTTATCTTTTTTCTCTCTCTCTCTCTCTCTCTCTCTCCTCGGTAGTTCGGATAATTCACTGGTTCGGTCGTATTAAAGGCTTCGGTTAATGGTTAATAGTAGTAGTAGTAGTAGTAGTAGTAGTAGTAACAGTAGTAGTAGTAGTAGTAGTAGTAGTAGTAGTAGTAGTAAAGAAAGGTTCCTATTGTTGTTCCTTTTGCCTCTATCATTTTTCACTCTACTACTACTACTACTACTACTACTACTACTACTACTACTACTACTACTACTACTACTACTACCATCACTACCCTTCTGCTCTCTCTAAAAAGGAAATCATTAAATAAATTCTTTCTTGTGTGTTATTTTTTTCGTGTTTTTTTTCAAGTTTTTTTCCCCTTCCATTGATTACAGGTGTGTTTGCTATGTTACCTGTTTTGGGAAGGTGTGGGCAGCCGGACAGGTGTGTGTAATGGAGGAGGAGGAGAAAGAGGAGGAGGAGGAGGAGGAGGTATATAAACTGTAAAGAAGAATAAAGGAAGAAGATGAAATGGAAGGAAAATGTAGAAAAGAAGGTGGAAAGAAGGAAGAAAGAGAAAAAGAAAGAAAGGTAGAGGAAAAGGAGAAAGATTGAAGAACTTAGAAAGGGAGATCAAAGAAAAATGAGAGGAAGGGATGAAGGAAAGAAGAAAGCAGAGGAAAAGGAGAACAAATGAAGAAATTGAAAGAGATAGGAAGATAACGGGAGGAGAGGGAAGAATGAAGAAAGGAAGAAAGAAAGGAGAAGAGAAAAATAAAAAAACAGTAAAAAAGAGTAGAGGAAGACAAAAAAGGAAAGAAGAGGAGTATTAAAGGAGAGGAAGCTAAGAAGGGAAAAAAAAAAGAAAATAGTAAGAAGAGTATATGGAGGAAAAATTGAGCAGGAGGAAGAAGAAAAGAAGAAAAAGGAAGAAATACCTACTTAGAATCTATAGAAAAGAAAAACACCATTAGTAGTAACAGTAGTAGTGGTAGTAGTAGTGGTAGTAGTAGTAGTAGTAGTAGCAGCAGCGAGTGTTACCTGGGCTTAATGAGGCAGCCGTACAGGTAAACACAGTGATTTGGAACGTTTGGGCAGGTGACCCTTACCTTACCTGTGCTCTCTCTCTCTCTCTCTCTCTCTCTCTCTCCTATCACTTGCTTCTTACCATCTTCTCTTCTTCCTTCACTTCCCATTCTCTTTTCTTCTTCCGTCTACCTTCTTTTCTCCATTCCTCTTTCTTCCTCCTCCTCTTCCAATCATCTTCCCTTTTTTTTCATTTTTCCTCTTCTTCTTTCTCTTTTTCCCTTCTTTCCATCCTATTCCCTTCTTCACAATTTCTTCTTTTCTTCCATTATTCATTTCCTTCTTCTTCTCATCTTCATCTTCTCCCCATCATCATTACAATTTCTTCTTTTCTTCCCTTCTTCATTCCTTTCTTCTCCTTTTCATCTTCTTCCTATCATCATCACCTCTTCCCTTTTCACTTCTTCCATCCAGCTGCTTTTTTTTCTTTCACTTTCCTCCCCTTCTTCCCATCCTCATCATCATTTACTTTCCGTCTTCTTCCCATCATCTTCTCCCATCTTCTTCTCCCCATCTTCTCCCCTCCAGGTGTTTTTCTTCCCCTTACAAAAGTGTGCTGAGGGAAACTTCGGCGTGAAAGCGTGGAGGAATGCGAGAGAGAGAGAGAGAGAGAGAGAGAGAGAGAGAGAGAGAGAGAGAGAGAGAGAGAGAGAGAGAGAGAGAGAGAGAGAGAGAGAGAGAGAGAGAGAGAGAGAGAGAGAGAGAGAGAGAGAGAGAGTAAAGATTGATTAATGGTTTTCGGCCTCTACCTGCTTCTACCTGTTCACTCACCTGTATGTCTGTCTGTCTGTCTGTATGTATGTATGTATGTATGTATGTGTGTGCGTATGTATGTATGTATGTCTTGATATATTTGAATTTGTGATTTTAATTTTTTTTTTTTTTTTTGCTTATATTTTTTTTGTGTTCGTATTTCTGTCTGTCTGTCTGTCTGTCTTTTTGTGTGTGTGAGTCTGTATTATTAATTTTTTTTTTTTTTGCCGATTTGTGTTTTCGCATTTGTTACTTTTCTGTTTTTTTTCCTGTCATTTTCTCTGTCGTTTTTTCTATCCTTCTTCCTGTCTTTTTTTATTATTTTTATAGTTCTGTATTTCCTCTCTTTTTTCCTGTCAGTCTTTTTTGTCTGTTTTTCTGTCTTTTGCTGTCTTTCTTTTTCGTATCTCTGTCTTATCGTATTTCTGTCTATGCCTTTTTTCTGTCTTTTGTCATTTTTCGTATTTCCGTCTTTTTTTTTTTGCTGATGTGTGTTTTCGTACGTCTCTGTCTGTCTGTCTTTCTGTCTCTCTGTCTGTCTTTCTGTCTCTCTGTCTGTCTTTCTGTCTCTGTCTGTCTTTCTGTCTCTGTCTGTCTATCTTCTACCAGTCTTTCTCTGTCTGTTTGTTTTCATCCATATTCAAAGTATCAATTTCATGTATATCTAATTTATTTGTCTTTTATCTTATGTCTCTTTTTATCTACCTATTTATCTATCTATATGTATGTTTGTATGTTTGTATGTATGTATGTGTAATTGTATGTATGAATGTGTGTAGGCTTGTATATGTATCTTTCTATTCATCTTCATCCTCTATTTATCTGTATATCTATCTATTTATCTATCTATCTATCTACGTTTTCGTTCAATGTGTTTACCTGTATGTGTAACTATTTATCTATCTCTATCTACCTTTCAATATCTATCTATACCTATCTGTCTATCTTCCTCTATCTATCTACTTCCTCCTCTTCTTCCTATCATCTTTCTTTTTTTCCCCTTCTTTTTTTCCCCATCTTTCCATCCTATTCCCTTCTTCACAATTTCACCTTTTCTCCCCTTCTTCATTCCCTTCTTTTCGTCTCATCTTTATCTTCTTCCCATCATTATCCCTTCTTCCCTTTTCCCATTCTTCCTCTTCTTCCCATCATCTTCCCTTTTTTCATTTTTCCCTTTCTCTTTCCCATCTTTCCATTTTTCTTCACATTTTCTTCTTGTCTTCCCTTCTTCATTCCCTTCTTCTTTTCGTCTCATCTTCATTTTCTTCCCATCATCATCCCCTCTTCCCTTTTCACTTCCTTCATCTAGCTGTTTTTTCCCTTCCCTTCTATCCGTCTATCTGTCCATCTATCTATCTATCTATCCGGTGAAGGGTTGTCGGGTCCGTCTCTACCTGTCCACCTCGCCTTACCTGCCTCTTAATTAAACACGTGCCGTCACCTGAGGCGCTCTTCCTTTCAATGCCAGGTAAGGACTTTCGGGCTTATTAATTTCGCTTTCCGGTTTCCTTTCAATTTTGTTTTTTCGTTTTTAGTATTTCGAAATGAGTGAGTCTTTTTTTTTTTTTTTTCAGGTGATGCCTATAGCGCTGGTAGGCTTTTGGGGGAAGGTCTTGGACGGTGTGGTTAGCTAACTACAAACAAACAAACAAACAAACTAGCTAACTAACTAACTAACTAACTAACTAACTAACTAACTAACTAACTAACTAACTAACTAACTAACTAACTAACCAACCAATCAACCAACCATCCAACCAACCAACCAACCAACCAACCAACCAACCAACCAACCAAATAAATAAATGAATAAATAAACTAACTAATGAGTGAGTTTTCTTTTTTCGTGGGTTCTGGTAGGCTTTTTGGGGGGGTCTCTTGGACGGCCCCAGTCTGTTGTGGAGCAGGCGAATTATATTTATAGTGGCTGCCGTGATGTATGACTCTTGCTTGGCCTGGACGAAGTCGCTGAAGTTACGGTTGAGTGAAGACCTGGGCAGCATGTGGGTAATCTTCTGTCACTCGGCGATGGTTGAAAATTACAACAAAGGAAACAGCTCAAGGGCACAAACAAAAGTAAACAATAATAAAAAATAAAAAAGCACGCGTGTTTCGGTGGGACTCGAACCTATGTCCTCAGGCTCACTCATCACTCCCACCCGCTGACCACTCGCCCACCGCCTTCCTCGTGTTCTGGGTTGTTAGTGCGTGGTTAGTTTTGTTTGGTTGTTTGTAAGGGTGGTGGTGGTTGTGTTTAGGTGAGTTGATAGGTTGATAGGAAATGGAGAAAGGTAGATGGGTAGACTTGGTAGTAGTAGCAGTAGTAGTAGTAGTAGTAGTAGTAGTAGTAGAAGAGAAAGATGAGTAGAAAACAACGAAGATAGAGGCGATAAAAGTGAACAAAGAAGGTGAAGAAGAAGAAGAAGAAGAGGAAGAAGGAAAATAAGAAGAAAAAGGAGAAGGCGAAGAAGAAGAAAAAAAGATGAAAAATATAAAAGAAAACAAGAAAAGAAAATAGGTGAAGAAGAAGAAGAAAAAAAGAAAAAGAAGAAAAATATGAAGAAAAATTAAAAGAAGGGTGCGTGGAGACATGATCGAGGTTTATAAATGGATGAAGGACTTTAATAAGGGAGACATTCATAAGGTTTTGTTGGTAAGAGAACCGGGTAGGTCACGAAGTAATGGGTTTAAACTGGATAAATTCAGATTCAACAGGGACATAGGCAAAAATTGGTTTACTAATAGGGTGGTGGATGAGTGGAATAGGCTTAGCAGTCATGTGGTGAGTGCCAATACAATTGTCACATTCAAAAATAGACTAGATAAATTCATGGACAGCGATATTAGGTGGGGTTAGATACACGGGAGCTTAGGGTCAAAGGAGCTGCCTCGTACAGGCCTACCGGCCTCTTGCAGACTCCTGCGTTCTTATGTTCTTAAGAAAAGAGAATGGATAAAAAGACATGAAAAAAATAAGGAAAAAAAAAGAACAGACACAAGAAAAGGAGATGAAGGAAGAATACGAAAAAAATATAAAAGAAAAGAAGATAAAAGAGAATGAATGAATAATAATACAAGGAAAAAAAGAAAACGAAGAAAAAACAACAAACAATCAACAACAAAAACAAAAAATAAAATACCCACAAACCTAAAGAGACAAAAAAAAAAAAACACGAATTAAGAAAAAAAAAAGGGAAGATGAAGAATTTAATGAAGAGAAGAGACAAGAGAAGAAAAAAGAGGAGAAGAGAAGAGAAAAAAAGAAAAGACAAGAGAAGAAAGAAGAGAAAAAGAGAGGAGAAGAGAAGAGAAAAAAAGAGAAGAGGAGAAGAGAAGAGATAGAGGAACACCAACTATTTAGGCCACACAGTACCGTGGTGGCAACAGAGACAAGAGTGGTGGTGGTGGTGGTGGTGGTGGTGGTGGTGGTGGTGGTGGTGGTGGTGGTGGGGAGGGTCACCAACAGTACCAGGGAGAATGAATGAGCTGTTTACATCCCTTGTGAGTGTATGTAGGTCACACACACACACACACGCACACACACTCACACACACACAGTACTTCTTGGATTTCTACAACAACATTACTACTACTACTACTACTACTACTACTACTACTACTATTGCTGATACTACTACTACTACTATTGCTGATACTACTACTATTACTACTACTACTACTACTACTACTACTACTATTTCTTTTGTTTCTCTTATTAGTTTCTTCTTTTTCTTTTCATTCTTTTTTTCTTCTCTTTTCTTCCTTCGTTCTTTTTCCTTATTTTGTTTTCTTTTTCTTCTTCTCTTTCTTCTATTTCTTCTTCATCGTTTTTTTTTTTCTTTTCTACCTTTTTTCTTCCTTCTTATTCTAGTAGGTGTTGTTTTTGTTTTCATTTTCTTCTTCTCTTTCTTATCTTTCCTCTTCTATTTCTTCTTCATCGGTTTTTTTTTCTCTTCTACCTTTTTCTTCTTCCTTTTTCTATTGAGCTTTACCTAACACACACACACACACACACACACACACACACACACACACACACACACACATGAGAGGGGTGACTGTCCTATCCCTTGCCCAATAGATAAGTAAACAGACATAGATAGATAAACAGACAGACTGATAAAGAGACAGATAGATAAATAGACAGACAGACAGACAGACAGATACACTTGTGAAAGACAGCAAGACAATCCTACCTTGATGAGCTGACGAGAGAGAGAGAGAGAGAGAGAGAGAGAGAGAGAGAGAGAGAGAGAGAGAGAGAGAGAGAGAGAGAGAGAGAGAGAGGAAAAGTAAGAGAGAGAAGGGAAAAAGTAAGAGAGAGAAGGACGATAAAGTAAGAGAGGAGGAAGAAGAGAGAGAGAGAGAAGGGAAGTGGAAGAGAGAAGGGAAAGAGAAGAGAGAGAAGGGAAAAAGTAAGAGAGAGGAGGGAAGAAGAGAGAGAGAGAAGGGAAAGAGGAAGAGAGAGAAGGGAAAGAGAAGAGAGAGAAGGGAAAAAGTAAGAGAGAGGAGGGAAGAAGAGAGAGAGAAAAGGGAAAGAGGAAGAGAGAGGAGGGAAGAAGAGAGAGAGAGAAGGGAAAAGTAAGAGAGAGAAAAGGGAAAGAGGAAGAGAGAGAATGGAAAGAGAGAGAGAAAGGGAAGAGAAGAGAGAGGAGGGAAAAAGTAAGAGAGAGGAGGGAAGAAGAGAGAGAGAGAAGGGAAAAAGTAAGAGAGAGGAGGGAAGAAGGGAGAGAGAGAAGGGAAAGAGAAGAGAGAGAAGGGAAAAAGTAAGAGAGAGAGAAGGGAAAGAGGAAGAGAGAGAAGGGAAAGAGAAGAAAGAGAAAGGAAAAAGTAAGAGAGAGGAGGAAAAAGTTCTTCGGGACGGCTTCACGGGGGCCACGCCTGATCTGGAACGCATGTCCACACACTAGGCGAAAGTAGCTGCCAACATTTGGAGACGCACCCTCCCCACGCCGTTCCTGCTCCACACTTGACATGATCATAAATATTGTAATTTGTGTTTATCACATTTATAATATATCCTGTATAATTTGTAAGTATGTTTTATGTTTTTGTGCAGCTCCCTCACAGGTGTTTGTACATTTGAAAAACTTTTAAAATAGTTGTGGGTGCCAACTCACAACTTGTAAATATATGTATACATGTTTAAATTTAAAAAAAAAGAAGGGAAAAGGAAGAGAGGAAGAGAGAGACGAGGGAAAAAGTAAAAAAGAGGAGGGAAGAAGAAAGAGAGAGAAGGGAAAAAAGTAAGAGAGGAGGGAAAGAGAAGAGAGAGAAGGGAAAAAAGTAAGAGAGAGGAGGGAAAGAGAAGAGAGAGAAGGGAAAAAGTAAGAGAGAGGAGGAAAAAAGGAAGAAAAGGGAGGGAAAAGGAAGAGATAGGAGGAAAAGAGGAAGAGAGAGGAGGGAAAAAGTAAGAGGGAAAAGGGAAGAGAGAGAAGGGAAAAATTAATAGAGAGGAGGAAAAAGTTAAGAAAAAGGAGGGAAGAAAGGAAAATGGAAGAGAGGAGGGAAAAGGAAGAGAGAAGAGGGAAAGAGGAAGAGAAAGGAGAGGAAAGGAAGAAGACAGAAGGAAGACAAAATATATATAACAAAAGAGAATTAGGAAATAAGAAAGAAGAAAAGGAAGAAATAAAAAGGATGAAGAATAAAGAAGAAAGACAGAAACACGGAATAATAATATAGGAAGAAAAGGAGGAAATAGAAAAGAATGAAAAAGAAAAAGAAGAAAATAAGAAGACAAACCAAAGAAAGAGAAGAAGAAAAAGAAAAAATCAAAACAACAACAACCACTATACTACTACTACTACTACTACTACTACTACTACTACTACTACCAACAACAACAACAACAACAACTCTCGCTGATTGGCCGGGTTGAGCGTCAACAAGGAATGTGATTGGTGGAGCGCGTGACCAATCAGCGGGCGGCATTTACGACCATGGGGGTGAGAGAGAGAGAGAGAGAGAGAGAGAGAGAGAGAGAGAGAGAGAGAGAGAGAGAGAGAGAGTTTCCTGTAATCACGTTGTTGTTATTTGTTACTTCTTGAGTTTCTTTTTTTTATTTTCTTAATTTTTCTTTATTTTTCTTTTATTTTCCTTAACTTTTTTTTCCTCTAGTCTCCTTCTTTGCTCTCTTCGTGTATTTCATCTTTCTTTTTTTATTTCTTCTTTCTTTTTACTTTTTTCTTTCTTCGATTATTTTACTTTTTTGGCAACTTTTCATTATTTTCTTCATATTCTTTTTCTCTTCTTGTTCTGTTTTAGCTTGTTCTTTTCTTGTTCTTGTTCTTTTCTCCCTCATCTTCTTCTTCTTTTTCTTCTTCTTCTCCATATTATTATTATTATTATTATTATTATTATTATTATTATTATTATTATTATTATTATTATTATTATTATTTTTCACTTCTCGTTTCTTTAAGCTGAGAGAGAGAGAGAGAGAGAGAGAGAGAGAGAGAGAGAGATTTTGATCTATTGATAAGAGAATTCAGTTAAATTTAGATCTCTCTCTCTCTCTCTCTCTCTCTCTCTCTCTCTCTCAAATAAGGTCAAATCGGCTCACACAAAGATAAAAGAACAAAGCGACACACACACACACACACACACACACACACACACACACACACACACACACACACACACACACACACACACACAGAACTTGATATACCTCCAATTCACCTCCACTTAAATAGGGACTTCATTAACCTGTGTATCCCTCCTCCTCCTCCTCCTCCTCCTCCTCCTCCTCCTCTTCCAGGTAAGCCAGGTAAGGTGTTGGATCCTTTGTGTTACTGGGATTAAACATGTAGAAAGGGAGGATTAGGAGAGAGAGAGAGAGAGAGAGAGAGAGAGAGAGAGAGAGAGAGAGAGAGAGACTATATATTTTTCTTTATTTCTCTCAATTGTCTTTTTTAATCTTCCTTTTTTTCCTCTTTGATTATTTTCTTGTTTTTTTTCTTTACTTCTCTCAGTTTTCTTACTTTTTAACGCTTCCTTTTTTCCTTCTAATTCTTCTTCTCTTTTCCTCATTTTCTTTTTTTCTTTTCCTTTGATAGTTTGTTCTTTTTTTCCACGATTTTTTTAACTTTTCTTCTTCCTCCTCTTTCTCCTCCCATAAATATCCCTTCTCTATCTTTTTCTTTCTATATATATAACATTTTTTTCTCCCTTTCCTTCCTTTCTTTTCCCTTTAATAGTGAATAGTTTTTTTCCCTCTCCTTCTTTCATTTCCTCTCTCCTTTCCTCTCTCTCTTCTCTTCCCCGATTCATCTTTTTTTTCCTTTTCCTCCTCTCCCTTTCTCTCTCCTTCCCTCCCTCTTTCCCTCTCTTCTATTTCCCTATTCATCGTTTTTCCCTTTCCTCCTTTCCCTTTCTCTCTCCTTCCCTCCCTCTTTCTCTCCTTTCCCTCTCTTCTCTTCCCCTCCCCTATTCATCTTTTTTTTCCCTTTCCTCTTTTCTCTTTCTCTCTCCTTCCTTCCCTCTTTCCCTCCTTTTCCTCTCTTCCCCTATTAATCTTTTTTCCCTCTCCGCCTTTCTCTTTCTCTCTCCTTTCCCTCTCTTCTTTTCCCTTATTCATCGTTTTTCCCCTTCCTCCTTTCCATTTCTCTACTTCTCTCCCTCTTTCTCTCCTTTCCCTCTCTTTCCCTATTCGTCTTTTTCTCCCTCCTGCTTCACCTTTTCCTTCCTTTATTTCTTCTTGTTTTCTTCTCTTTCCTTCTTCCTCTGTTTTTCATTTCTCATCCTTGTCTTTTTTCTCTAATTATGTTTATTCTCCTGTTTATCATTTTTTCCTCTCTTCCTTCCTTCCATTTATACACTTTTTTTTCTTTCTGTTTTTCTTTCTCTATTTCCAACCTCATCTCTTTTTATTCCTTTCCCCCTTTTTTCTTTTCTCTATCTTTCTCTTTTCTCTATTTCCGTCCCCTCTTTTTATTCTTTTCCTTTTTTTCCTCTTTTTTTTCCTCGTCTTTCTTCTTCTTTCTCCTCCTTTCCTTATTTTCTCTACCTTTCCTCTCTTTTCATCGCCCTATTTTTACTTATTTCCTATTTTTTCCTCCTTTTTTCCTCTCCTTTCTTCTTCTTTCTCCTCCTTTCCTATTTTCTCTACCTCTCTTCTATTTTCATTCCCCTCTTTTTATTCCTTTCCCATTTTTCCTTCTCTTTTTTTCTTCTTCTTTCTCCTTATTCCTTATTTTCTCTTCCTCCCCTCTCTGTTTTCATCGACCTCTTTAATACTTTTCCTTTTTTCCTCTCCTTTCTTCTTCTTTCTCCTCCTTTCCTTATACTTTCTACCTCTCCTTTCTATTTTCATTGCCCTATTTTTATTTTTCCTTCTTTCCTCTCTTTCTTTCTTCTTTCCACTTGATGATGAGAAAGAGGAAAAAATAAATAGACAGTAGTAGTAGTAGTAGTAGTAGTAATAGTAGTAGTAGTAGTAGTAATAGTAGTAGCAGTAGTAGTAGTAGTAGTAGTAGTAGTAGCAGTAGTAGCAGAAATAATGATAGTAATTTGCAAGTATAAATCTTTTCAACCTTCATTATCGATGCTGTGTTTGTCTGTATCAGCTGTGTGTGTGTGTGTGTGTGTGTGTGTGTGTGTGTGTGTGTGTGTGTGTGTGTCAGGTCAGTATTTCAATATCTATCACAGGTGTTTTTCTCTCCATACACCTGCGGCCTTACCTTCCTTTCCTCCCTCCCTTTTCTCCCTCAATTTCCTCCCTCTCTCCCTCTCTCCCTCTTCCCATTCCCTCCCTCATCTCTTTCCTTCTTTTTTCTCCTTTCCTCCCTCCCTTTCTCCCTCTTCCCATTTCCTCCAAACTCTCCTTCTCTTCTCCTTTCCTCTCCTCCCTCTTCTCCCTCCCTCTCTCCATCTTCCCATTCCCTCCCTCCTCTCTTTCCTTCTCTTCTCCCTCCCTTTCTTTCCTCCCTCCCTTTTTCCCTCTTCCGATTCCCTTCCTCCTCTCTCTCCTTCTCTTCTCCCTTCCTGTCCTCCCTTTCCTCCCTCCCTTTTCTCCCTCCTTTTCTCCCTCTCTCCCTCTTTTTTCTCTACTTCTATATTTATTTATCTATTTCTCTTTCTATCTCATTTCTATTTTTCTTTATATCATTATTCGTATTTTTGTTTCTTCTTCTACTTTTCCATATTTCTCTTTTCTATTTTATTTATGTTTCTCTTTACTTCTGTCTTTATTACTCTCTCTCTCTCTCTCTCTCTCTCTCTTTAACGTAGACAAGTGCCAGGTCCTTCAAGTTGGAACAAAAAATAAGAAGTTCGATTACGAAATGCGCGGCGTTAAACTCACAAGCGTTCAATGCGTTAAGGACCTGAGGATTAAAATCGCATCAAACCTCAAATTCTCACATCAATGCATCGATGCAGCAAATAGAGCGAACAGAATGTTGGGCTTCATTAAAAGAAACTTTTTATTCAAAAATAAAGATGTAATACTTTCGCTCTACAATAGTTTAGTCAGACCCCACTTGGAGTATGCGGTACAGTTTTGGTCTCCCCACCATGCAAAGGACATTGCTAAACTAGAAGGTGTTCAGCGTCGAGCAACAAAAATGATCCCTTCCTTGCGCAACAAATCCTACGAAGAAAGACTTTCTACCCTTAACATGTTCTCTCTTGAGAAACGTCGCCTCCGAGGAAAACTGATCGAATGTTTTGAAATACTTAATGGTTTCACGAATGTAGACAGAACAAAATTGTTTATGATCGATGACACTTTGCGAACTAGGAACAATGGCACAAAACTCAAATGTAGACAAGTAAATTCAGACTGCACCAAATTTTTCTTCACCAACGTTGTAGTGCGAAAATGGAATAAGCTCCCACCATCAGTGGTCCAGTGTAACACGATTGACTCCTTTAAAAACAAGCTCGACCGTCACTTCCTTGAACTTAATATTAACTAGAGTAGAAAAGCAACGTTTTGGAGCCTTCTGATTAATGTAAAATCACTTAGGTTTAAGGACAGACCACCTAGTCTGGACCATGGGGTCTGCGTGGTCTGATTTTCTATGTAAATCTCTCTCTCTCTCTCTCTCTCTCTCTCTCTCTCTCTCTCTCTCTCTCTCTCTCTCTCTATCTCTCTCTCTCCTCCTCTCCTCTCCCCTCACCCCGTTTTCTCTCCGCACGATCCACTATAAGGTGATGCATATCTAATTAGTTTTTTTTTTCTCTCTCACCTGCGTTATTGTCTGATTTCCGTCTGTGGCGCACCTTTCCGTACCTGTGCTGAGTGTTGTTGTTGTTGTTGTTGTCCTTGTTGTTGATGTTGTTCTCCTTCTTTGTTTTTCTTCCTTCTTTACTGTTACTGTTGTTGTTGTCCTTGTTGTTGTTCTCCTTCTTCTCCTTTCTTCTTCTTCCTTCTTTACTGCGTCCCTGTTTAGTATCCTTCTCTCACGCCCATAGAGTAAGGGACTTGGAGAGGCGGATTGATGTCTGTGGTGATAACTGTCTACGCAGAATCATGTGTTATCCCTGGAATGACTAGGCTGGTATTATAAGACACCCTCGCTTCTCACATTACCTCTTTCTAAAGGTCAAGGAGGGGGTCATTCGGGTTCACGGTACAGAAGAAAGGTCAAACTACCACCGGGGTCATAGAACTACTACTGGAAATGCCCACAACTCCTACGAAGGCCTTGTCAAATATGTTCCTCTAGGTTCACGGTACAGAAGAAGGGTCAAACTACCACCGGGGTCATAGAACTACTACTGGAAATGCCCCAAAACTCCTACGAAAGCCTTGTCAAATATGTGAACTTGGGTGACTAAATGTTTCCAAATACGACCCTTTGTGCCAACCAGCGATTACTCCGGGAGACTGATTTGACATACATTGCCGGAATAGACCGACAACGCCGATTCTGAGTGGAGTAGGCCAAGGGGACGCCCGCAGAGTTCGTGGCTTGAGCTTGGCGATATATGCTGCCGGGAGGTACTGAAAATTGGAAGGGGGCCTGCATGGAGACTCGCCCGAAGGAACCCTGGACTTTTTTGCGTCGTAGGGTGGGCGAGGCGATGCACCCCCCGGCGTATGCCCCCACTGGTTGATTGATTCTTCTTTTCATTATTATTTTTCATTTCATTGTTTATTTTATTCTCTTTTTCTATCATTATTTCTATTATCATATTGTTTTATCGTCATCTTCACATATATTTTTTTCTTAAGTGTGTGTGTGTGTGTGTGTGTGTGTGTGTGTGTGTGTGTGTGTGTGTGTGTGTGTGTATACATATGGATTGAATTAAAGGTATACATCTCCTCCGTCTCCTCCTCCTTTCACTCCCCTTTTCTCCTCCCCTCCCCTCCCCTTCACACCTGTTTATCTCAAGTGTGATTGCTGGGGAGGAGAGAGAGGGGAGGGGAAGGGGAGAGGGAAGAGGGAGGAGGGGAGGGGGAGAAGATGAATGGGCCAAGTAGGGAACACTATGAGGAGAGGAAAAGGGAAGGGAGAGGAGGGGATTGAGGAGGAAAAGGGGAAAGAGAAGAAGGGAAAAGGGGAGAGGATGGTGTTGGAAAGAGGAGGTAAGAGGGCCGAAGAAGATAGGGGAAGAAAGGAAGAGGAAGAAAGGGGAAGAGGAAAAGGAAGATAAGAAAGGGAGGAGGAGGAGGAGGAAGGTGAAGAAAGGAGAGGAAAGAAACAGAAAGAAGAAGGAATGGAAGAAAAGGGAGAGGAGGGAAAGAAAGATAAAAAGATATATGAAAGAGGAAGAGGAGGGATTGGAAGATAAGAAGATGAAAGGGAGGGAAAGAGAAGAAGGGAAGGGGAGGGAAAAGAGCCACAAGAAGAAAGGAATAGAGGAAAGGGAAGAAGAAGAGAGAAGGGAAAGGAAGAAGAGAGGAGATAAGTGAAAGGGAAACTATAGAAAAGAGATTAGACGGTAACAAAAGAAATAAAGGAAAAGGAAGAAAAGGGAAAGAAATTAACAGGAAAAGAGAGGAAGAAAACAGGAAATAAAAAGGAAGAGAAGAATGGGGAAGGAAAGGGAAGAAAAACAACAGAAAAGGGAAGGGAAAAAGACAGAAGGAAAGGAAGAAGAGGAGGTACGTGAAGGGAAACGAGAGAAAGGAAATTTGACGGAAGCTAAAAGAAATAAAGAAAGAGGAAGAAAAGGGAGAGAAATTAACAGGAAAAGAGGAAGAAGAAAGGAAATAAAAAAGGGAAAAAAAGGATGGGGGAAGGAAAGGGAAGAAAACTGACAGAAAAAGTAGAAGGAAAGGATAGAGAAGACGGTTAGGAAGGAAAGGAAAAAAATAACAGCATAAAAGTTGAAAAATGAAAAGAAAAAAATTACTGATGGAGAAAACTGCTTGAAAAAAAAAGAAGGAAGAATGACGAGAAGGAAAGAGAAACAGGAAGAAAGTTATAAAAAGGAAGAGGAACACAAATAAAAGGAAAAGAAGGAAAGGGGGAAGAAAAGGAGAGGAAAGAGAAAAAGGAAGGGAAGAGAAATGAAG
The DNA here is from genome assembly GCF_024679095.1 of Eriocheir sinensis. Taxonomy (NCBI): domain Eukaryota; kingdom Metazoa; phylum Arthropoda; class Malacostraca; order Decapoda; family Varunidae; genus Eriocheir; species Eriocheir sinensis. The sequence goes on from NC_066527.1 coordinate 6,099,588, forward strand.
AAAGGGGAGAAGAGGAAGGGAAAGGAAGTAAGGGGAGAAAGAAATAAGAATAATGAAACAAAATGGATGGAAGGAAGGGGAGGGGATAGAAGGAAGGAAGGAGGAGGGATAGGAGAGGGGAGGGAGGAAGGGGGAAGGAAGGGGAAGGGATAGAAGGAAGGAAGGAGATGGGATAGGAGGGGGGAGGGAGGAAGGGGGAAGGAAGGGGAAGGGATAGAAGGAAGGAAGGAGATGGGATAGGAGGGGGGAGGGAGGAAGAGGAAGAGAAAGAGGAGGGGGGGGGGCAATACAGGTTTAGAACACGTGTCTAACCCACCAGGTGAACTGTATCTTGATTGGCACAGGTAGGGCAGGTGAGAGAGAGAGAGAGAGAGAGAGAGAGAGAGAGAGAGAGAGAGAGAGAGAGAGAGAGAGAGAGAGAGATGGGTGCGATAATATCCATGATAATACTTGGGAAAGATTGTATGGGAGAGAAATATAATGAGAAAATAAAAATGATGAAAAAAAAAGGATTGATAGAGAAGATGGTTAGGAAGGAAAGGAAAAAGATCAAGGAAAAAAGTATAAAAGATGAAAAATGAAAAGAAAAAAAATGAAAATGTAAATAAAGTCAGAAATAAAATTAAAAAAGAAAAATATTACTGATTGAAAAAACTGCTTGAAAAATAATATGATAGAAATAAAAAAAATAAAAGAAGGAAGAAGTAAGGGATGGAAAGAGGAAGAGGAAAGAAGGAAGGAAGGAAGGGAAGTGAAAAAGGAAGAAAAGAAGGAAGAGAAATGGAAAAGGAAGGAAAGGAAAGGGAAGGAAAAGGAACCAAAAAGAAAAGAAAGAAAAGGAAAGATAGGGAAGGAAAAGGAATTAACAAGAAAACGGAAGAGGAAGGAAGAAAGGAAGGAAGTGGAAAAGGAAGGAAAGAAGGAAGGGAAATGGAAAAGGAAGGGAAGGAAAAGGAACAATCAAGAAAAATAAAGAAAAGGAAAGGAAATGGAAAAGGAAGGAAAGGATATGGAAAAGGAAGGAAAAAGAACTAACAGGAAAAAGGAGAGGAAAGAAAAAAAGAAAAGAAAGGAAGGAAAGGAATAAAAAACTGTCCTTATAAAAAACACAAAACGGCTGGAAAAGAAAGTGAAAAAAAACAATGAAAATAACAAATGGGACTAATAAAGAGGGAGAAAAGGGGAAAGAAAGGAAGCGAAAGGGAAGGGAGAAATGAAGAGGAAAATAAGGGATTGGAAGATCAGATGATGATGAATGGGAAAGGAAGGGAAGAAGAAGGGAATGAAGGGAAGAAGAGAAAGTTGAAAAAAGGTTCAAAAAATGTATATATTGATGGAAGAGAAAAACGCTAGGAAAAGAAAAGAAAACGGGAGGAGGATGGGAAGAAAATGACAAAAGACAACGGGAAAAGGAGGATGGGAAGAAAATGACAAAAGAAAACGGGAAAAGGAGGACGGGAAGAAAATGACAAAAGAAAACGGGAAAAGAAGGATGGGAAGAAAATGACATAAAAGAAAACGGGAAAAGGAGGATGGGAAGAAAATTACAAAAGAAAACGGGAAAAGGAGGATGGGAAGAAAATTACATAAAAGAAAACGGGAAAAGGAGGATGGGAAGAAAATGACATAAAAGAAAACGGGAAAAGGAGGATGGGAAGAAAATGACAAAAGAAAACGGGAAAAGGAGGATGGGAAGAAAATGACATAAAAGAAAACGGGAAAAGGAGGATGGGAAGAAAATGACAAAAGAAAACGGGAAAAGGAGGATGGGAAGAAAATGACAAAAGAAAACGGGAAAAGGAGGATGGGAAGAAAATGACAAAAGAAAACGGGAAAAGGAGGATGGGAAGAAAATGACAAAACAAAAATGGAAAACGATGATGTGAAGCAAATGACAAAAGAAAACGGGAAAAGGAGGATGGGAAGAAAATGACAAAAGAAAACGGGAAAAGGAGGATGGGAAGAAAATGACAAAAGAAAACGGGAAAAGGAGGATGGGAAGAAAATGACAAAAGAAAACGGGAAAAGGAGGATGGGAAGAAAATGACATAAAAGAAAACGGGAAAAGGAGGATGGGAAGAAAATGACATAAAAGAAAACGGGAAAAGGAGGATGGGAAGAAAATGACATAGAAGAAAACGGGAAAAGGAGGATGGGAAGAAAATGACATAAAAGAAAACGGGAAAAAGAAAAAGGGAAAGAAAATGGCATAAAAGAAAACAGGAAAAGGAGGATGGGAAGAAAATGACATAAAAGAAAACGGGAAAAGGAGGATGGGAAGAAAATGACAAAAGAAAACGGGAAAAGGAGGATGGGAAGGAAAAGATAGATAAAAGAAAACGAAAAAAAGGAAAAATAGATGAAAGAAAACGGAAAAAGAAGAAAATTATATGAAAATACGGGAAAAGGAAGAGGGGAAGAAAATAATAGGGAAAAGAAAACGAAAAAACGAGGATGGAAAGGAAGAGGAGGAAGAAAATAAAAGATAAAAAGGAAAATAAACTGATGATGATGAAAATGAAGAGAAATGATGATGATGATGAAAATGGTGAAAATATACAATAATGAAAAGGGTGAAAAGATTATGAATAAAGAGTAATAACAAGATCAAATATATAAGAGAGGAGGAGGAAGAGGAGGAGGAGGAGGAGAAGGAGGAGGAGGAGGAGGAGGAGGAGGAGGAGGGTATGCAAACTCTACCATCCTGTGCCTGTCACTAGTTATAAAGAGAGAGAGAGAATACAGATAACAGTAAAAAAAAAAGGGGGGGTGAAGAAAGAGGCGACAAAACAAAGAGATAAGTGAAAGAGAGATAACGTGATAAAGAGAGAGAGAGAGAGAGAGAGAGAGAGAGAGAGAGAGAGAATAAAAGATAGTGAAAGATAATCTACAAAAAACAAACAATGAAATAAAGATAAATAGATAGATAGATAGATAGATAGAGACAGATTCACACAGACAGACAGACAGGCAGACAAAATAATGAAGTCAAAAAGATAAAAAAGAAAGGAAAATAGAGATTAAGAGTAACAAAGAGTAATGAATAGACAGATAGACAGACAGACAGACAGACAGATAGGCAGACACACACACCCTCACACCTGGATTGTAATTAACACGCGACAAACAGGTGCGTAAACAGGTGTGCAAGAGAGAGAGAGAGAGAGAGAGAGAGAGAGAGAGAGGGGGGGAGACAGGTTTAGGGGGGGGGGCAAGTGTAAGGGGACAGGTTTTTGTAGGGGGAAGAAAGGGGAGGAAGGGGAAGGGGGGGGAGGCAGGTGTTTTAAAAAGGGGGGAAGGGGGAGTGATGTTATCCTATATAATGTGAAGATGGACCATATAGATTATCACCCCTTCCGTCCCCCCTTCTCCCTTTCACCCCCCCTTCCCCCCCTTACCCCTTCCATTCACCCCTCTTCTTTATTCCCTCCTTCTTCATCTTCTTTCTTTTATCCTTCTCTCCCTTTCCCTTTCACTTCCCTTTCCCTTTCATCCTTTCCCCTCTTTCCCTTCACCCCCTTCCCTCTTTCCCTTCACCCCCTTCCCTCTTTCTCTTCACCCCTCTTCTTTCTCCTCTTCCTTTCATCCCCTTCTCCATTTCTCTTTTTGTCCCCTTTTTCCTCTCTTCTTTTACTCCTTTCTCCCCTTCTTTTCTTTTTCTTCTCCTTTCTTCCCTTACTTTTTGATATTTTTTCCCTCTTCCTCTCTTTATTATTCTTCTTCTACCCCTTTTTCTCTTTCTTCCTTTTATTTTCTTCTTTATTCTCTTTTCTTCACCACTGCCTATCATTCCTTCTTCTCCTCCTCCTCCTCTCTCCTTTATCTTCCCCTTCTTCCCCTCCCTTTATTTTTTCCTCACTTCTTCCTCTCTACTTCTCTTCACTCTTTCTTCCTTCCCCATTTTCCTTTCCTTACCATTTCTCTGTTTCTTCTTCATAACAGCCTTTCCCTTCCTCCTCCTCTTCCCTTTTTCTTCCCCTTCTTTATTTCCCTTTATTTTCTTTTTCAGTTTCTTCTTGTTCCCTTTCCTTCATCCTCCCTTTCTTTATTCCCTTTTTCAACCTCTTCCCTTTTTACTCCTTTTTCTACCCTTTAGTCCCTTTCTGTTATCTCCTTCCTTCCTTTCCCTTCCCTTTCTCCCTGTTCGCTTATTTCCCTCTTTCCTCCTCTCTCTCTCTTTTCCCCATCATCAGTTTCTTATCCTCTCTCTTCATCTCCCATTCCATCCTTCTCTTGTTTCTTATTCCTCTTCTTTCCTATTTTCTTCTTCGTTTTCTTTCTCTGCTTCTCTTTTCTTCTTCTGCTCCCTTCTTCTTTTTCTCTTTTTTCCCCCTCCTCCTTCTTCCTTTTGCTTCCCCGTTTTCTTTAGATGGACACACACACACACACACACACACACACACACACACTAGCTAACTAACTAACTAACAAGAGTATAGATAATGGTTGATTTTTGCATTGAATTTCGTATCTTGAGTTTTGTACAACCTCACCTACCCCACCTATTAAAAAAAGATGAAAGAGTGGAGGTGCTGATTGACTCTTGCATTAAAAAGTAGGACAGCACAGGGATGAGAGAATACACGCGTAGATACGTAGGTGAAGAAGAAAATGTATGCAGCACTACGGTATATGGAAATGATGTAGAGAGTGGGAAATGAAGGGGGAAGGAGGAAGATAAGGGGAAGGAGAACAGATTATATAGCACAAGTGTATTGAAAACTAAGTGAGAAAGGGAGGTAGAGAGAGTGAAGGAAAAGGAAGGGAAGGGAAGGGAAGAGAAGGAAAGGAAAATATAGGAAAGGAGGGGGATAGGAAGGGAAGGGGTGGGGGAAAGTAAAGAGAAGGGAAGGAGAGGAAGGGAAGGAGATGGGAAAGGAAAATTGAGTATACACCACAAAGATATAAAAAAAATCAAAGGAAAGGGGGAGGAGGAAGAGAAAGGAAGGGAAGGAAAGAGAAGAGAAAGAGAAGGGAAGAGGAAGAATGGGATAGAAAAGAAATGGAAAAGGAAAGGGAAGGTAAAGAAAGGGAGAGAAGGAAAGGGAACAAGAGGAGCATAAAAAAACTCATAAAACCAAACAATAGAGTAAAAAAAGTATGTCACATAGGCGGGTAGAAACAAGGAATCTAGGCCTCCATATAAAGGGATCACACCTTGTTTTGGGGGATTGAAACAGCTGTATGTATGTGTAAGAGAGAGAGAGAGAGAGAGAGAGAGAGAGAGAGAGAGAGGTCATGGACGGAATTGGTGGACATCTACAAACTAAGCAACATATGTGGAGCGAGAAGTGGTTATGTGGACGAATGTGTGGAGGAATGAGAAGATACGAGACACACTAACTCTACATATCCTTTTTTAGAATCGATTTATTTATTTGGTTCTTTTTCTCTTTCTATTCCTCTTTTTAATGTTCTGCCTGTAGAGTCCATAGGCCTATTGAATGACCCCAGCCCATTTTTTTCTTTTTTTTTACAACAAAGGAGACAGCTCAAGGGCACACAAAAAAGGAAACAATAAAAAAAAAGCCCGCTACTCGCTGCTCCTACAAAAAAAAAAAAAATCAAAAGAGGTGGCCGGAAGAGAGGTCAATTTCGGGAGGAGAGGTGTACCTGTTAGTGGCGCAGGCGAATTTTTTTTATAGTAGCTGCCGTGATGTGTGACTCCTGCCTGGCCCATGATGCCCCCTGGTGCTGAAGATCTGAGGCATGTGGGTAATTTTCCAGCTCTCGGCGATGGTTGGAAATTGTCCGTGTGCATAGGAGGGAATCAAGTCTAGGTCCATGAACTCAGCACGCCCGCACGCTGACCACTCCGCCACCGCCTCCTGTTCCTTCTTCTTCCCTCTGCCTATTCTCTCTCCTTCCTCTTCTTCCCTCCTCTTCCTCTCTCTTTTCTTTCCATTTCTTTGTTTGGGCTTCCTTTTTTCTCTTCCTTCTCCCTCTTTCTATTTTTTTTATGTTTTTTCTTCTCTAATCTTCTTCCCTCTTCACTCTTCTTCCATCTTCCTTTTCCTTCTCCTTCCTCTTCTTCCTTCTTTTTCCTCTTCCTTCTCCTTCCATTTCTTTGTTTTTACGTCCTCCTTTCTCTTCCTTCTCCCTCTTCCTCCTTTTTTTTTTCTTCTCTAATCTTCTTCCCTCTTCTTCCTCTTTCTTTTTCTCCCCTTCTTTCTTTTTTCTTCTCCATCTATTTCTTTACTTGCCCTTCCTTTCTTTCCCACTGACTTCAATATCATTTTTACCATTCCGAAAAGTGTAGTGTGTGTGTGTGTGTGTGTGTGTGTGTGTGTGTGTGTGTGTGTGTGTGTGTGTGTGTACGGGAGACAAAAACAGACACTTGTACGTTATCGAGCGTGACAGTGTGTTTGTGTGACCTGACTGTCCAGCTGGTGCCCCTGATAACACACACACACACACACACACACACACACACTATCGTTTTCAGAATGGTAAATATGATAATGATGGGAATGAGAAAGAAAGTGGAAGTGAAGAAATGGAAGGGAAAGGAAGAGAAAGAAAAGGGAAGCAGAGAAAGGTGAAAGAAGAAAATAAAGAGGAAAGAGGAAGAAAATGGAAGAAAAAGAAGGAAGTGCAAATAAAGAAATGAAAGAGGAGGAGGAGGAAGAAGAGTAAAAAGGAGAAAGGAGAATGAAGATGAAGAAAAGGAAAGAAAAGGAAGAAAAAGGGAGAGAAAGAAAACCAAATAAAACAAATTGCAAAGAAAAGGGACGTTGTCTCTCTCTCTCTCTCTCTCTCTCTCTCTCTCTCTCTCTCTCTCTCTCTCTCTCTCTCTCTCTCTCTCTCTCTCTCTCTCTCTCTCACACACACACACACACACACACACACACACACACACACACACACACACACAAGGATTTCCTACTTTTATGACCCTTATTCGTTTCTGTGTGTGTGTGTGTGTGTGTGTGTGTGTGTGTGTGTGTGTGTGTGTGTGTGTGTTGAGAGATAAGTGAGGTCTATATGTGTCCGTTTCTCTGTATTCGTAGATGTTTATATGCGTGTTTCCATGTGGCCTATGTGTATGTTTCTTCTGCTAATGTATTCTTTTTACAATTTATAATAATACCATTGTTAAGATAATGCTGAATTTAATTGTACATACTTATAATTACATAACTTTCTTCACTTTTTCCTTCTTTCCTTCCCCTCCTTCTTCCTTCTTTCCCTCCCTTCCTTATTCCCTTCCTCAGCCTTCATTACCTTCTACTCTTACCGTCTGCATTCCCTCCTCCTCCTCCTCCTCCTTCGTCATTTTACATACTGAAGCAGCTTGATAATACTAATAGTTCAATGACAATACGTACATACATACATACATACATACATACATTCATACATATTTAGGAGCAGTAAGTAGCGGGCTTTTTTTTTTCTTTTTTTTTTACGCCCTTGCACTGTCTCCTCTGCTGTAAAAAAAATACATACATACATACATACATACATACATACATACATACATACATACATACATACATACATACACATCATACTGTTTATCTCCAATCTTCCTGATACTTTTTCCCACACTTTCCCTGGTCACTTTAAGCTCTTTTCTTCCCTCCCTCCCTCCCTCCCTCCTTTCCTTTCTTTTTTTCCCTTTTCCCTCCCTCCTTTCCTCCCTCCCTCGTCTATTTTCTAAGCTCTTTTCCCATTCTCTCTCTCTCTCTCTCTCTCTCTCTCTCTCTCTCTCTCTCTCTCTCTCTCTCTCTCTCTCTCTCTCTCTCTCTCTCTCTCTCTCTCTCCCTTCCTTCCCTTCCCTTCCTTCCTTCCCTTCCATTCTTTACCTTTATCCCCTTCCCTTCCTTCCTTCCCTTCCCTTCCTTCCCTTCCATTCTTCCTTCCTTTCCATTCTTTCCCTCCCTTCTTTTCCTTCCCTTCTCTTCCCTTCCTTCCTTCCCCCTTCCTTCCCTTCCTTTCCTTCCGTCCCTTCCTTTCCTTCCTGTCCCTTCCTTTCTTTCCTTCCTTTCCCTTCCCTCCCTTCCTCCTCTTCCCCTTCCCTTCCTTCCCCTCCTTCTTTCCTTCCTCCCTCCCTCCCTTCCTTCCCTTCCTTTCCCTTCCTTCCTTCCCTTCCTTCCTGTCCTTCCCTTTCCTTCCCGTCCCTTCCCTTTCCTTCCCGTCCCTTCCCTTTCCTTCCCGTCCGGTCCCTTTCTTTCCCTTCCCTTCCTTATCCTCCCCTTTCTTCCCTTCCTTCCTCCACCCCCTTCCTTCCTTCTCTTCCTTCCCTTCCCTTCCCTTTTTTCCCTTCTTTCCCTTCCTTCCTTACCTTCCTCAAGCTTCTTTCCCTTCTACCCTTACCTCCTGCATTCCCTCCTTCTCCTCCTCCTCCTCCTCCTCTTTACCTTCGTCTCCTACACAGGTAATAATCAATCTTCAGGTCCCATCACAATCTTACCTGTCCATTCTCTTCGACAGGTGCGCCCGCCCGTCCACCCCTCACCTGTCCGCTTGTCTGTCTACCTGTGTCGTCACCTGTCAACTCACCTCCTCCCCCCTGTCCCCCCCCCCCCCCCCTCTCTCTCTCTCTCTCTCTCTCTCTCTCTCTCTCTCTCTCTCTCTCTCTCTCTCTCCTTATTTTTTCCAGTCTTTATCTTTCTTTATCTAATTTCGCTTTTTCTTCTCTTTTCTTTCTCGTGGTGTTGAGAGAGAGAGAGAGAGAGAGAGAGAGAGAAGGGGGGGACGCTGGTAAGGTAAGTGAAAGATTAGTGTTGCTGTTTATCCATTTTTTTTCGTGTCTTTTTCGTGGGGTTTTTTTCGTGTGTCTTACTCGTTTTTGATGGTATTTGTTTTTATGCTCTCTCTCTCTCTCTCTCTCTCTCTCTCTCTCTCTCTCTCTCTCTCTCTCTCTCTCTCTCTCTCTCTCTCTCTCTCTCTCTCTCTCTCTCTCTCTCTCTCTCTCTCTCTCTCTCTCTCTCTCTCTCTCTCTCTTGTAATTATGTAAACCTTTTTATAAAATTAATGTTCGCGTTCTAATATTCGCTGGGTCGTTGGTTCCGTTCCTTGTGTGTTCGATACTTAGGAAAAATTACAACGTAAACTTTATCTTCTGAACCTATGTAAACTTTTCTTTCATTTTTGTAAACTTCTGAATATCTGTATATTTACTGAATTCCTGTATTTTTGTACGCATGTAAACCAAAATTAAGTTCAACAAATAATATGTCTTTTGTGTATGTCTGTGTATTGTGTATGACCTCTCCGCAGGTGGTCACGCCGCGGAGAGGTCATGGACCTACAAAAGAAAATTAAGACACGCAGTGCTACAGAGCAGGTGTGAAGACAGGTGTGAGGGCAGTGTTTCTTAACCTGGGGAGCTGGGAAC
>NC_066527.1:6111430-6113930 GCF_024679095.1 Eriocheir sinensis
CTTCTCTCTTCTCATGTTCCTTTTCATCTACCTTTGCACTGTAAGAAGCATGTAACGAGGCCAACACCATGCTCGGGTTCATAGCGAGGAACTTCGAGTGTAACACGCCAGAAGTAATGTTATCCTTGCGTAATTAAATGGTAAGACAGCACCCCGAGTATGCAGTGTTGCTCTGGTCCCCTAATTACAGGAAGAACATTGAATTACTCGACAGTTCAATGACGCGCCACGAAAATGATTCCTCGACTCAATCTCTTCATGCTGGAGGAGACGCCTACGACGGGATGCGACTAAAGTCTTCAAGTACCTCAAGAAATTCAATAACGTCGACCACTGCAAGTTTTTTTTAACTGCAAACCAACTCAAGAACTAGATTTTTTTTTTTTTTTACAACAAAGGAGACAGCTCAAGGGCACAAAAAAGTAAACAATAATAAAAAAAAAGCCCGCTACTCGCTGCTCCCAAAAAAAATCCAAAGAGGTGGCTGAAAGAGAGGTCAATTTCGGGAGGAGAGGTGTCCAGATACCCTTTGGTCTACCTATTCAGGTGAGACGATGTAGTAGACACTGGCAGGAGTTTCTTTTCAAACCAAGTCATCCCCCATTGGAACGACCTTCCTTTAAAAATCGAATCGACTGTCATTTTGTTGGGACAGGAGTAAATTGAATTGCAAAGTGCTTTGATCTCGGCAAGCACAACGTCGCTGTCTGGAGCCGAGAGCGAACAACCTCGTAATGAGCCAACAGACTTTATGTTTCCATGTTTTCATCTTCACGTTCTCTTTTTCCCTTCTCGTCTTCGTTCTACCTGTGTTCACCTGTGTTCTCACCTGCCTCGTCTCAGCTTCCCTCCCTCCACCTGTGTTTGCCTCCGCCTTACCTGTGTCGCCCTTCACCTGTACAATATCTCGTTAGCGGCTGATTCAGAGGTCACCTGTACGCTCCCCCTGATCCTTGTTGACCCCCGCTTCCTGTGACCTGACCTGACCTTACCTCACCCCCCCCCTTACTGATATCCCCCCCCTTCACCTCCTGCCACCCCCCCTTCCTTCTCCCTCCTTCCCTTACCTCTCCATACTTACAATAGGGAAGAGGAAGGGGGAGAGGGAGGAGGGAGAGGGAAGAAAGGAAGGGAAGGGTAGGAGGGGTGAATAAAGGGAAGGAATAGAGGAGGAGGAGGAGGAGAAGGAGAGGGGGGTAAGGGAAGGAAGGGGTCAGTGTTACCAGGGTCGCGTTTTTCCCTCCTAATTGGGCTACTTTTGGAGATGAGCCGCGGGAAATAATTCGAAGTAACAGGCCTCTCTTTTTTATAAGAAGCACAATTTTTTTATCATAAAGTAAAAGTACGTGTCGATTATCATACTTATCATTTATTCCATTTTTTGCTATTTATTTTTTTATCTTTTTCATCATTCCTTATAATTTTTTTCTTGTTTTCTTTTTTTTTTACTATTTCTGTTTCATTATTTATTTTTATCGTTTTTATTACTTGTTTTTTTTCTTCTTATTTTCATCAGTACTTTTGTTTATAGAATTTTTTTTAATCTTCTGTTTTTTTATTTCAATTAACTGTTTTTATTACAAATTTTTATCATTTTTATTATTATTACTTGTGTTTTGTTATGTTTAATCAGTACTTTTCTTTATAGAATCTTTTTTAATCTTTTCCTGTTTTTTCTTCAATTACAGTTTTTATTACTAACTTTCGGGATTTTCAATATTCGTATTTTATTATCATTATTATTACTATTTACATTCTTATTATTATTCAGTTTCTATCATCTTTTATTAATTCTAAGACCTAATTTTTTACATTGGGCTATTTTTGGGCTGGTTCTGGCGTGAAAGTCCGCCGGTAAAACCATTAGTGACTTGGCAACACTGAGTAAAGGAAGGAGCAGAGGCGAAGGAGGAGGAGGAGGAGGAGGAGGAGGAGAATGGAAGGATTTAGGAAAGTATGCGTGCCCTGGTTACCGTTTAAGGGGAGAGAATGAAGAAGATTGGATGAGGAAGAGAAATGCGAGGAGACAAGGGGTTGGAGGAGGAGGAAGAGGAGGAGGAGGAGGAGGGTACTGGTGGTGGTGGTTGTGGTGAGGAAAATAAAGGAAGGATTAAGTATTGAAGGAAAGTATGCCAGTTTTGGGTGAAAAGAAAGAAGAGAAAGAAAGGGAAGGAGAATGTAAGTCAATGAATGAGGTAGAAATTGTGTTTAGGGAATATAAGAAAAAATGCTTGAACGGAAGAAAAGTCGATAGGAAAGTATTAAAAGAAAGGAAGAAAAGTTGATAGGAAAGTATTAAAAGAAAGGAAGGAAAGTCGATAGGAAAGTATTAAAAGAAAGGAAGGAAAGTCGATAGGAAAGTATTAAAAGAAAGGAAGAAAAGTTGATAGGAAAGTATTAAAAGAAAGGAAGAAAAGTCGATAGGAAAGTATTAAAAGAAAGGAAGAAAAGTTGATAGGAAAGTATTAAAAGAAAGGAAGGAAAGTCGATAGGAAAGTAT
>NC_066527.1:6116430-6118930 GCF_024679095.1 Eriocheir sinensis
AAAAATAATAATAATAATAAAATAAAATAAAATCGTATCGACCGTTACTTCGTTGCGCCAGAAGTGAACTGAACGTACGCAATGAGGCACTTTGGTCTACTCTACCGACACCAAATGACTGTCGGGTAGGCGTAGGCATTAGAGCGGGCAACCTCGTTATGAGTTAATAGACTTGATGTTGCCCGTGTTTCCAAGTTTCCTCCTCCTCCTCCTCTTCCCCCTCCTCCTTCTTCTCCTCCTCGTCGTCACCTGCCAGCAAGCACACCTGTATTACCTGCGTCACCTGTTAACGTGCACACCTGTCCGTCCTCACATTCCCCTTCAGTGCACCTGCTTGCCTCCTCCCCCCCCCCCCCCCCGCCTTCACCTCCTCTCTCCTATCCTCTCCCTCTCTCTCTTCATATTTCTTCTACTCTATTCCAGTACTATAATTCCTACGTTCCTTCACCCCTTTTCGTCTGATTTTCTCTTTATTTTCTTCTCTTCGTCTTCCTATCTTCTTTTCCTTTTCCTTTCTTCCTTCATCTCCTTTTTACCTATTCTTTTTCACTTTCCTGTCTCCTCTTCTTTTCTTCCTTCATCTTTTTTTTTATATTTTCTTCACCGTATATCCCCTTCCTTTCTTCCTTCCTTTCTTCATCCCCTTTTTATCTTTTCCATCTTTCTATCTCCTTCCTCTCTTCCTTTCTTCTTTCATCTTCATTTTCTTCATCTCGTATCTTCTTTCTTCATTTTTTCCTTCTTCTCCATTTTATCTTTTATTCTTGACCTTCCTTTCTCTCCCCTTTCCTTTTTCTTTTCTTCCTTTATCCTCTTTTTATCTTCCCATCTTCGCCTTCCTATCTCTTTCCTCTCCTCCTGTTTTCCTTCATCTTCTTTTTATCCTATTTTCACCTTTCTGTCTCCTTCCTTTCTTCTTTTCCTCCTTCTCCCCCTTTTCTTTTTCCATCATTATCCTTCTCTCTACCTTCCTCCTTCCTTTCTTCTTCTCCTCCTCCTCCCCCTTTTCCTTTTCCATCATTATCCTTCTCTTTATTTCTTCTCTTTCCTCCTTCCCTTCCTCACTACCCACCTGATCTTCTCCCTCTTCTTCCTTTCATCATTTTCTACCTTTATCATCTCTCTCTCTCACTTCATTCCTCTCTATCTTCATCCTCCCTTCTTCTCTCCTAATTTCCTACATCTTCCCTCCCTGCTTCCTCCCTCCCTACTTACCTCCCTCCCTATCTATCTACTTACCTGTGTGTTACCTGTGTTAGACTTATACAAAGAAAAAGATGTATATATGAAAAAATAACAAAAAACAACAAAAAGAAGAGTATGAGAGACAATATTCTGCCAATACGAAGAGGAGGAGAAGGAGGAGGAGGAGGAGGAGGGAAAGAAGACATTGAGGATAACCGCAAGAAGAGAGGAGGAGGGACAGATGGGAAAATAGATAACGGAGGAGGAGGAGGAGGAGGAGGAGGAGGAGGAGGAGGAAGAGGAGAAGCGGAGGAGAAAGAAAATCACTTGCTATTAAGGAGAATAATTTTGGACATGCCACATACACTCTCTCTCTCTCTCTCTCTCTCTCTCTCTCTCTCTCTCTCTCTCTCTCTCTCTCTCTCTCTCTCTCTCTCTCTCTCTCTCTCTCTTTTCTACTTTCTTTCTCATTTTCCTTTCCATTTCCATTTCCTTCTTTGTTTTCTTCATTATTTAACCCTCTCTCTCTCTCTCTCTCTCTCTCTCTCTCTCTCTCTCTCTCTCTCTCTCTCTCTCTCTCTCTCTCTCTCTCTCTCTCTCTCTCTCTCTCTCTCTCTCTCTCTCTCTCTCTCTCTCTCAGCGGCGAGGGAAAGAGGATTAAGAGGTATTTTTGATAAACCAGAAAGATAAGGAAGATTAATTGAGAGATAAAAGGGAAAGGATGCGATAGAAAGAGGAGGAGGAGGAGGAGGAGGAGGGGGGGGAAGAGGAGGAGGAGGAGGAGGGGGAGGAGGAGGATGAGAGAAAGGAGGAAATATTACTTATCTCTCCGACCTTATCTGTTTGAAAGAGTGAAAATAGAGAGAGAGAGAGACTAATCCCTTTTCTTATTTACTTCCGTTGGAGAGAAAATAGATTAAGAGAGAATGGAGGAGGAGGAGGAGGAAGAGAAGGAAGAGGAAGAGGAAGAGGAAGATGCTGGGAAAGAGTAAATTAGAAGTACTCTCTCTCTCTCTCTCTCTCTCTCTCTCTCTCTCTCTCTCTCTCTCTCTCTCTCTCTCTCTCTCTCTCTCTCTCTCTCTCTCTCTCACACACACACACACACACACACACACACACACACCTATACTTAAACAGCCACAGAGTCAGTCACCCGTGTTTCCCTTCTTCCCTCCTTCCTTCTTTCCTTCCTTCCTTCCTTCTTTCCTTCACTTCATTTCTTCACTCCTTCCTTTTCTTTTATCCATTTTCTTTGAGCTTATTTTTCTATTTTATTTTTTTTTCCTTTTTCTTACTTTAACCTTCTCTTTCTTCT
>NC_066527.1:6126430-6163930 GCF_024679095.1 Eriocheir sinensis
AGACAAGTGGAGCGGAAAATGGTCTGGAAGAAGAGGAGGAGGAGGAAGAGGAGGGGGAGGAGGAGGAGGAGGAAGAGGAGGGGGAGGAGGAGGAGATTAAGGAGGGGAAGGCCACATTCCTTAGAGATTCTTGAAAATTCCTCCTCTCATCTTCCTCCTTTTCCTTCTCCTCCTCTTTCTTCCTTTTCCTGTTTCCTCTTTTTCTCTTCCTTTTCCTATCCATCTTTATTTTCTTTTCAGTTTTTTTATTACTTTTTTCTTCCCATGACTTTATTTCCTCTCCTTTCTCTCCTTCCTTCCCCTCTTTTCCTTCTACTTTCCTTCTCTTCCCTCTTTTTCTCTTCCTTTTCCTATCCATCTTTATTCCTCTTTTTATTTCAATTTTTTTCATTTCCTTCTCTTTTCCTCTCCTTAACTTTCTCTATTCCTTTTTTTGTTTCTCCTACCTTCCTCCCTTCTCCTACTTTCCTTCTCTTTTCTCCTTTATTTTCCTCCCCTTTTCCCTCTTTTTATTTCAAGTTTTCTTCATTCTTCCCTTTTTCCTCCCCTTAACTTTTTCTATTCCCCTTTTCTCCTCCCTTCTCTTCCTTTCCTTTTCCTCATTCCTTTTCTCCTTTTCTATACTTTCCTCCTTTTTTTCACTTTTTTTCAATCTTTTTTTCTTCCCTTTTTTTCCTTTCCTTAACTTTTTACTCTCCCTTTTCTTCTCCCTTCTCTTCTTTTCCTTCTTCTCTTAACCTTTTCCTCTTTTCTCCCTTTTCTCTCCCTCCATATTTTCTCCTTATTCCTTTCTTCTCTCCTCTTATTTTCCTTCTCTTCTTTCTCATTCCCTCCTTCTGCTCCTCTTTCTTCCTCCTTTTCTTCTTTCCTCTTTTATTTTCCTCCTCTTTTCCTCTCCCTTCAATTATTATTTCTCCTCCTCCATTCCTTCCTTCTCCTTACTTTTTTTTCTCCTTAACTCTTTTCCCTCCTCTCCTCTTTTTCCTCTACCTTTTTACTTTCCTCCAAGCTTTCCTCCTCTTCCTTTCCTTCCTCTCCTTAACTTTTTCTCCTTCATTTTCTTCTTCTCTCTTCTTTCTTTTCCTCTTTCCTCCTACACTTTCTTCCTTCTTTCCCTCTTCCTTCTTATTTCCTTCCAAGTGTTCCTCTTTCTTCCCTTTGTTTCCTCTTGTCTTCCTCCTCTTCCCTCTTTCTCCCCAATTTCCTCCTCCTCCTCCTCCTTTTCCTCCTCAATTATCTTTTTTTTCCTCACCATTTTCATTTTCTTTCAAGTTTTCCTCCTTCCCTTCTTTCATTCTCTTTCTCCTTTCCTCCTCCTCCTCCTCCTCCATCTCCTTCTCCTCCTCCATCTCCTCCTCCTCCTCCTCCTCCTCCTCCTCCTCCTCCTTATCATCATCCATCTCTTACGTCTCCTCCTCTTCCTCCAGACATTTCTTTTCCTCTCTCTCTCTCTCTCTCTCTCTCTCTCTCTCTCTCTCTCTCTCTCTCGTCATCAATTTCTTCTTTTTTTCGTTCTATTTCATCTCTATTATTATTTTCTTCATATTTTTCTACTTTTTTTCTCTTTCTCTCCGAATTCTTCTTCTTCTTCTTCTTCTTCTTTTCTTCTTTTCTTCTTCTTCTTCTTTCTCTTCTTCTTCCTCTTTTTCTTCTTCTTCTTCTTCTTCTTTCTTTTCTTATTCTTATTCTTATTCTCTCCCTTCTTCTTTTTCCTCTTCTTCTTTTTCTTCTTCCTCTTATTTTTCTTCTTTTTTCCCTTCTTCTTCTTCTTCTTCTTCTTCTTCTTCTTCTTCTTCTTCTTCTTCTTCTTCTTCTTCTTCTTCTTCTTCTTCTTCTTCTTCTTCTTCTTCTTCTTCTTCTTCTTCTTCTTCTTCTTCTTCTTCTTCTTCCTCTTCTTTTTCTTCTTCTTCTTCTTCTTCTTTTTCTTCTTCTTCTTCTTCTTCTTCTTCTTCTTCTTTCCCTTCTTCTTTTTCTTCTTCTTCCTCTTCTTCTTCTTCCTCTTCTTTTTCTTCTTCTTCTTATTATTATTATTATTATTTTCCTTCTTCTTCTTCTTCTTCTTCTTCTTCTTCTTCTTCTTTATTCTTTTATTTTACCATCATTATCATCATTTCCATTATCACGTGTCATCTTTTTCTTTCTTTCTTTCTCCTTCCCTCATTATCATTCCTTTTTTTATCCTTTCCCTCCCTGCCGCTTCCCTCTTTCCCTTTTCCTTCTTCTTTTCGCACGCTCATTTTCCTTCGATCAACCATTCTCCCCTTCTTTGTCCTTCCTTCCCTTCTTCTTTTTCCCTCTTTCTCTTTCTTCCTCTTCTCTATTTTTTTGTTTCATTCCCCTTCCTCTCTTTTCCTCTCATCATTTCTATCTTCCTCTTCTTTTCCTCTCATTTTTCTCTCCGTCTTTTCTTCTCATCCTTCCCTTCTTCCCCTCTTTTTCCTTTCCTTCTATTTTCCTTTATTTTTATCCCTCCGCTTCTTCTTCTCTCTTCCTCTCTTTATCTTCCCTCCTTCCTTCACCTATCTTTTTCCTTCACTTCCTTCTTTTCTTTGTGCTCCTTCACTCTTGTTTTCCTTTCTCTTCCTTTCGTTCTTTTTCCCTTCTCTTTCATCTTTTTTCTCTCATTCCCTTCTTTTCCCTTCTTTCCTTCTTATCTCCCTTCCTTCTTTTCCCCTCTATTCCTCTTTTATTCAGTTTTATTCTTTTCCCTCCTACCATTATTTTCCCCTCACTTCCTTTTTCCTTCCCCTTATTTATTTTTCTCTACTTCTCTTTTCTTTTCTACTCCCACTGATTTCCCCTTTCTTCCTTTCTCTCTTTCCCCTCTCTCCCTCTCTCTTTTCTCCTTCCTCTCTTTCCCCTCTCTCTTTTCTCCTTCCTCTCTTTTCCCTCTCTTCTTTTCTCCTTCCTCTCTTTCCCCTCTCTCTTTTCTTCTTCCTTTCTTTTCCCTCCCTTCTTTTCTCTCCTTCCTTTCTTTCCCCTCTCTCCCTCTCTCTTCTCTCCTTCCTTTCTTTCCCCTCTCTCCCTCTCTCTTCTCTCCTTCCTTTCTTTCCCCACTCTCCCCCTCTTTCTTCTTTCCCTTTCCCCCCTCTCTTCCCTTTCCTCCTCCCCCCCTCTCTCCCTCCCTCCCTTTTATCACACTCTTCTTCCCTTTCAACCCCTTTGCTTATTTCTCATCTTCACCCCACCCCTCCCCCTCCTCCCCTCCCTTCCCCTCTCTCCCCCTCCCCCTGCCCCTTGCGAATACCACCTCCAGATGTCCTTCGTGCCAGGTTTCCCCTCGCCCTATTTACCCATGAGAGAGGTCGGGGGTCACGTGGGGGATGGGGAGGGGAGGGGAGGGGGTAGGAAGGGAGGGGAAGGGGACTGGGAAGGAGGGGAAATAGGGGTGTCTAGTGTTTGTCTAAGGTTCGTGTATCTAGTTTTGTGGTGAAGGGGGGGAGGGGAGGGGGGATTAGAGAAGGGGATGAATGAGGGGAAGGGGAGTTGGGGAAGAATGGTAGGGGAAGGGGGAGGGGGGAGGACGAGAAAGGGAGGCAAAGGGGTTGAAAGTGAAGGAGTGTGATAAAAGGGGGAGGGAGGGAGAGAGGGGGGAGGAAAGGGAAGAGAGGGGGAAGAGGGATGGGAGATAGGGAGGAAACATGGAAAGACAAGGAGGCTTATTGGTGGTGGGGAGAGGTGGGGAGTGGGAAAAATGGTGGGATGGGAGATAGGGAAGAGGGAGGGGAAGGGTGGAAGGGAGGTGGAGAGGGAAAGAAGGGGAGTGGGTAGGAATATTAGTATGAGAGGAGAAGGGAAAAGGGAGTGGATGGGAGGGAGAGAAGGGGAGTGGGGGAGAATAGCAGGATGAGAGGAGAGGGGAGAAGGAAGGGGAAGAATGGAGGTGAGGTGGGGAGGAAGAGGGGAAGAGGGTGATGAAACGAAGGGAGGGAAAGAGGGGAGAAGGGGAGAATATATAAGGGAGAGGAAGGGAAGAAGAAGGGAAATGGAGAAGAAGGGGAGGAAGGGAATGAGAGGAGGAGGAGGAGGAGGAGGAGGAAGGGAAAGAAGAGAGATGAAGAAGAATGGGGAGAAAGGAAATGAGAAGAGAAGAAGGAGGAAGAAGAATAGTGATAAATAAAAATAAATAAAAGAAGGAAGGAAGGAAAAGGGAAATAGAGAAATACCAGAATGAGAAAAAGAGAAAAATAAAGAAAAGAAAATATCGGAAAATAAACTAAGAAAGAAAAAAGAAAAAAAAAAGATAAGAAACAAGTGTGAGAAAGAGAAAAGAAAAGAAAAAGAGAAAAAGGAAGAGAAAAAAAAAGAAAGAAAAGCTAAATAGAAAAGGAAGCGAAGAGGAAAACATGATTAGAGAGAGAGAGAGAGAGAGAGAGAGAGAGAGGTCAGTTAACCCAGGATGTTGACCTGTGTGATTGAAGAGAAGGAGAGGAAAATGAAAAGGAGGAGGAGAAGGAGGAGGAGGAGGAAGAGGAGGAGGAGGAGAAAGAGGGGAGAAGAGAAGAAGGAAGATGACGAGTAATTATTATTGCTTGATGTGTGTGTGTGTGTGTGTGTGTGTGTGTGTGTGTGTGTGTGTAGTAGTAGTAGTAGTAGTAGTAGTAGTAGTAGTAGTAGTAGTAGAAAGTATCATTGTTCGTCGTCTTCATCTTCTTCTTCTTCTTCTTCTTCTTCTTCCTATTATTATTATTATCATTATTCCTCCTTCATTCTTTCACCATATTTCATCACGTTTCTCTCATTCTTCCTCCATTCGTTCCACATTTGTAGACGAGAGAGAGAGAGAGAGAGAGAGAGAGAGAGAGAGAGAGAGAGAGACGAGATAACGTAATTTTCTCGACATTTTTGAAGAGGAAAAAACTGCGGTGACCGAAAATTCTTGATCTCGAAGTGTTGCGCTCTCTCTCTCTCTCTCTCTCTCTCTCCATACTTAACCCCTTTCCCTCCTCCTCCTCCTCCCCCCCATCCCTACATCCCCTCCTTCACACCGTAATCTGACCCTCACACCCCTTCTCCCCCCCCCACCCCGCCTCCCCTCTCTAGACCGCCCACGCATTTCCCCTTTTTGCAATACGAGACAATGAGGGGAGACGTGATGGTGGGGGGTGGGGGAGGGGTGGTGGAGGAGAGGGAGGAGAAGTGGAAGAGCAGGCAGCAGAGAGAGTGTTAGGTCATTGCAAGGCTGTCTGCTCTAGTGGTTTAATGAATCCGTCCGCCTCAGGAGTGAACTGCCGGAAGATTAAGCCGGTATCTGCGGGGATCATGTTTCTCAAAGGTCCCTCTAAGCGAGAAAAAAAAAGAGAAAAAATCATCACTCACACAAACCATTTCATAACATATATCAACGCATTTGTGATCAGTTTATGCATCATCTATTTTGGGGGTTTTATATCAAGGCACAAATTTACCCCGTCGCTGGTACACGGTAAAGCCACAAATTTGGCCCGTCGCTGGTACACGGTAAAGCCACAAATTTGGCCCGTCGCTGGTACACGGTAAAGCCACAAATTTGGCCCGTCGCTGGTACACTGTAAAGCCACAAATTTGGCCCGTCGCTGGTACACTGTAAAGCCACAAATTTGGCCCGTCGCTGGTACACGGTAAAGCCACAAATTTGGCCCGTCGCTGGTACACGGTAAAGCCACAAATTTGGCCCGTCGCTGCTATCAGGTTAAAGCACTTCTGTACGTACTCGTGGGCACGTTCTGTTCACTCCAGACGCAGCAAAGTGACGGTCAATGCGGTTTTTAAAGGAATTGATTGTTTCCGCACTAACCACTCCTGCAGGAAGGCTGTTCTAGTGGCGGACGACCCAGTTTGAGAAATAATTCCTGCCGATATCTGTACGGCATCGCGTCGCTTGAATTGTTTTACCGTTGTTTCTTTGCTCTCTGGTTAGTTTGTAGCGTGAAGAGTTTGGAGTGATTTACATTGCTGGACTACTGAAGCGAGGGAGGAACAGGGGAACCAAAAAAAGACGAAACAAATGAAAATAAAATAAAAATATATTAGTAGGAGGAGGAGGAAGAGAAGTAGTTGTAGTAGTAGTAGTAGTAGTAAACCAAGATGTATGTGTCTATCTGTCTGTAAATATTGTCAAACACACAGACTGACAGACACACACGTAAAGACAGATTACCGAATGGACACGCAAGCAGACAGTCAAGAAGATCGACAGACACAACCAGACAGACAGAAGCAAAGACAAAAACACAGACAGACAAGAAGATCGACAGACACAACCAGACAGACAGACCCAAAGACAGACACACAGACAGACAGACACGCCGGGCAGAGGCCGTAAAAAGTGTAACGTAATGTGACAACGTGAGACCCTCTCTTTTTTTTTAATGACTGTCTGCATTCCGTTCCCGAGTCTGTTGATCTGTCTGTCTGTCTGTGTGTCTGTTCATCCAGCCTTATGTTCACTTCAGGGGCTATTTACACTGGGCAAATTTTCCGTGGATCTTCAGTCAAACCACGATTTCCGCTAACGTGGTTCTCATTTGTTTCTTGTTATTGCTGATGATGATGATGGTGAGTAATACCTCATTCATACAAGAAACTCTACCGTAGCTTTGGAAGATCGTGGACGCGTCAGGAAACCACGGAAATATGAGACCCACGCCAGCGGAAATCGTGGTTTGACTGAAGATCCACGGAAAATTTGCCCAGTGTAATAGCCCCTTAAGTGAACATAAGGCTGGATGAACAGACACACAGACAGACAGACAGATCAAATTTGCCCAGTGTAATTGCCCCTTTATTCATTTTCATTTATCTCTTCCATTCCATCGTTCCTGCTTTCTTTCTTCCTTCATATTCATAATTTCTACTTTCCATTCTTCCTTCCTTTTTTCTTCAATCGTCTGTTTTCTTTCAGTCGCCCATTCCCTTACACACACACACACACACACACACACACACACACACACACACACACACACACACACACTCACACTGTCTTCCCGTCATTCACCTTTCCTTCGTTCAGTTCGTCTTTTTTTGTTTATTCTCGAGAGAAAAAACACTGACTGAAAAACAAGACAGTAAGGGAAGAGGCAAATTTGAATGTCAGAGAGAGAGAGAGAGAGAGAGAGAGAGAGAGAGAGAGAGAGAGAGAGAGAGAGAGAGAGGAGGACGACCAAGATGATTCAGGGGCTGAGGAACCTCCCATTTCAAGATAGGCTGAAACATCTCAACTTACATTCACTAAAAAGACGACGAGTGCGGAGAGATCTGATAGAAGTATTCAAATGGGTCAAGGGTTACAACAAAGGCGATATAAGTAAAGTACTGAGAATTAGCCAGCAGGATAGAACACGCAGTAATGGATTTAAATTAGAAAAGTATAGATTTAGGAGAGATATAGGCAAGCATGGAGGTATTAAGGGTGGAGAGGCCCACAGCGCCGAGCGTGCTGTACTGGTGAGTGAAGGCAGTTTTCGTGGCCTCAGCTGTCAAATCGGCCGCCATATTGTTCAAGCCGTGAGGTACGAATACGAGGGTGTAGCGCGCCTTACATGGAGGGCGCTTGCCCTCAGAGTACCGCATCCGTGGAGTACCGTAATGTTTTTATTTTCTCTTCTTACTGTTTTCCAGCACTTGAACATGCAGGCGGATGAAATAAAAATATTTTTTCACTCATAACCTTTATTGCACCTTAAGAAATAATTCAGCTACCCTTACCAAACATACTACAAACCATTAAACAATATTAGTTTATTGAGCGTTGCTCTGCTTTTCACATTTTTTAATTAAGTTTTTTATAAATGTAAACTGTTTGCATGAATACAGAATACTTGTATCTGACCTGCAGATAATTTTCAGCAACTGCCTCGATGAGTAAAACTAGATGATTATTTATAGGCTCACTTTCCATCATGGCTGGACAGATCTGAAAATACTTTCTTGTTTTCAAAAGCTGACAGCATTTCAATAACAATTTTATGGCAAACACACGTTGAAAGGCTTGCGTAGGGATGCTTGTTGCTGCCCATCAGGACTTTTTCTTTGAAAACTTTTTCGCATTCTATACATACGGTCATCACATCTTTTGATGGAAAACACAGGTTGCCCTCGTTTTTTACACTTATCAGCTCATGAGATTTGTAAACATCATGTGTTACTAGAGCATTACAGCAAGTTTCACAGATCAATGTTTTTTTCAGTTTGACAAAAACAAAGCCAGCAATATAACTTACAATGCTTTCATAAACAGGGGAAATTAGCGTACCAGAAATAGGTTTAGTAATAGGGTGGTGGGGGGAATGGAATAGACTCAGCAATCACATAGTTAGTGCAGGGACGATAGCTTGTTTTAAGAGTAGACTGGATAGCTACATGGACGAGGATGACAGGTGGCAGTGAGGTGTGGGTGCAGTAAGGTGGCAGGGTGCTGGAGCGTACGCCCGTACCGAAGGTAAACGAGGATCAAGCCTCTACCTGTAACCCCTGAAACTACACCTCACCCACCGTGAGTAGTGGGGGGATTCTGGAGCTGCCCTGTGTAGGCCACTCGGCCTCTTGCAGTTTCCCTATGTTCTTATGAGAGAGAGAGGGGCAGCAAGCCCTCAATATTTTCCTTGTGTTCTTCCATATCTTAAAGTCATGAGGTCAGGTCAGGTCAGGTCACGTGCACACACACACACACACACACACACACACACACACACACACACACACACACACACACACACACACACACACACACACACACACACACACACACACACACACACACACACACACACACACACACACACGCACGATAAAAGTCTCATTTGATCTCACTCTGAATTTGGTGTGAACAAACGTGTTTCAAAGAGGTGCTACACACACACACACACACACACACACACACACATACACACACACACACACACACACACACACACACACACACACACACACACACACTCTCTCTCTCTCTCTCTCTCTCTCTCTCTTCAAGTTGGAACGAGGAATAAGAAGTTTGATTACGAAATGCGCGGCGTTAAACTCAAAAGCGTTCAATGCGTCAAGGACTTGGGGGTCAAAATAGCGTCAAACCTCAAATTCTCACAGCAATGCATCGATGCAGCAAATAAAGCGAACAGAATGTTGGGCTTCATTAAAAGAAACTTTTTATTTAAGAATAAAGATGTAATACTCCCGCTCTACAACAGTTTAGTCAGACTCCACTTGGAATATGCGGTACAGTTTTGGTCTCCCCACCATGCAAAGGATATTGCTAAATTAGAAGGTGTTCAGCGTCGGGCAATGAAAATTATCCCTTCCTTGCGCAACAAATCCTACGAAGAAAGGCTTTCTACCCTTAACATGTTCTCTCTTGAGAAACGTCGCCTCCGAGGAAAACTGATCGAATGTTTTAAAATACTTAATGGTTTCACGAATGTAGACAGATCAACATTGTTTATGATCGATGACACTTTGCGCAATAGGAACAATGGCGTAAAACTCAGATGTAGACAAGTAAATTCAGACTGCACCAAATTTTTCTTCACCAACGTTGTAGTGCGAGAATGGAATAAGCTCCCATCATCAGTGGTCCAGTGTAACACGATTGACTCCTTCAAAAATAAGCTCGACCGTCACTTCCTTCAACTTAATATCAACTAGAGTAGAAATGCAACGTTTTGGAGCCATCTGATTAATGTAAAATCACTTAGGTTTAAGGACAGACCACCAAGTCTGGACCATGGGGTCTGTGTGGTCTGATTTTCTATGTAAATCTATGTAAATCTCTCTCTCTCTCTCTCTCTCTCTCTCTCTCTCTCTCTCTCTCTCTCTCTCTCTCTAATCACTTTCACCTTTACCTGAGAGACCTTAAGCACAGGTGCGATAATTAGCTGTATTAGGACAAGCCCCGCCCTTCCGCGCCCCTTCCTGCCCCACCCCTGCCCCCTCACCTGCCCTGGCCCCTAATTATGCAGGTGTGATGGATTAGACCAGGTGTGCAGAGTGCTAAGTCAGGTCAAGCAATGTGTGTGTGTGTGTGTGTGTGTGTGTGTGTGTGTGTGTGTGTGTGTGTGTGTGTGTGTGTTGCCAGTTGCCCCTTGACTCGTGGAAGAGAAAGGAGGAGGGAGAGAGAAGAGAAGAAGGAGAAGGAGAGGTAGGGAAAGGAAGATAGTTGCGGAGGAGACTGTGTTCGTGTGTTGGTGTCTTGCATACCTGTCCCTCTTTCCACTTACCTGTAGAAGAGAAAGTAAGAGGAAAGAGAAGGAGAGAAGAGGCGGAGAAAAGTGAAGAGTGTGCGTTCGTGTGTTCGTGTGTGTTCTTACCAATGCTTACCCTTCCTTCCTTCCGTTTACCTGTAGAAGAGAGAAAGAAAAGAGAGAGGAAGAAAAGAAAAGGTAGATAAAGGAAGAGTTGCTGAAGAGATAGTGTTTGTGCGTTCGTGTGTGTGTGTTCTTACCTGTGTCTACCTCTCCTTCCTTCCGTTTACCTGTAGAAGAGAGGAAGAAAAGAAAGATATAATAGTTGCTGAAGAGATAGTGTTAGTGCGTTCGTGTGTGTGTTCTTACCTGTGTCTACCTCCTCCTTCCTTTCGTTTACCTGTAGAAGAGAAAGTAGGAAGAGAAGAGAGAAAGGGAGCGAAGGCGTAGAGAAAAGTGAAGTGTTTGTGTGTGTGAGTTTGTGTACTTACCTGTGTATTTCTTTCCTTCCTACCGTTTACCTGTAGAAGAGAGAGCAGGAAGGGAAGACGAAGAAGAGAAGTAGGAGAGAAAGGAAGACATAGTGAGGAAAATGTGTTTGTTTGTGCGTTCGTGCGTTCGTGTCCTAACCTCTCCTTTCCTCTCTCCCTCCTTCCCCTCTTCTCTTTCTCTTCCACAGGTAAACAGAAGAGAAAGATAAAATACGGAGAGAGGAAACAAAGGAATGATTATGAAAGAAAAAAAAGACAGTTGGTGAAGTGACTGTGTGTGTGTGTCTGTGTGTTGCTTACCTGTCCTTTCTTCTTCATTTACCTGTAAAAGAGAAAGGAAATGAGAGAAGGAAAATAGGAAGAGGAAAAAGAAGAGGGGTGTGAGGGGGAAAAGGAAAGGAAAAGTGGTGTATCAGATGAAAAGAAGAGAGGGAAAATAAATAAAAGTGTAAATGAGAGAAAGGAAATGAGAAAAAAAGACGAAATAAAAAGAAGAAAATAGGAAACAAGAAGACATACACGAGAGGAAGAGGAAAATAAAAAATACAGAAGGAGAAAAGAAAGAAGGAGGAGAAAAGTGATGAAATAAAAGTGTAAGAGGGAGAAGGGAAATAAGAAAAAGAAGACGAGAAGAAAGAAGAAAAGTAAATAGGAAGAACAGAAGACGTGCACGGGAGGAAGAAGACAGGAGACGAAGGAAAAAAGAAAGCAGGAAGAGGAAGAAAAAGATGATAACAGAGAGAGAAACGGAGAGAAAAAGAGCAGACGAGGATTATTTTGAGGTGAGTACAAACTTTTCTTACCTGTTGATTAATTGATTAGCTGATTGACTCACTATCGATCAAGTAAGTAACCTGTATGATTATTGATTGGAAAGAAGGAACACAGAAGAGAAGGTAAAGCAGGAAAAAAGGAAGGAAGGGAATGGGATAAAAGGGAGAATGATGGGGAAAAGATAGGAAAGGAAGATGAGGGTAGGAAAAAAGGAAGGAAGGGAATGGGGTGAAAGAGAGAATGATGGGGAAAAGATAGGAAAGGAAGATGAGGGTAGGAAAAAAGGAAGGAAGGAATGGGATGAAAGGGAGAATGATGGGGAAAAGATAGGAAAGGAAGATGAGGGTAGGAAAAAAGGAAGGAAAGGAAAGTGAAAGGGTTACAAGGGAAGAAGAAACAAAAACAAAAGAACATAAAGGTAGAGGAAGAAGAAGGCAGAGGAATGGAAGAGAAAGGAAGAAGAGGGAAAGGGAGAATAAACGAAATATAGGAAAAGGAGAGGAAGGGAAGAGAAGGACACGTAGAAGAAAGGAAATGAGCAAGAAGAGGGAAATTAACTGAAGGAAAAAATAAACAAAAATATGATAGAGGAAAGGGAAAAGATACGTTTTTTTTTTATTTTCCAATATTTTTCTCTTAATTTCCCTATATTTACAATTGTTGATTAATTGTTTTGTTGATTGTATTACCTGTTAGTTAATTAGTCAAGGTGTGAGAGAGAGAGAGAGAGTTTGGAATTAGAATGGAGGATAATATGAGGAAAATTAATGATCAAGAGAAGAAAAGAGGAGGAGGAGGAAGTGGAGGAAAAAAAGGAGTAAATGAAGTGTGTGTGTGTGTGTGTGTGTGTGTGTGTGTGTGTGTGTGTGTGTTTACCTCTCGCCAATTAAAAATAAAAATAAAAAACACTTGTAGATTTTCCTTTTCTAATGTTCTTAAAAACATGTAAACAATTTAAATCATCCACATAAAACATCTTTATTTTATTTATTTATCTATTTTTATTTAATAGTTATTATTTACTTTTTTTTATTTATCTTCTTTTTTTGGGGGGGGATGGGGCGTTTATGGGGATGACAGAAGGGGGGTGGGGGGAGGAAAGGGAAGACGAAGGGGAGTGTGAAGAGAGAAATAATGATGATGGAAGGAGAAAGGAAGAGGATGAAAGAAGGAAGGTGAGCGCAGGAAAGAGAAGGGATGGAAAGGGAGAATGAAAAAAATAACACTGGTCTGGAAAAATGAAGGGAAGGAAAAAGTAAAAGAAGTGAAGGGAGATAAAAGAAGATAAAAGGAAGGGGGAAGAAGAAAATGTACAGAAAGATAAGGAAATGAGAGGAAAAGAAAGGGGAACATGATAAAGAGGGAAGAAGGGAGAGGATGACAAAAAGGAAGTGAGGAAGAATGATGGAAAAGAGGAAGGGGAGAAGATAATGGGGAGTTGAGAGGATGCTGAAGGAAAGGGAGAAGAAAAGGGGAGGAGGAGAGAAGAGAAAGGGGAAGAAAGAAGAGGAGGAGGGATGGAGGAAGAAAGGTAAGGAGAGAAGACAAAAGAAAGATATTTAAGAGAGAGAGAGAGAGAGAGAGAGAGAGAGAGAGAGAGAGAGAGAGAATGCACTTTTGCTCTAATCCGAAAAAAAGAAAGAATTATATGACTGTGTGTGTGTGTGTGTGTGTGTGTGTGTGTCAAAGAAGATGTATAAAGAGGCAGTAGATCAGAATTAAAGGATAAGAAGGAAAAATGCATAGAAATAAAAGAAAAGAAAGGAGGAGGAGGGGGAGGAGGAGGAGGAGGAGGGGAAGGAGGAGAAAGAACAAGACGTGAGAAACAATCAAAACTTAAGATTATCCTTCTTTCTCTTCCCCTTCCTCCTCTTCCCCGCTTCCCCTTCCTCCTCCTCCTCCTCCTCTTCATCTTCGTAAGTAGTTCGCTCATTCATTCTTCCACGATTTCTGTCAATTTCTCTTTTTTTTTTATCTGTCTGACTCTTTTTCTTCTCCTCCTCCTCCTCCTCCTCTTCCTTTCGTCATTTCCGGTATTCCCACTTCCTCTTTGCGTAATTGCGTATTCTTTGGTCACTACTACTACTACTACTACTACTACTACTGCTGCTGCTACTACTACAACTACTACATCTGATCCTATTATTCTACTACTACTACTACTACTACTACTACTACTACTACTACTACTACTACTACTACTACTACTACTACTACTACTACTACTACTACTACTACTACTACTACTACTACTACTACTACTACTACTACTACTACTACTACTACTACTACTACTACTACTACCACTACTACTACTACTACTACTACTACTACTACTACTACTACTACTACTACTACTACTACTACTACTACTACCACCACTACTACTACTACTACTACTACTACTACCACCACTACTACTACTACTACTACTACTACTACTACTACTACCACCACTACTACTACTACTGCTATTTTTAAAGAGAAGGTTATATGGTATCCTAATTCCTTCCATTCACTCACGCACGAGAGAGAGAGAGAGAGAGAGAGACCTTATGAATTCTTTAAAGTAAGCAAAACTTCCATCTTCCTTCCCTTTCTTTTCTTTCCTTTCCTTCCTTCCTTCCTTCGTTCTTTTCTTCCTTCTTTTTTTATTGTTTTACCTAATCATTCTTTCTTATTTCCTTCCTTCTTTCATTCATTTTTTTCTTTCTTTTTTCTTTTCTTTCTTCTTATTCCTTTTCTTCACTCATTATTTTCTTACTTCGTTCATTCATTTATTTATTTTCTTTTTATTCCTGTTCTTTTTTTCATTTTTCGCTCTGCGCTCTCTCTCTCTCTCTCTCTCTCTCTCTCTCTCTCTCTCTCTCTCTCTCTCTCTCTCTCTCTCTCTCTCTTACGTAACATGATCACCCCCTCTTCTCTCCCCTCCCCTTCCTTCTCTCCCCTCCCCTTCCCTTCCTTCCCCACTTTCTTCCCCTTCCATGCTGCATTTAATCCTTCCTCTCTTACATGCCACAGCGCCTCCTCCTCCTCCTCCTCTTCCTCCTTTCTTATATTCTCCTCTTTTCCCCTTTTCCTCCTCTCCTCTTTCAAACCTATTGCTTTCACTTCCCTCATCTTCCTCTTTTTCTTCCTCCTCCTTCCTTCTATTCTTCCTCCTTTCCCTCTCTCCCTCTTTTTTTATTTCCTTGTATTTACTTATGTCTGTTGAATCTGAATTTGCCCTTCATCTATTTATAAACCTCGATCAAGTCTCCTCGCACCCGTCGCCTTTCTATAGCATGCTGATTTAAATATCGAAGTCATTCCTTATATGGCAAGTTTCTTAACCCGTGAATCATCTTCGTCATCCTCCTCTGTACCGATCTAGCGCCTTGATGTCCATTCTGTTTTAAGGGGACCAGAACTGCACCGCATATTCGAGGTGGGGTCTGACTAGTGCTAAATACAGCTTGAGGGTGACTTCGGTGCTTCTGTTGCTTAGGGTCCTTGAAGAGAATCCCAGTACCCTGTTTGCCCGATTTCTAGTTTCAATGCATTGTGCCCTTGGACGGAGATCAGAGCTGACTGTATTAGTAGTAGTAGTAGTAGTAGTAGGTAGTAGTAGTAGTGGTAGTGGTAGTGGTAGTGGTAGTAGTAGTGGTGACATGCACTTTTCTTTCACTACAGTAAGCTATTATTATTATTTTCATTATCATCATCATCATCATCATCATTCTAACACCTTCTCCTCCTCCTATTCTTACTACTACTACTACTACTACTACTACTACTACTACTACTACTACTATTATGCCGGAGGGAAGGAAGACGATGACGAAGGAGGAAGAGGAGGAGGAGGTTGTCGAGGAAGAAAGATGAAGGGAGAAAGGGGTGGAGATGAGGGAGGGAGGGAGGGAGAGAATGAATGAAGTGAGGAGGGGTGGAAGGATGGGGAGACAGGAGGTAAGGTAAGGGAGATGAATGAAGGGAGGAGGAGGAGAAAAGGGAGGTAACGGTGAAGGAGGAAGGGAGGAAAGGAGGAGGTGAAGGAGAGCAAACAATATGGAGAGAAGAATGGAAGAAAAGGAAGAGAAGTATGAGGAGGAGAGAGAAATGGGGGAAGAAAGATGAGAGAAGGAAGGGAAATAAGAAGAGAGAAGAAGGAAAGGAAGGAAGGGGAAGAAAAGAATGGAAGAAATAAGAAGACAAGGAGAAGAGAAGAAAAAAAATATGAAGAAGGGAGAAAGAGAAAGAAATGGAAGAATATGTGAAAGAAGAAAATTAAGAAAGAGAGAAAAGAGGAAGAAAAGTAAAAAAGAAAATGAGTGAAGGAGGAAGAAAGAAAATGATAAAGAAGGAAGAGAAAATAAAGATGGGAGGAGAGGAAGATACAATGTAGGGAAGAAAAAAGGAAAGGAGAAATAACATGAAAAGGAGAGAAGAACAAGAAGAAAGAGGAAAGGAGGGAGGGAAAGAAGGAAGAAGGGAAGAAAAGAGGAAGGAGAAAGGGAGAGTACAAGGAAGAAAGAGATGGAGGAAAAGAGGAGAGAAGGAAGAAGGTCATGAGAAAGGGAGGATGGAGTAAAGAAGGGAAGGAAGGAAATAAGAAAAGAGGGGAGGAAAAAGGAAGAACAAGAAGGGAAGGAAGAAGGGAAGAAGGACAGGGAGGTAGGAAGGGAAGAAGGTAAGGAAGGAGAGAGGGAGGCCTACTGTTTGCCTTAAGAGAAGAAAATTGTACCTTTGAACCGTTACTTGTATAGGCCTACCTGAGGGGGGGGGGGAAGGGAGGGAGGGAAGAGGAGGAGGAGGAAGTTATTTTTCATTAATGGGGAGGAATTGAGAGAAGCGAAGAAGAGAAAACAACATCTACTACTACTACTACATCTACTACTACTACTACTACTACTACTACTACATAAGTCTCCTCCTCCTCCACCTCCTCCTCCTCTTCCTCTCGTTTTCTTCTTCCTCCTCCTTTTCTTCTTCTTCTACTTCTTCCTTTACTTCTCATTCTTTTTTTTCTCTCCTTCTCCTCCTTTCCTTCCCATACTTCCCTACTACGCCACCTCCTCCTCCTCCTCCTCCTCCTCCCTTCATACCTTGCCAATACTTAGTTAACATTCCAACCAGACCTCCCCTTCCCCTCCTCCTCCTCCCCTTCCTCTCCTCCCCATCCTCCCCTCTTCAGGTGTAGCCAATGTCCAGAGGAGGAGGAGGAGGAGGAGACAGGTGTTGGTAGAAATAGCTAAGTGATGGGGCAGTAACCTCCTCTTCTTCCCCTCCTCTTCCCTCTTCCCCTTCCCATCTCCTCCCCTCTTCCCCTCCCTTTCCCTCTTCCCCTTCCCATATCCTCCCCTCTTCCCCTCTCCTTGATAAGACGCAATAGAATAGGCCTCCTCCTCCTCCTCCTCCTATTCCTCCTCCTCCTCTTCTCCTTCCTCCTCCTCCTCCCTTTATATAACATTAAGGTAAGGACAAATAGATTTAAGGGAGGAATGTGTGTGTGTGTGTGTGTGTGTGTGTGTGTGTGTGTGTGTGTGTGTGTGTTTGCCTCTCCCTTCCTTCTTCTCCCCCTTCTTCTTTTCTGTCATTCTTCCTCCCTCCCTTTCTCTCCCATTCCTCTTCTCCCTTTCTTCCCTTCCATTGCTTTCCCTTCTATTCCCTTCTTTTGCTTTCTCTTCCTCTACATTATCTTCCCTTCCCTCTTCTTTTTATTTACTCTTTCTTCTCTTTTCCTTTTCTTTTCCCCTTTTCTCCCTTCCTTTCCCTTCCTTTTCCTTCCTTTCTTTTCCCCTCTTAAACTTTTTCTCCATCCTTCTCCCTTCTTTTCCCTTTTCTTCCCTTCATTTTCTTTTTTTATATTATGTCCTTCCCTTCATCTCCTCCCCTTCATCCCATCTTTATCTTCTCATCCTCTTCCTCCCCTTCTTCCTCTTCTTCCCCTTCCTCCCCATCTTTATCTTCTCCCTCTTCTCCCCCTTCCTTCCCATCTCCTCCCTTTTCTCCTCAGTCTTTATCTTCTCTTCCTCTTCTTCCCCTCCCTCTCCATCCCCTCCCCTCTTCCCCTTCCTCCCCTTCCCTTCCCCAAGTCATTGTACTCTTGAAAATGACCTTGCCGTCTCCTTCCCCTCTCCTCCACCTCCCCACTCCCTTCCCCTCCCTCCCGTTCCACTCTCCTCCCCTTCCCTCACTTTTTATTCCCCTCTCCTCCACCTCCCCCCTCCTCTTCCCCTCCCTCCCGGTCCCCTCTCCTCCCCTTCCCTCCCTCTTTATTCCCCTCTCCTCCACCTCCCCCCTCCTCTTCCCCTCCCTCTTTATTCCCCTCTCCTCTTCCCTAATTCTCTTTTCTTACCCTTCCTCTCTCCTTCCTTCTTCCCTTCTATTCCCCATTTCTTCTCTCCCCTTCTCCTCTCCTTTCTTCTTCCCTTTCATTCCCGTCTCTCTTCATTCCCCCTCCTCCCCTTCTTCCCTCCCTCTATTCCCCTTATCTCCCTTTCCTCTTCCTTCTTCTTCCCTTCTTCATTCCCCTCTCTTCTTTTGTCTCCTCCCCCCGTCCCTTCCTCTTCCCCTCTCCTCCCCTTTTTTCTCCCCCAAATATAGAGCGAATGAGGGGAGGGGAGAATAGACAACTCTCTCTCTCTCTAACCCTCTCTCTCTCTCTCTCTCTCTCTCTCTCTCTCTCCCCCTTGTTTTTGTTTAACCCTCATCTATCCACGCCCTATTCCCCCTTCCCCTCCCCCCTCCCTCCCCCCTCCTCCCCTCACCCTCCCCCCTCCTCCCCTCCCCCTCCTCCCCCTTCCCCCTTAACGAAACACAGTATATATTTGCACCCTAATATCCCCCCCCCTTCCCCTCTTCCTCCTCCTCCTCCTCCTCCTCCTCCTCCTCCCTCTTCTCCTTCCACACCTATCACCTCTACTGTTAATGAGGAAGAGATGAAGGGAGGAAGAGAGAGAGAGAGAGAGAGAGAGAGAGAGAGAGAGAGAGAGAGAGAGAGAACTTTTACCAACATGAATGAAAGATAGAAGACAGAAAATAAAATAATAATAATAATAATAATAATAATAATAAAGATAATTTTCATATATAATCCCGCCACGTCATCATTCCCCTTAATCCCCATCCCATCCCTTCCCTCCCTCCTTCCCTTCCCTCCTCCCTCCCCCTCCCCTTCCTTGCCTCAACCTTCCCATCACCATCCTTCCTCACCTATTTATCTTCCCTTCTCCCCTCCCCCTCCTCCCCTTCTTTCTCCCCTCTTCCTCCTCCTCCTCCCCCTCCCTATCCCTATTAACCCAGATCTTCCCCCCTTTACCCCTCTTCCTCCTCCTCCTCCTCCTCCTCCTCTCCTTCCTCCCCCCTCCTCTCCTACCCCCCCCAGCGGAGACATTTTTGGAGTAGCCTGCTATAAACTCTCTCTCTCTCTCTCTCTCTCTCTCTCTCTCTCTCTCTCTCTCTCTCTCTCTCTCTCTCTCTCTCTCTCTCTCTCTGGTGTGGTATGTTGTTTATTTTTCTCTTTATATTCTTCTTCTTTTCTTCCTTTTTTTTCTTCTTCCTCTTCTTTTTCTTCTTGTGATCTTTGACCTGTTTGTTGACATAAATGAATAGTCGGTTTGTTATGTAAAAGGTCTAACATTTTTTTTTTTTTTACCTGGTTGTTGTTAGTGTTGTTGATGCTGTTGTTGTTGTTGTTGTTAGTGTTGTTGATGCTGTTGTTGTTGTTGTCAGTGTTTACCTTTTTCCTCGTTTTATTTATCTTGTTCTTGTTCTTGTTTTTCTTGATATTGGTCTTGTTCTTACTACTTTACTACCACCAATACTACTACTACTACTTCTACTTCTACTTCTACTTCTACTACTACTTTCATCAGGTGTTCTGTATGAAATGAATTTAGGTTACGTCTGTGTGTGTGTGTGTGTGTGTGTGTGTGTGTGTGTGTTTGCTTACCTATGTGTTCTCTTAATTAGCGGCGGCAGGTGTTACATCTTGCAAGGTGACGCATTGCACACACACACACACACACATACACACACACACACACACACACACACACACACACACACACACAGCATCCATTTTTCTTCCTCCTTCTACTACTACTACTACTACTACTACTACTGCTACTACTACTGCTACTACTACTACTACGCAAATTGGCGCCTCCGTCCTGTCCACTTTTTTTCTAAGTGATGTAACAGTCTGGGAGGGTACACGCAAACCGGTCCCGCGCGCGCGTGTGTGTGTGTGTGTGTGTGTGTGTGTGTGTGTGTGTGTACTACCAAGGTCTCGTAGTTGCGTAGCGGTGAGAGTGTACGCATGTGTAATTTTCTGTGTGTGTGTGTGTGTTTGTGTGTGTGTGTGTGAGAGGGAAGTGGTGGAAGTGGAGGGAAAGAGGAGAGAGAAGAATAGGAGAAAAAAAGGAGAGAAAGAGAGAGAAGGAGAAAGAGAGGAGAAGAGAGAGAGAGAGAGAGAGAGAGAGAGAGAGAGAGAGAGAGAGAGAGAGAGAGAGAAGATATGATGAGATGAGATGGGGAGATTGGAAAAAAGCGAATATAGGAAGGAAGGAAGGGGAATAAGGATGAGGAGGATTAATAGGGGAAGAATGAGGAAGGGAAGGGGTGGGGAGGAAGATTGGGGAAGATGGGGAGAGACGGAGGTGAGGGAGAAGGATGATGAAATGAGATTGTATTGATATAATGTCGTTTTTTTTATTTTTTTATTCAACCCACATTTTTTTCCTGTCTTTTACTGGATCTGCTGTTGTTGTTGTTGTTTTTGTTTTTTGTCTCCTTTTGTTCTACTTCATCATCGCTGTCATCATCTTCATCTTATTTATCTTTTTTTCATCTATTTATATCTATCAATAACCTAATCTCTATCTATCTATATCTATCCATCTATATACGTCTTTATATCAAACCGGCTATCAGTAACCTAACCTCAATCTTTATCTATCTATCTATTTCTATCTCATCTCCTTATTTATCCTTTTCTATTCTGTCTCCCTTCCTTCCTAACTCACTTTTACTTTTTCCCTTCTTTCTACATCCTTTCTTCTTCTCTCTTTACCTCCTCTCTCTTTCCTTCTCCATCCCTTCCTCCTTTCTTCACTCATTTCCTCCTTCCCTTCTTCCTTTCCCTCTCTCATTCCTTTCTTTCTTTCCCACATCCTTCCCTTCCTTCCTTCACCACCCTTTCCTTTTTCACTTATTCCTTCCCTTCCTTCCTCCCTACCCTCTTCCTTCGCTTCCCATACATACAAAGCCGTATCATATTGTGAAGAGGAGGAGGAGGAGGAGGAGTACGACGCATTATGTTCAACGGAGGATGAGTACCAGTGTTGAGGAAGAGGAGGAGGAGGAGGAAGGTATGGGTTTAAACAGGTATGGCAAGGTGAGGTTAGGAGGAAAGGGAGAGGAAAAATGTATGAAAAATGGAGATAAAAATAGTTACTCTGTGTGTGTGTGTGTGTGTGTGTGTGTGTGTGTGTGTGTGTACGTGTGTGTACTTCTTGATAATGTGGTAGTATCAGTAATTAATATATACGCTTTTTTAGCAGTAGTAGTAGTAGAAGAGAGAGAGAGAGAGAGAGAGAGAGAGAAAACCAACAAAAAACAAACAGGTAAAAAAACATATAACAACAACATACCTAATTCTCCTCCTCCTCTTCCTCCTCCTCCTCCTCCTCTTCCTCCTCCTCCTCCTCCTCACCTATCAACCCACATTTTGCACCCCCCACCCCCCCCCACCCCCCTCACGTCAACCTTCACACCCACCTGCCTCTCCCCTTTCCTCCTCCTCCTCCCCTCCCCTCCCCTTACGTAAGACAAGGTCACCAAAGAGGAGTGAACAACCTCATTACAGTTACTCTTCCTATTCTTAGACAGACAGACAGACAGATAGGTATACTACACACACACACACACACACACACACACACTGGTAAATTGATAGATAGATAGATGGATGGATAGATAGACAGACAGACAAACAACTAAAAAGAAATGCGTAGTTGTTGATAGTTCCATGGTTCTCTCTCTCTCTCTCTCTCTCTCTCTCTCTCTCTCATTCACACTCACATTCTCTATCTATCTATCTATCTATCTTCAGTAAGTTTACATAATTCAACAAGATTAAGAAATTGAATAAAACAAGAAAAGTAAAAAATGACAATTCGTATCAACCAAACTTACTTAAGAAATGAAAAAAATAAAGCAGAAAACAAAAGGAAAGAAATAAAATCTCGTCAACCAAATTCTTACCCAAATCACACTTTTTTTCTACGTGGATTACAGGTGTGTGTGGGGGTGGGGGTGGGGGGGGTGAAGAGATCTCTGGAGGGGTGGGTGAACAAGTTGGGGGGGGGAGGGGGGCAGATGTGTGGAGAGTAGCAATCAGTCAATCTTTTTTTTTTTTTTTTTTTTTTACTCCTTTCATCATTTTCTCTTTCCTTCCTTCCTTCCTTCCTTCGTTCGTTACTTCCTCCTGTCTTTCACTATCATCCTTCCTTGCACCTTTTTTCTTTCTTCCTTAGTTCCTTCCTTTTCCTTCCTTCCTTCTTTTTTTTCAACTTTACTTCCTTCCGTAATTCCTTCCATCCTTCTTTTTTTATCCCAATCACACCTTTTCTACGAGGACAGATATGGGGGAGGAGGTGACAGGTGTTTGGGGCGGTCACAGGTAAAGAGAGAAGTGGAAAAGTACGTGAATTAGAGGGTCTAAAGAGCAGTGCATGGGGAATCAAGGTGTAGGTTGAGTTGAAGGTGGCTACGTGTGTCTGAAGGAGGGGGTTGTGTGAGAGGGAGGAGAGGGGGAGGGAGGGGAAAGGGAAAGGGGCTGAAGGGGGGGGAAAAGGTGGAGGGCTAAAGAGGGGAATGGGATGTAATAAGGGGAGGGAAGAGGGTGTTCAAGAGGTGGAGGGAAGGTGAAGAGGTGGAAAGAAAGTTGGTTGAGGGGATTGGGAGGAAGGGGGGGGGAGGGAGAGAGGGAGGGGGATGGGGGAGGGGTTGATTCTGAGGGGAGGGGGGTGGGGGAGGGAGGGGGGAGGTGGGGGAGGAGTTGATGGGGTGGAAGGGAGATACTGATAGAGGAGCTGATGGGAAGAAGGGGAGTTTAAAGGGTGGAAAGGGTAGGGGGATGGTGTTAAAGAGAGATGTTGATGGGGGGGGTGAAGGGAGGGAGAGGAGCCGATGAAGGAGAAGGGGGGGTGTAGAGGGGAGGGGAACTTCAAGACACCGCTGTAGATAAGAATGGGTATGTCTGTTAGTGTCTTCTTCTCCTTCTTCTTCTTCTTCTTCTGAGAGAGATAACATAAGGAGTCTGCAAGAGGCCGGTAGGTCTATACAAGGCAGCTCCTGTAAACCTAACCTCGCTATCCATGAACTTATCCAACCTCCTCTTGAATGTGTCTATCGTATTGGCACTCACCACATGACTACCAAGCCTCTGCCCGTCATCCACCACTCTGTTAGTACACCAGTTCTTCCCTGTGTCCTTGGGTGAGTATGGGAGGAAGAAGAAGAGGAAGAGGAGGAGGAGGAGAAGGGTAATATTTGGTGGTTGGTGAGGAAGTGAAGGGCGATGACGTAGCTTATGTCCTTACACGTGGAAGGAAGAAGAGAGAGAGAGAGAGAGAGAGAGAGAGAGAGAGAGAGAGAGAGAGAGAGAGAGAGAGAGAGAGTAGTTGGGTGATAATATATTCGCTTTTAAGGATAAACTAAACCAAAAATGAAGTAAGGTTGATAAAGAAACGGTATAGAAAAGCGGCTTCGAAGATAAGTTTTTAAAGGAAGTTTGTTTATTTTTTTCGTCACGTAAGAAAAAATGTAATAAATAAAAAACGATGAAAGGAGTTATTGGTGGTTTTGATGGTGATGATGGTGGTGGTTGAAGAGAAGTAGTAGAAGGAGGAAGGAGGTGAGAAAATCTAGGAAGAGGAAGAGGAGGAGGAGGTAATGGAATAGAATAGTATGAAGAGGAAGAGAAGGAGGAGGAGGAGGAGGATGTGATGATGTAATAGAATAGTATGAAAATAAATAAAATGAACTTGAGTGATCTTTGGCCTTTCAAATGCCTATAATTCATCTCATTCCAAGTACATTAAAAGACATTTGGCTCTGCAAGGGCAAGTATTGGGTATTTTAATCATTTACTGCATGCACATCACTGATAGTCTTTGAAATAACATGAAGTACAGTTGAATTTGATGCTGGGGTACTTTGAATATTACCCATTTTGTTTACATGTAATAAAGTATCAAAATTACTTATGCATATGAACTTGCTGAGCCAATGAGATGAATTATAGGCATCTGAAAGGCTAGCAATCGTTCTAGTATGATCTGACTAAACTGGCTGATACAAGCTTGTCTTTCGAGCGCTTGTATGGTAGAGATAAGAGGGAAGAAAGGAGGTTAGTTGGAGGTAATGGAGGAGAAGGGGAGAGAAGGGAAATGTGGTTAGGGGGAGGAGGTGAGGAAGGGAGTTAGCAGGATACTACATTCTCGATGCAAAACGGCATATTTGCGGTTTATTTAAGAGGGCTCGAAGGTTCCTTGTACACCGAAACATTCTAATACATCACTTAAAATAAATTAAGTTACTCTTCACCCGATCACAAGTTAACAATGCGCTGGTACCACATCCACGTTCGCGAGTGGACAGATGGAATGAAACCGATTATGTAACAGTAGTAGCATTAGCAGTCATAGTAGACATAGTAATAGTAGAAAAACATACAGAAAGAAAGTAAGAGTGGATGAAGTGCGGGCAGGTAAGGCAGGTGTGTTAAGCCCAGGTAAGCGCCGCGCTGCTAAGACGGAGGTGTGTCTGCAGGTGTGTGGAGGAGTGTATGCAGGGGTAATTAGCAGGTGTGCTCTCTCTCTCTCTCTCTTTCATCTACCCTCTCAACTTTCTTTTTTTATTCTTTTTTTTCGTTTTTTCCTTCCTTTTTTCCCTCCATCATTCATTCTCTCTTTATTTTCCTTTCTACTTTACTTCCTTCCTTCTTTCTTTCCCTCCAGTGATATCTTCTTCTTTCCTCTCTTTATTCCTCCTTTCTTTGTTTCTCTTCCTTCTTTCCTTACTTTCCTTTCCTTTATTCATTGCCTTTTTCAATAACTATCATCATCATCCTCTTCTTCTCCTTCTCCTTCTTCTTTTTCTTCTTCTTTTGCTTCTGATTCATCTTCTTCTTCTTCTTCTTCTTCTTCTTCTTCTTCTGCTTCATTATTTACTTCTTTTTACATCATCATCATCATCTTGTTTTTACCTCATCGTCATCATCATCATCATCTCCTCCTCCCCATTGTCACCACCATTACCTTCATCACCATTCTCTCCCCTCATCACCATTACCTATTGATTCGCACCTCCATTTACCTTATTTCCCTCGTGTGTTCACCTGTAATTAAGGAGGAAGACGAGGAGGAGAAGAAGGAAGAAGAAGGAAAAAACGATAAGGATGTGATGATAGTTACTGATAAAGATATTGGATGAAGGAAAGTGAGGAAGAAAAGGTGGAAGGAAGGAAGGAAAAAAGGAAAGGACGATAGAAGGAAAATTGAAAGAAAGGAAGATAGGAAAAGAACGAAGGAACAGACAAAGCATAATGAAAAGAGGAAGAAGAGGTAGCATGAGAGACAAAGGTAAAGAAGAGGGAGGAGAAGAAGAAAAAGATGAAGAGTGTGAAGAAAGAAAAGGAAGAAGAGAAGAGAGGATGAAGAGAAAGAAATGAGAATGACATGAAAGAAAAGAAAAGGAAGAAATAATCGTAACAGTAAATTAAGAAATGAAGTAAATGAAAAGAGAAGGAAGGAAGGAAGGAAGGAAGCACCATCACCATCACCACCCTCAACACCATTTCTTCCCATCACCACCCATTCCCATCACCCATTCCCATCACCACCACCCAACCCATTACCCATTCCTATCACCACTTTCAACGCCATTTCTTCTTCCCATCACCACCACCCATTCCCATCACCACCCTCAACACCATTTTTCCTTCCCATCACCATCACCACCCATTCCCATCTCCACTCTCAACACCATTTCTCCTTCCCATCACCACCACCCATCCCATCACCCATTCCCATCACCACTCTCAACACCATTTCTCATTCCCATCACCATCACCACCCATTCCCATCTCCACTCTCAACACCATTTCTCATTCCCATCACCACCCATCCCATCACCCATTCCCATCACCACTCTCAACATCATTTCTTCTTCCCATCACCACCACCCATCCCATCACCCATTCCCATCACCACTCTCAACACCATTTCTTCTTCCCATCACCACCACCACCCATCACCCATTCCCATCACCACTCTCAACACCATTTCTTCTTCCCATCACCACCACCACCCATCCCATCACCCATTCCCATCACCACTCTCAACACCATTTCTTCTTCCCATCACCACCACCCATCCCATCACCCATTCCCATCACCACTCTCAACACCATTTCTTCTTCCCATCACCACCACCCATCCCATCACCCATTCCCATCACCACTCTCAACACCATTTCTTCTTCCCATCACCACCACCACTCATCCCATCACCCATTCCCATCACCACTCTCAACACCATTTCTTCTTCCCATCACCACCCATCCCATCACCCATTCCCATCACCACTCTCAACACCATTTCTTCTTCCCATCACCACCACCACCCATCCCATCTCCCATTCCCATCACCACTCTCAACACCATTTCTTCTTCCCATCACCACCCATCCCATCACCCATTCCCATCACCACTCAAAACCATTTTTCTTCCCATCGCCATCACCACTCATCCCATCACCCATCACCACTCTCAACACCATTTCTTCTTCCCATCTCATCACCCATTCCCATCACCACTCTCAACACCATTTCTGCTTCCCATCACTACCACTACCCATCCCATCACCCATTCCCATCACCACTCTCAACACCATTTCTGCTTCCCATCACTACCACTACCCATCCCATCACCCATTCCCATCACCACTCTCAACACCATTTCTTCTTCCCATCACCCATTCCCATCACCACTCTCAACACCATTTCTGCTTCCCATC
The DNA here is from genome assembly GCF_024679095.1 of Eriocheir sinensis. Lineage (NCBI taxonomy): Eukaryota > Metazoa > Arthropoda > Malacostraca > Decapoda > Varunidae > Eriocheir > Eriocheir sinensis. The sequence goes on from NC_066527.1 coordinate 6,152,916, forward strand.
ACTACCACTACCCATCCGATCACCCATTCCCATCACCACCACCCATCCCATCACCCATTCCCATCACCACTCTCAACACCATTTCTGCTTCCCATCACCATCACCACCCATTCCCATCACCACCACCCATCCCATTACCCATTCCCATCACCACTCTCAACACCATTTCTTCTTCCCATCACCATCACCACCATTCCCATCACCATTTCTTTTTCCCATCACCACCATTCATTTCCCCCCTCCGAACCCCCCTCACCCTATTTATATATCTTAACCTACCCCATCTTCCCTTTCCCCTTCCCCCCTCCCTAATCTCCCCACCCTTCCCCTCCCCCATTCCCCTTCTTAAGAAAACCCACAAAACAAATTATTAAACACAATTTGACAACCCGGTAATTATAAGACAAACATATAATCCTCCTCCTCCCTCCCCTTCCCCCTCCCTTCCCCTCTTGTTGAGAGAGAGAGAGAGAGAGAGAGAGAGAGAGAGAGAGAGAGAGAGAGAGAGAGGGGAAGAAAAAAATGAGAGATAGAAAGTAAGACAAAAGAGAGGGGGTGGGAAGAAAAATGAGAGAGATTTACATAGATTTACATAGAAAATCAGACCACACAGACCCCATGGTCCAGACTTGGTGGTCTGTCCTTAAACCTAAGTGATTTTACATTAATCAGAAGACTCCAAAACGTTGCATTTCTACTCTAGTTGATATTAAGTTGAAGGAAGTGACGGTCGAGCTTATTTTTGAAGGAGTCAATCGTGTTACACTGGACCACTGACGGTGGAAGCTTATTCCATTCTCGCACTACAACGTTGGTGAAGAAAAATTTGGTGCAGTCTGAATTTACTTGTCTATATCTGAGTTTTACGCCATTGTTCCTCGTGCGCAAAGTGTCATCGATCATAAACAATGTTGATCTGTCTACATTCGTGAAACCATTAAGTATTTTAAAACATTCGATCAGTTTTCCTCGGAGGCGACGTTTCTCAAGAGAGAACATGTTAAGGGTAGAAAGCCTTTCTTCGTAGGATTTGTTGCGCAAGGAAGGGATCATTTTCGTTGCCCGACGCTGAACACCTTCTAATTTAGCAATATCCTTTGCATGGTGAGAGAGAGAGAGAGAGAGAGAGAGAGAGAGAGACTAAACCCGCCATCTAACAAATTATAAGCCGAAAGACATCAAGGATAAGTTTTGGAGCGGAAAAAAGAGGAAAATCAAGACCCAATTTATATTACCTTCGGAGATAAATATTTACAAGGCCATTTTGAGATTAAGGGAGACCGTGAACAGAAGTCATTTGGCCCTCTCTTCCCCTCCTCCTCCTCCTCTTCTTCTTATCCTCCTCCTCCTGTTTCTCTTAATCCCTTTTGTTTGTTTTCTTTTCCTAATGCTTCTTTTATTTTTTTTTCTTCCCTTCCTTTTCTTCTAATCATCATCCTCCTTTTTTATCCTTTTTTGTTTTGTTTTGTTTTCTTCTCTTTTTATTCACCTCGTCTTCCTCCTCCTTTTCTTTTTCTTCCCGTTTTCCTCTTTCTTTTCCTCTTCGTCTTCTTATTTTTCTTATCTTTCTCCTCTTTCTTTCTCCTACTTCCTTCTACTTTTTTTCCTTCTTATCATTCCAGTCTTTCTCCTCCTCCTCTTCTCCTCTTCCTTTTCTTATCTTTCGTTTTTCTTCTCTTTTCCTCTTCGTTCTAATCATTCTTCTCTTTTTTTCTCTCCTTTCCTTTCCTTGTTTTCATCATTTTTTTCCCTTTTCCTCCTTCATTCCTTCTTTAATTCTTTCCTTCTTCATTTTTTCTCGCCACTATTTTCCTTTATTTTCCTTCTTTTCATTCACGACTTTATTTTGTCCTTTTCTTTTCTCATTTCTCTATTCCATCCTTCTTCTTATTATTTTTCTCTCTCTCTCCTTCTTCATCATCCTCATTTTCTCCATTATTCCTCTCCTTCTCCTCCTCCTCCTCTACTTTTCTTCCCCATTTCTTCCTACTACTCCTCCTTTATCTTATCTTTTTTTCCTATTTCTTATTCTTCCTCCTCCTCTTCGTTCTTATCCCTTTCTTTCCATATTTTCTTACTTTATCTTTTTTTTCAACTCCCTATTCTTATTTTTCTTTTTTTTTCCTTTTCCCGAATTTCTCCCATTTCCATATTTATCTCTTCTCTTTCATCTCTCTCATCTTCGTAATTCTCTTCCTTTTTTCTCTTTATTTTTCTATATTTTCCATTTCCATCTTTCTCATTTTCCCTTCCTCCTATTTCTTGGTCTGTTTCTCCTTTTTGCGTATCTGTTTTCTTCCTCCTCCTCCCCTTTTCTCCTTCGTCCTTACCTGATGAGCACTTGGACAGGTAGGCAACACGTGAGAGAGAGAGAGAGAGAGAGAGAGAGAGAGAGAGAGAGAATGTAGTATAAATATATTGTCTGTGACTCACGCAGTACAATTTCGTCTCTCTCTCTCTCTCTCTCTCTCTCTCTCAATAAACTTACCTGTATTGAAGCTCTAATTAGCACCTGTTCAGAGCATAATCAACTTTTTCCACAGGTAGCAACAACTGCGTAAAAGAGAGAGAGAGAGAGAGAACGTGATTTGGGTTCAGAATATAAAGATTAAATTCAAAGAAGCCGACGATAAAAGGTTCCAATTCCTTTTATTTATTTATTATTATTTTTATTAACATTATTATTATTATTGTTGTTGCTAGTTGTGGTAGTGGGGGTGATGATGGTTGTGGTGGTGATGATGGTAGTGGTTGTAATAGTGGTTGTGGTGGTGATGATGGTAGTGGTGGTGGTGGTGGTTGTAATAGTGGTGATGATGGTGGTGGTGATTGTGGTGGTGATGATGGTAGTGGTGGTGGTTGTAATAGTGGTTGTGGTGGTGGTGGTGGTGATGCAAATTTGAAAACGTCCTTGTCTACACTCTAAATGGGTTGAACTCTCTCTCTCTCTCTCTCTCTCTCTCTCTCTCTCTCTCTCTCTCTCTCTCTCTCTCTCTCTCTCTCTTTAAAGGGACCCAACATCTCATCATTTACATATTATATCATCGAGAGAGAGAGAGAGAGAGAGAGCAATGAAAATATTTGGCTTTGAATTAAAATTGAGGATAATATGATGAAAATTAATGATCAAGAAAAGAGGGAAGAGGTGGAGGAGGAGGAGAATAGGGAAGAGGAGGAGAATGAGAAGGAGGAAGAGGAGCAAATAGTGTGTGTGTGTGTGTGTGTGGAGGGAATTCCATGTTTTCCTATTTATTTCATGTTATTCAATACTTATAATTTATCTATCAGTATTTATCTATCTATTAACCTATCTACCTTATCATCTATGTATTTAATTATTTATGCGTATGTATTTTACTTAATTTAGCTTTATTTTTACATATAACCAACAGAGAGAGAGAGAGATGTAACAGATTATTTTTAAATGGCTGGAGGAGAGGAGGAGGAGGAGGAGGAGAGGAGGACGTTACTACAGCGGCCTGTAACTCTTTCCTCCTCTCTCTCTCTCTCTCTCTCTCATTTTCGTGTTTGTTTTGACGCTTACAGACCCAGAGAGAGAGAGAGAGAGAGAGAGAGAGAATAAAGCCAGCCACTCTCACTTTCACTCATTTTCACATCGTCAATCTTGATATGCAACAACAACAACAACAACAACAACAGCGCGCGTAAGAGAGAGAGAGAGAGAGAGAGAGAGAGAGCGGGCAACTTTAGTCTGTCTGGGTTTCGCCTCCGCCAGACACCCTCCCCCCCTTTTCTCTCCCTTCTCTCTCTCCCTCTTCCTCCCTATTACCCTCCTCTCCCTTCCTCCTCCTCCTCCTCTTCCTCTTTCGTCCTTCCCTCTCCTCCTCCTCCTCCTCTTCCTCCATTCCTTGCCCTACTTCTCTCCCTCTCTCCCTCTCCTCTCCCTCCTCTTTTCTCTTCGTTTGTTTGTTATTGAAAAAGAGGAGGAGGAGGAAAATTAAGAGGAAAAGAAGGGCGCGTCATTTGGCAACGGGCGTGTCTAGCATGCCAGACTGTTTCGGTGTGGCGTCAAGTGGTGAATTTACTCATATTCCCATTATTTTATTCCATTATTCGCCCTTTTCATGGAGTTATTACAGAGACAAGTCGTGTTTTTTCAGTGTTTTCTCGCTGTTGGAGTCCATGGTCGGTGTCTCGATGGCGTGGTTATTGTAAAAACGTGGAATAGATCAAGGAAATTAAAGTTGGGGTGCGATACTAATGAGGTTGTTAATCTTGTCACTAGATGGCTCTGCTCACATATCTGCGGTGTTCGGATGAAAGCCTTGACTTCGACGGTTATTTCTCACTTAAAACACCTGATAACATAGCGCAAGGAAAGCAGTAATACCGAAAAAATAGCTTAGAATCGTTAGGTTGTCTTGAGAATTTGGGTGAATGGGGAGAAATGGGTGAAAATGGGTAGGTCGATCATGGGGAGACACATCAAGGTCACGGCCGGGGTGTCTGAACGGCTCAAGGACGGGTTTTGGCGCGATTGTATTCGGATTAAAACCTTGACTTTGACTGCTAATTCTCACCTTAAACACCAAATAACACGACGCAGGAAAAACTAAAATACCGTAAAACACCTTAAAATCGTTGGGTTGGGTTGAAAATTTGGTTGCGTGGGGAGAAATGGGTGAAAATAGGGATGTTGAGGATTGGGAGGCTCATCAAGGTCACGGACGGGGTGGCTGAACGGCTGAAGGACGGGTTTTGGCGCGAAGTCCACAATGGCGCACTCAGTCTCTTTTGGCGGGAAACCGGGCGGCGGGCAGCGCGGGAAGCAGACGCCCCGCACTCCCGCGCTAAGATTTGGCGGGAAAAGGTGTATGGGAGAGTAGAGTCGCGTGCGGGTCATACCTTGCCACCAGCGACAACATTGACCTGTGTTCGTGTGTCTGTCTGTGGCCGTGCATCCGCCTGTCTGTCTGTCTGGGATCAATAGTTCTGTGCAGCCCGGTCTGGAGGTGAGTAGAGGGTGTGTGGGTTGGTTACTGTTAAAGGTCCTCTTGAATACCTCTTATTAGCTGAGTTTCCTCTTGATAACCTCTTCTTACTTTCACATTTCCTTGAGATCTCTTAGTTTCACATTTTCTTATTTTTCCCATTAGTTGAAAATCCTCTTGAAAACCTCCTCTTAGTTGATTTTCCTCTTGATAATCTCGTCTTTCACATTCTCTTAGTTAATCTCTTAGTTTCACATTCTCTTCATTACACTTATCAACATCCTCTTTGTTGAAATCCTCTTGATCCATTTTCCTCTTAGGTTAAAACTTCCTCTTCTTAGTTTCACCTCCTCTTACCCTCCTTCCTTTCCTTTCCCTTCCTCCTTTGCAAATTACGAAGGCCATTTAGTGAAAGTCAGTGTTATTATTACTGTCATTACCGTCACGCCGCCTGTCATTACGCCGCGTTACTTCGCGTTATAAGGAACAAAACCGTGATCTCGAAAAAGTGTTTACAGTGAAGTTTACGTTTGTGTTGTGTTAGTGTTGATAGTGTTTCTAATGGTGATGGTGGTGATCGTGGTGTTGCGTTAAGGGGTGCAATGAATGAAAAAAATGTATCGCATAATGTTACTGGTGGTGGTGGTAATAGTAGTAGTAGTAGTAGTGGTGTTGGTGGTTACGGTACTGTGTGTGTGTGGCAGTGAGGGAGGGAGAGTGGTGAGTAAGAGAGGCGTGTAGTGGGCGGGTCCTGGAGGGAGGGAGGGAGAGGAGGAGGAGGAATGGAGAGACGGAGAGAGGTGGAGGAGGAGGGAAGTCAGGCCGCTCGCTCACACACCTCCACCACCACCACCACCTTGCGCAATGGCCCACGTCCTCTTCGCCGATCCTTCTCATCCTCGTTATTTCGCCGTGCCAGCCGCCCCCCGCACGTCCAGGGCCGCCGGGGAGCAGTCTGGCCCCGGCGGTTGACGAGGCCCCGGAATTTAAATGTCTGGGTCGGCATTTTTGCCCCGACAAGTTGGACCGAATGCCAAACCTGTTATCCCGCCCCGCCACGCCTCCTCCGCGCCACTAAGTAGTTCCCGACCCGGCATCCCTCACATTTTTCCCCATAACTGTGATAATACGCATTGATACCCAAAAGGATGGTTACTATTCTATTCACTCATCAATTCCTCACATATCAGTACCCGCACATCATCCCCGGGTCGCTTAAATCCAGAGAAATCACGCAAAATATGGTCGGGACCCAACCCACCCTTGGAGTTGTAAGCCGCATTTCAGCGCCCAGTCTGGTGTCAGTATGGCATTTCCTCCTCTGGCGGACTCACTGGTCACCCTTGGAGCCCCTGGGGAGAGCGTGGCGAGCGGGTAGGCGGTGGGGAGCAAGTTCGGGCCTTCACATGGGGCGTGGAGTGGAGTGGCCGAGCCCGGGGTGTGTCAGGCGTGCCAACCCTCCGAAAGCTCACGTGGAGGCTGGGCGCAGGGCGGGGAGTTGCGTCATCCGGTGCCGCGGCGTGTGTGCGGCGGCCTCGTGACAGCAACGTGGCGGCGGCTGGGAGAAAATAGACATGTGACCGCTGCTGAGGAGGCAACGACGGGGTGGTGGTGCTGAGTGTGAAGTGTTGGTCCTTCGCTCATTGCTGACTATCTTGTTGCTTCCTGCCTTCCCTTCCTTCCTTCCTTCTTAGCTTACTTTTTACTTCTTCCTTTCCTTACTTCCTCCTTACGCTATCTTCCTTCCCTTTACTAGCTTACTCCCTTCTTCCTGCCTCCCTTCCTTCCTTTCCTTGCTTATCCCATTACTTCTTCCTTCCTTCCCTTTCCTTCCTTGCTCTCTACTCGTCTACTCCTTTCTCCTTCCTTCCTTACTCTTCACTTACTCCCATCGTCCTTCCTTCCTTACTCTTTACCTTTTTCTGTTTTTAGTACCACTACCAAACATAATTACAATGTACAGTTGACTTACCAAGCAATAGAAGACTTATATAACTACATACATACAATTATAGGACATCGAGGTGATTAGGTTGTTGGAGAGAGAGAGAGGAAATGTTGGTAGTTAAATCGTGTTGCCGACTACGGATTAAAAAAAAGTAGGGCGATTGGGGGAGAGGGAGAGGAGAGGAGGAAGGGAGAGAGGGAGAGGAGATAGGAAAGGGAGGGAGGAAAGTAAGAGGAGGTAATTGAAAAGTGAAAACTGTGGTGGAGGAAGAAGTGATTAAAAGCTGAGAGAGAGAGAGAGAGAGAGAGAGTTACGTATATGTCTCCCCCCTTCGTCCTCCTCCTCTTTCCTCTCCTCCCCTTCCTCTTCTTTCCTTCATTTTCTTCGTTTTGTTTTTCCTCAACTTCACAGGTGGTCTAAAACGTGTGTGTGTGTGTGCTAGGTTCTCTTTTTTATTAATTTAAGACACGAAAAATAATGCATCTATCTATCTATTTGTCTATCTATCTTTTTCTTATCTTGTTTACCTGTATATCTTTCTACCTGGTTCGTGGCTATCTCAATCACTGTCTTCTATGGGGTTTAGCTATCGCCCTGTCTCTTGTTTCGCTGTTTGTCTTCATCTGTTTGTCTATCTGTGCTAATCCATCTATCTGTATGTCTGTTTATCTTTTTCCCTTCGTACCTATTTCCCTATTCCATCTGTTGTTTATGGTTTTGTTTTATCATTTACCTAAGTATATTTGACTACCCCATTTTACCTACCTGACCTATTTATACATACCTTTCCTTTTAAATACGTATCAATCTATCTGTCTCCCTCTTGCTTACCTTTCTACCTAACAACCTGTCTACTTACCTTTCCAACCACATCTTTACCTAACCTCTTACCTACCTGTATATCACCTATTTACCCATACCTTTACCTACCTACCTATGTCCCACTTCTTTACCCGTTTCTCTATTCTCTACCTACCTTACCTTCTTACCTACCTACCTTCGTAACCTCACCTGTCATCTCCTTACCTCGATCGTTTGTCCATAATTTATTTTAAGATGATTCACTCGCTTACTTATGGGGGCAAGAACCGTGTGTGTGTGTGTGTGTGTGTGTGTGTGATTGCTAGGTGTGTTAGCATAGACGAAGTACTAAGTTGAGACGTAAATGTGTGTGTGTGTGTGTGTGTGTGTGTGTGCTTATAAAAGTTATAGAACGAGAGCTAACACAATTTCTGACACGAATTACAATAACAACAACAACAACTACTACTACTACTACTACTACTACTACTACAATGATAAACTAACAATAACAACAGAATCTTTAACAACAACAGCAAGAAAACTAAAAAAAAACAAGAAAGCGAAAGTTGAAAAAAAAAATATCACACCAAAATGCCGTCGTTTCACCTCTTACATAAAACACTCAACAAACAACAACAACAACAAGATGATAAGATGATAAAGGGACACGCAATAAGCAGCAAGGCGGCACTTTTCTTTTTTACTTCTTTTCGCCTTGATCTCGCTAATCCCTCAACAACGCCGCCACAGGTAACAGTTAATCAGTAGACAGGTAACCGTGGGATCAATCTTACTACTACAACTACCTTTATATGCCTATAGCGCCGGTAGTCTGTCTGGAGGGGTCTGTTGGACGGCCCCAGTTCGATAGTGACACGGGCGGATTTTATTTATAGTGGCTGCCGTGATGTGTGACTTGCTTGGTCCACGCCTCCCCTCAGTGCTCCTCTTGACTTGAGTTGTTGAAGTTAGGGTTGATTTCTACTACTACTACTACTACTATTTGCTCTGTTTCCTGTACTCTTCCTCCTCCTCTTTATCTTTTCATATTTTCATCATCATCTTCCGGGTTTTTTTTTTCTCTTCCCCTTCTTCTTTCTGCTCTTCGTTCTTAACTTCTTTTTACTCTTTATTTTTTTCTTTCCTTCTCCTCTTCATCTTTTCATCTCTTCATCCTCCTGCTCTTCCTAGCTTCTTTCTTTTACTTCCCTTTTTCTCCCTTCTCTTGATTCTTAACCTCATTTTCCTCTTCCTTTTTATATTTTCTTTCCCTCTCCTCCTCTTCTTTCTTTCACTTCCCTTTTTTCTCCCTTCTCTTGATTCTTAACCTCATTTTCCTCTTTCATTTTATCTTCTCTTTCCTTCTCATTTTCATTTCCACCTCCGCTTACTCCTACTACTACTACTACTACTACTACTACTACTACTACTACTGATGATGATGATGATGATGATGATACACGTGCTACACAGAGGCGCCATTCACACGATAACGGACCTAATTTTGTGACTAATCAATCATTATTTTCCCTATCTTGAAGACCTTAGTCCCCATTTTCCTCCTTCTCCTCCCCTTCTTCCTCCGCCTTCGCCTCCTCATCCTTCTTCTCATGATTTTTCTCTCGTTCTTATCTACGTTTTCTTTCTCTCTTTTTTTTCCCTTTTTTTGCCATTCTCTCTTTTTCTCCTTTTCCTCTTTCTCTTTTATTTTCTTCCTTTATGTTCTTTTCCATATACTAATCTTTTCCTCTTTTTCATTTCTTCGTCATCCTTTCTTCCTTCCCTTCTTCCTCCTCCTCCTTTTTTTTCTTCTTTTCCTCTATCTTCCTATCTTTTATTTCTCTTCTTCTTCTTCTCCTTCTTTCTTCTTTTCCATTTCTTCCTCTTTTTTCCTCATTTATAACGTTTTTTTCCATCATCTCTTTTCCTCTATTTTTGAACTACACTCATTTTCTCTACTCCTCCTCCTCCTAATCTTCCTCCCGAGAGAGTACGAGAAGCGAAGGGAGTGGAGGGTCGTTGAGGAGAGGATTAGAGAGAGAGAGAGAGAGAGAGAGAGAGAGAGAGAGAGAGAAACTGAAGATGCAAAAGAACGAAAGTAGGAAGAAAAAATGAAGAAGAGAAAAAGAAAAGAAGAAGAGGAGGAGGAAAAAGATGAAAAGGAGAGAGGAGAAAAGAGAACGAAAAAAAGACGAATGGAAAGAGAAGGAGAAAGGATGAGGAGGTGACGAGAGAGAGAGAGAGAGAGAGAGAGAGAGAGAGAGAGAGAGAGAGAGAGATAAAAATGAGGGAAAAGTAAACAGCAAGAAAGAAAGAAGAGAAGAAATAGAGGAAGAAGGGAAAACCAAAAAAACAAGAATATGGAAAAGGAATAAAGAAAAATAAGGAAAAACGAGAAAAGGAAGAAAAGAATATTTACCAACACACCTGACCCTGAGAGAGAGAGAGAGAGAGAGAGAGAGAGAGAGAATGGGTGTTGTTGGTGGGTGTAACAATGGGTGTAGGCGGTGTTGTGGTGGTGGTGGCGGGAGAGGGGGGGGGGGGACAAAAAAGGTCATTAACTTCAACCTTGGAATCAGTGTTCGAAGGTCAACGTAATCCGCAGGTCAGGTCAGGTCCCCCCCCTTCCCCTCTCTCTCTCTCTCTCTCTCTCTCTCTCTCTTCGTTTTTCCTTCTTTTACTTTCTTTTTTCCTTTCCTTCTCAATATTTCTTCTTATCAATCGTCCTTATTTTCTTTTCCTCGTTTTTACTTATTTTCCCTTTTTTTCTTTTCTTTGTCTTTGTGTTTATTTCTCATCATTTCTTTTTTTTCTTTTGTTTTATCGATTTTTGTCTTCCTTTGATATTTTCTTTCGTTTTCTTTGCCTTTTCCTTCCTTTTCTTTACTTAACTTTTGCCAGTATTTCGTTTTTCTCTTCTCTTTCTCCTATTTCCTTCTTTCTCCATTACTGTCGTTTCTTTCTTTTTCTTTCCCTCCTTTCTTTTACTTAATTGTTCTTCCCTCACTTCTTTTTCTTATCTTTTCTTTTTTTCTCTTCTCGTTTTGTTTCCTCCTTTCTCGATTTCTGTCGTTTCTCTCTTTTTCTTTCCTTCTTTTCCTTTATTTACTGATTGTTTTTCCCTCACTTTTCTTCTTTTTCTTTTCTCTATTATTTTTTTTATTACTGAATCATCTCCATATCTTTTCATCTCGAACTACACTCCCTCTCCTCCTCCTCCTCCTCTTCTTTTTTTTCTTCTTCTTTTCTTTTCCTAAATGTCACTGCTTCCTTTCCTATCATCTTTCCTTCTTTTATCTTCTCTCCATCCT